>NC_080594.1:16409385-16725814 GCF_027887145.1 Ammospiza caudacuta | reverse complement strand
CACATCAGGGATCTGACTTGCTCAGGGATTCCCTGTAGCCCATGTTCACTGACAGTATGACCCAGCCCTGGCAGAGCAATTTTGCTGAAATTGTTTTTCCCTGCATGCCATGGAAGAGGCACTGTGCCCCTGTTGATGGTGGCAGACATGCCTGAACTCCTGCATAACAGAATACTCTGAGTTGGAAGGGACCCACAAGGATTATCTAGTCCAACTCTAGTGTGAATGGCCCATATGGGAATGGAACCCACAACCTGTAGTCAGCACCATGCTCTGACCAGCTGAGCTCATCTGGGAGAACTGGCAAAAAATGCATGTTCATCCCAAATTCCTGAAAGGAGAAGTGGCTGTTGACTTGGGGAATGTGAAAGCAACAGAAAAACAGGGACAAAAGATTAAACTCAGATCCTTGCCTGATTGCCAATTACAAGTTTCACAGATGTGTAGGACCTGTTGTACTTTGGTCCCTTCTCTAGACCTCAGGCGCCAGACCTTTGTCTCTGTTGCAGATCCCAGCCACAGATGAAGGCAAGCAAATCAAACTGTTCTTAAGTAACCACATCAAAACAATCTAGGAAATTATGAAGAATCTGCTCCTGAAGCTTGTACTTACGCTGGAGTCTTCATAGAGGGAAGGATGCAATTGTGCTAGCACATTATTGTTGAATATCTGAACTCCCCCTCCCTGTTACTGGCTCTCAAATACTTTGTTATTGCCAATTCATTGACCTCTCCTATGCTGATTGCACAAGACCAGGTTGAAGGTCTGCCGTGTCATCACCTGGGAAACTAGAAAATAAATGGAATAAATCCCATTAAAGGATATGTAGATAGGGATTGAGAGGAGAGGGTTGGAGTAGATAGAGATATATTTAGTGCAATCATAAAGCTTTATAAAAATAATTTTTAAAACAGAGTTGTAAGGATTCTATCACTGTTGGTAATTTCAATTTCTGAAAAATAA
Source organism: Ammospiza caudacuta (assembly GCF_027887145.1). Lineage (NCBI taxonomy): Eukaryota > Metazoa > Chordata > Aves > Passeriformes > Passerellidae > Ammospiza > Ammospiza caudacuta. Next base: position 16,724,850 of record NC_080594.1, on the reverse strand, counting down.
CATTCAGAGTTTCATGGGGGGAAGAAAGGAAGATATCTGTGGGGTGGAGAGAAGATGTTGGTATTAAGTAGCAAGATTTGATGCAATTGGGGTAGGTGAACAGAACTGTAGGGAGTCCACAGCTCTCCTGCCACACTGTGTTTAGTTTCTGGGACGATAAAAGTTCAGGAGATGCGTCAAAACTCAGTTCTCACTCACTGGTGAGACCCTCTGGGCAGTGCAGTCCATGTCTGAGTCTCCTGTCCTCCATTCTGTTCTGTTAGCACTGCTGCTGCTGTGGGCTATGTGTGTGATATGTGCCTGCCCAGGTCTGAACTCCTTGAGAGTCTGGTCTGGCACAACTGTTTTAGCCTGGAAATTCACACGTCCTTTTGTACTGAGGCTACATCCTCACATAGTAAACTGTGGTGGGAAATAGTTTCCCCTTCATTATTACACTGGCAGGGAAGTATTATGTGGCTTGATAAGGTTTGTACAAGCACTGTTTTCCTGCTGTTTTTGCTGGCTGGATTTTCACAGCCTGCTTCCTCTAGTTGCCTGCAGATCTCCCAGGTGAGTGGCTTGCTTTTGCTCTGAGGCTGCCCTGGATCATCACCAGCAGGGTGAGCAGTAAACAGCCTGGGTAAAGGGCCTTGGCCAGGCTGGTTTGTGCACCTGAACGGTGTGTGGGCAACTAAAGGGCCATGGCTTGAGTAAGGGTGGTGATGGACTCAGTCTTCCCCTTTTTCCTCTTATTTAAGCAGTCACAGCCAGTGCTGACCAGGGATGTGTGATGAAAACACTCATAATAGACATCTGTGCTCTGAAATACAGACACCAAGATCCATGCATTGGCTCTACCCTGGTGCTTATTTCAGAATGGATGCTGTTCTGTATTTGCATGTACATGCATGCAAAGTGTTTGAAAAAGGCTTAAAAACAAACAGGATCCCTTAGCACACACTGTCATTGGCTACCACACGCTGTCATTGGCTTTTTTTCTGTTTAATTTGGAAAATACAAAATCTGTTTTTATAAAGATCCTTGCTGTGCTAGGAAATGTGTGTCACCCACCAGTTTGCTCCCTCCTGATGCAATGCTGGGAAAGATTTAGAAGAAAGAATGGAATAAATCATTCAAATGACTATGTTTTGCAGTGCCTGCCTAGCCAGATGAGTAGTTTTGTGAGCACTGGGGTTGAACATGCCTACTTGCCTATAAATTTGTGTCCAGTGGTTGACTGTGAGTCTCAGTGGATACTTTTCCCATGGCTGAGGAATTTGCTGGGATGCTCCCCTCTCTCTGGGATTACACATGCCAGCCTCGCCTTTCACAAAGATAATTATAGAAATGCCTTCCTGCCTCTTTTCACAAAACTTGTAAGAACTTGCAGGAATTTGCTTTCCCCAGCTTTTTGACAAACCTTGGCTCAGTGGCTGTGGGCCAAGACAGAAACTCTGGGATCAACACACAGACTTAGACATACACACAGACATATTGTGGTTGTCATGTATAAATCTTAACTCCCTAGGAAGCAGAGAAAAGGGGATGTGCAGTGGGAACCACATTGTGGGCTCTGCATGGGACAGGGAGTCACCAAGAGTGTCCTGAGAAATGGGAATATTACACATACAAAGCAGAGGCTAGGAAGAATACAGCATCTTCTCTTTCCCTGCCTGTTTGAGCTTCCCTCTTTATGTGCCACCAACACTATAGGGGATGCTTGGTGGCTTTTTCTTTTGGGATCTAACTTGTAACGCAAGTTCAGCACAGTGGGCACTTGGAGAAACAACCTTACCAGTAGTAAACAACAGGGAGGATTTGCCCTATTTAACCACAAAGAGTTTTCAGAAACAAGAGAAATATGGTACTACTTCTGGTAACCCTAAGGGAAATACGGTAACTGCAAGCATAAAGACACAGGATTTTAGATGAACAAAGGCTATCCCAAGGTATGTTTCCCACTCTGGTGGTAATTTACTCTGTGAAAATAATGAGCAGTTCCATGTAACACTTCCCAAGTGTGGGAGAGGCATAGTTCAGTCTTGAGAATTCAGCATGTGAAAAATAACAAGATGTAGAGACACATGAATAAGCAGAAAAGCCACACAAGGACTTGCAGATGTTTTACCACATCAATGAGATTTGCATACTGTTCTTGGTGTTGAGATTTGACTTGGAATGTGATGTGGGGAAAATCATCTTCCCATGCACTGGCATATCTGTTTCACTAAAGACTATGGCTGCCCTCTGAAATCTCACTCTACTGGTAGAGAAGTTGGCTTTTTCTTCTGATAAGCTTTGTAGTATTTTTTCCAGTATATATACAGAAGGTACTGGGAAAAGGATTGTATTTTGTAGTTTCAGGACATGGTTGAGTATCCTGGATTTTACTAGGTTCTCAATCTCAGACTTAAACCCAAAATAAGGAATAAAGGGTTTAAGGTTTAGGGTTTTAGTTCATGGTATAGGATGAGTTGGAGCACCAAACAAGCTTTTCAGATATGGAGGTAAACCTAAGAAAGTAGGAGAAGAGTCAGGCATGGAAGTGCAGTGGTGTTTGTCAGAAACAGCCTGGCTGTCAGCACAATGGCTCATGTTATGCTGTTAAGAAACAGCATCTCAGGGTCTGAAATGGAGCTCAGGTTTACAGCAAGGTCTTCACCTTGGGAATGGATCTGCTTTCATGGTGATCCTCTGGTGTACAGCAGTTATAGAAGGAGAGATTTATGGCCATGTGATAATTTAGTCTGTCATTTACTGATAGGCTCACCTCCCTTTGTGCAAATGAACCTTAAAGGGAGATGATATAATCATGGTAGCAACGGCTTTAGCTGAGAGAAGGAATCATGTGCTTTCCTATATCTTCAGCTGCTCAACAGTTCTTGTGAGAAATTCCACTTCTGAGGCTAAAACTTCCCTGTATATACCAGCACTTATTTATTTTTGGCTTTTCTGAGAATAGAAGGTTTCAGACACACTACAGCAATGAAAGAAGAATGAAATTGGATTTTCTTTGTCCCCAGAAATGTTAGTTTTAAACATCCTTTCCGCTGAGTGGATGAAATTGTAAAATGGAGATGTGACAGTGATGCTCCAGAATTCTCCAGGGGTGTTTGAGCTTGACTTCATGGTCTCATGCAGTTTTTTGTGGCCGATACCGAGCCGATGAAGCAGACTTTTCCAGTTCATTTTTTCTGAAGCATGCGGCTGAGGAAAGATTGACTACAGAGGCATCTGCACCTAATTTAGCAGCATAATCCAATGAAGGATATTGCTGCAAATTGCTGCAGAGACCTGGCATGGTTGGTGGCCAGTCCAGAGAAGAATCTTTTGTGTAGCTGTCAAACTCAAGGTGCCTCAGTCTCTTGTGCTTGTATTTAAACTGAAGGAGAAGCAGCACTTCTCTAGAGTTTTCCAGTGGTCTGAAATGGCAAATTATTTATCAACAGTGAGGTGTTGTTACTCCTTCCCCTTTTCCTTGGTCACCCTCAGGAAGCTTTTTGATTTAAGAATGGTAATTAGTGGAGCAGAGTATTTTGCCAACCACATTTAATGTTGGTCTGACAGCCGAGTCCTCAGTGCTTTCCTCAAGCACCTCACAATCCACATGGGCAATTGAAGATGGTTTCCTGGTAAAAGTCATGTCCAAACTGGTGAGAAGAGAAGATACAGAGAGTAGCTGAGGTCTGAAGAGAAATGTGATGGTTGTGTTTGATTTTAATTCTGTTCTTAAGCTCTTTCCAAGAAAAGACCTGGCTGCCATTGCTGCTCTGATTTTTCTTATCTCATTCCTTCCCTTCTGCTGACCCATGTTTGAGTGATGGGATGTGACCCCTCTTGCATTATTCCTGTCTCACTTCACAGTTCTCATATGTCTCTCTATTTCCTTCCTAATTTTTGTCATGATGTTTAAAAAAACCAACCCCCCCCCCCCCCCCCCCCCCAGAATTCTTTGATGGCACCACATGGGCAGAAAAATGTCTGGAGGATCATGTCATTCAGTCTGCACAATGCTTGGATCTCAGCCATTCTCTGAGTTCATTGCTTACATGACCTCTAAATATTTATTTTTGAAATGGGTTTATAAATTGCTACGGTTGATTAAAAGGCTCCTGAAATATGTGACTTTTTCTAAACACAGAATGGTAGTTGATTTTAACAAAACAAGACAACAAAAAAGGCAAACAACTCGTTTAGTTTTACATGAAGTATTAGATCTATGCAAACCTTTGTGTTGTTTTATTCTTTAAATCTGGTGGGTAGAAGCTGAACAACCCGTTCTACAGAATGACCATAACTTTGGCAGCAACTCTGAACTCATATATCAACATTTCTAACATGAGATGCAACCATAATATTCTTTCAACAGCCACATTTTGGGGGTTTATTTTCTTTTGGTTTTTAGTGTATTCCTCTTGTGCTTTTTGCTTGGACAAATACTGTGTCTTACATGATTAAAATCTAACTCTCCTACTAGTATATTTAAATTGCTTTGTCCGGTATAAACAAGCAGGTCTTGGCTCCAACTTTACATTAGAATGTGAGACATCAGATTCTTAAGATCTCTGGTTAATTTGAAATCAGTTAATGGGAACTAATTGTCATTGCCTTGTGATGAAGGCTGAGTGAAAGTATCTTGGTAGAAATACATAGGTGACTGTAAGGGTCAAACCTAGATATGAGTGTGGGGAAGCCCATAGGCTAAAGCTAATTTGTTGAGATATAAGTGCTTATCCAGTCGTCCTTTGTTGCAATGATAAACAGTCAAAGCACCTTCATGCATGTTTGCCAGGTAAATTTATGTGAGCAGATTTGTCTTGTGGAATTTGAATATGGATGTATAACATGTTTCAATTTTCTACTTGGAAATCTTTAATTTTTTTTCGAGTACTTCATACCAGGGCATACAGAACTTATCATGCCTGCTCCAAGAGGCATAAAGAGCCCTGTCAAACACAGATTTATGTCACATTTTTATTTGCCATGGCTGAAGTTACGTGGCAAGTATGGCAATGTAAAAAGTGCAATATTTGAGGAGGTAAATGGCTCAATCTGCTGATCTTGCTTTCTAAATAGTACCTGAGAGTACAGATTACTTGTTTTGCTAAAATCAAGCTGTAGGAAAAGTAAATTTGACATCTTGTTTTGATGGTGTATGTGGGTAATATTATTCAGCCAGAGTGTTTAATTATAATTACCAATTTAAAAAATAAAATAGCACTTGAGAACATGTTATTACACTAACATGATCCAGATCCAGCTTTCACTGGAGAGCCTAACTGCGTAAAATGAGCACAATTTTTGAATTTAATATTCCTTTACCACACCCACACTGGCAATAAGATCTGCATAATGGGCCGTTTCTATTGCTTTAATCACCACTTACTGCACTCTTACTGGTCATTAGTTCTACAGATTAATGACACAAACATGGATTTATTAGTGCTGTAAACCTGTGGAAAACAGTGGGTCAAATTAGTGTCTTTTTCATAACAACATCTGATGGGCTTTTATTAGACCTGAACATGGAGTGTCACTTTCTACACTAAAAATGTCTGTGAGTCATTTCAGGTTGCTTTCATCACTTGATTGTAACCTTCTGATTTGTAGAAGACTCTCTCACTTGCTAGCAAAGTCTCTTTGATTTAGGGGGTCAAAAACTGTTTGGCAATAACTTTTTACCTCAGAGTGAAATGTTTTTATTTTAAAATAGTGCTTCTTCACATGTGATGTTGACACAGTAGAGACCCCTGAGTTCCTTGAGAGGATAAGATATGCAAGATGTGTGTCTCTTAATGTGACTGTTCATAAACCAACTTACTGCTGGACTGCAGCCTGAAATGCAGAACTGTTCAAAGAAACAAGTTTCTGAAGCAAAAATAGCTACAGTACTTAGTGCTCTTTGGATTTTAAGGAGTTAATATACCATTTTAAGGAGTTAATCAAACCATGTTTTTGTAATGCACCAGTCTGTGTTGTGTCCACACAACCATGAGAACATCTCTGAGATGATTAGAGACTTCAAAAGCTCTGTAAGTGAGTAAAAATCTATTTCTTCCCTTTTTCGTGTGTGTAATTTGCCATCAGGTTCTTTAAGGTCACTTCTAAGAAGGGCTGATGAATATGAATCTTATCTGCTACCCCTTATAAACCTGCTCTTAAGTTCAAGGTTAGATATTGTTTCTCAATTTGGTTCTCTTTCAGTAGCAATGAACTATTTTATTTACAACATTAGCAAGTGTGTGGTGTCTCTTGTCTGTAATGCTCCACAGCTGATAAAAAGAACCACAGAAATTGTTGAACCTTAGAACAAAGAACATGAAGGACTTCTTAGAGGTACATTTTAAGGAGTTGTTGAGTACAGTAGTTTTCTTTAGTGTTTTTTAGTGGTCTGAGAGGTGTGCTGCCCTATCTTCCACTGGCTGCAAAATCTGGGCATCTCCTTGTGTTGGTCTGACAAAGACACAGATGGTTGTGTAAGCCATCCAAAAAAACCTCCAATGGATGGGCAATGGATGGACCTCCAATGGATGGGGCCAGGTCCTTGTGTGAGAGAAAGTGGCACAGTCATTTTGTAAGCAGAGGATAAAGAAAGGAGTGTGTTGCTCCTGGACCTGCATTGCCATGGAGTGGCATATGAATCCCAGGCAGCTACTGTGGTAGTGCACAGGGAAAGGAGAGGAGAAGGACTCTGAATCCTTAAGAAATATTTCCTCTTGATACATGCAGAGATTCAATTTCCTTGTGCTGAACTGGAGACAGCTGGTATTCCTCCAGACACTGAGGAAGCTGGGCGTCAGCACTGTCTGCTCCAGATAAGATTAATAATGTATAGATTGATGGGGGATGGAGCCTGATCTGTTGGGATGCCACAGCAAGCCCTCCTGATGAGGAGGAGCAGCTGCCTGCTTTGGGCCTCCTGAGAGGAGCAAGGGGAACCATCTGAGACAGATTGGGATTGACTCCTGTTCCTTCTGCAGGCCAGTTGCTCCCACCTTGGAGCAGGCTGTGTTCAGTGCAGCACAGATCAGTGGATGTGTGATCATGTCCAGTTCCTGGCTCTGTACACTTCAAAACTCTCTTAGAAAAAATGACCCCACAGCTGAACACAAGAATACAGCAGAAGGAACTTTTTTTCACCCTTGTAGAGCAGACTACAAGTGTGCTTACATGCTGCCACATGTCTTGACCAACAAACCAGAACAGCAGCAGTTTTTTGAATTAAAATCTCTGCAGTCACTTCTGCTTCCCATTTTCAGTTTGGAAGTTGAGAATTGTTTGATCTCTTGAATACTTTCTGTGTTGTACACAGGTTGGAGGCTTTTGACCTATCTCTTTTTTTGTCAGCCAGGGTATTGTTCAGAGCCATGGAGTGATAGAAATTGGTAGGCTCAAGCTCTTTTGGGCTCCCTTCTGAGATTCTGGCTATGATCTGCCCAAACTTGCAGTTTTGAAGCAAGTTTGAAGTTTTTAGGGTCAGCCCAAGGTGAAGTGCACCATGTTATTTACTTTTCCACATCCTTGGATGCAATTAAAAGATGTGGCATGAGTGAAAAACAGAAAATCAGGAGGGAAATTCTAGATCACTTGAGGCTGCAGCATGTAGGTGCTGGTCCTTTCACACTTTCCTGGTACAGGGTTCCCAGTGCTGGTGCTTAACCTGAGGCAGGGAGTGCAATAGCAGCTGTTCCTTTCCTGCTGGCTTGAACACAGTGTAAGTGGTGGCCCAGTGGGTGTTAAATACATCACTCAAGCTCTTCTGAAACCTGAACTAAATACTCAGTTGGTTGCCCAGTGTGAACAAAATAATAATAATAAAAAAAAAAAAAAACCAGAAAAAAATTAAAGTTACTGAGGCTTGCAAATCTGTGCAGAGACTGCCTCTCCAAATAAAACAGGCAGGTTTTATGCCCTGTTCTGCAGTAATAATTTGATGCTTTTTCCTTTTTGAGGTTTGCAGTCCAAGCTCTTTAAATATTGGTTTCACAATTACTGCTAAGCATGAATGGCTGGTTTCCAACCTGGAATAACTTTACATGCTCTAGAGAATGCCATTACCTTTACCCAATTCTGTGATTAATTACTGTAACAAATTATTACTCTAACTGTTGGGGTAATGACAACTGCAAAATAGAATATCTGTGGTACTGTTGGCTTAGAAAGAAGAAAAAATAATGAACTAAGTGCCTTATTAGAGATGTGGCCATAAGTCTCTACCTTGCCTGTTGTCAAAGGAAATCCATTATCATTCTCTTAAATCTCATTTACTTCATTGCTCCTGCACAGAAGTGGGATGTGCTTTTTTATCCTGCACAGAACAGTTTCACCCTGGAAAACTAATCTAATTCATGCTTTGTTTTAATTGGGTTGGGTTTTGTCAGCTTTATGGATACACTGGGGTTACAGGACATGTGAATTTACTTCTCTTTCTTTCCCCCAGCCTCTTCAGTGCCTGTCTTTTCGAAAGATTTAGGTAGCAACAATGAACAGCTGGCAGAGTTGGGCTGCATTTGGCCTGGTGGTGTAGCAGGGAGGGACTTGGTACCCCTTCTTAGGGGTAGGAGCTGCCTGGAGCAAGAGTGCTTCCACCCCTGTGTGACAGTGCCTCTAGCAGGGACCAAGGAACCATGGCTGCCCAGAGCCTGAGCAGGGGGTGCAGCAGCTCACCCTGTGAGAAGGGGAGAGGGAGGAAACACAGCATTTTCTACATGACAACAAGGAGAAGTGTTCTGCCTCAGAATTAGAGCTCCGCATCTCTGGCCCTCATTCACTTTCCTGCCACCACTGCCCTGGCTTCAGTGGTCTGTGCTGCCTGCCCTTCTCTTGGGTTTTGCCCTTTCTGCTTGAATACTGTCTTCAGGAGTTTTCCTGGTCCTTTCACATTGTCTGGATCTTTTTCTGGTTTTTACATCCCTCTAGCAGGACAGTTTGATATCTACTGCTGCTGCTATCTACTGCCCAATGCTGCTGCTGGATGGGGACACTGGGGATGCTGCTGGTGCTGTGCAGCCACCTCTGCAGGTCACATTTAACTGATACTGGGGTCTGCAGTGTCTCAGTGAAAGCAGGGACAGTACTGGGCGGTTTAACATTTTCAATTCCATACAGTAGCAAAACAGTGGTGAATTAATGATGCAGAGGAGAATGCACAGGAAAATTTATGTGTTTTCTGAATTTAAATATATAAATGACATCATCTTATGGGTGTTATGATCTATGAGCTCAAAACTTGCTTACTTTGGGATCTGTTTCTTTGTTTGCCAGGTATTTCTTGTTTTGTCAGACTTTGAGCATGACTTCCTTAAGCCTGGATTGTACAGAAAATGTATATGACACTGCATCATGGGTTGAATCCTGAATATCTATCTTTTATCTTGTCATGTTATCTCATATTATTATACTAGTTCACTGATGAGCTTTTTAACCAAATGCTACTGTGGCTCATCTTTATTATAATAGAGACATATTTTAAATTTAAAATGCTTTATCAATACAAATAAAAACCCTTCTTTTGTAATTAGGAATGTCTTTGTATTTTTTAAGTGTGGAAGAGTTATTTGGCTTCTGATGCTATATTTGGCATTCCACAGCCACATGATTTTAATGTTTTATAGTTGAAATGTCTTTTGAAAACCTCTATAATAAAAATAGAAGAGAAATTAGATTACCTCTGAGATTTAAAAGAACTGTTGAAGAATTTATTAGAGCAATGTTAAAGTATGCTGTAAAACGAGTCATGTTAGTCTCCAAATTGATCTGGGATATCTGGGGATTCAGAATGCTGTACTGCTCAGATTAATTAAAATGTAGTCAGCTGAAACCTTCACTATAATAAAAATTGTTCCCCAGGGTTATACCTTTATTACCATCCTGATGTAGCCCTCCAGTCCTGACCATTGCTGAGCTAAGTAATTAGTTCAGTTTAAAACAAAAACAAAAGGATAAAATGATCATGACAATACTTAATGTATTATTTGGGTTTTTTTATTGCTATGCCTGGGCTCTGTTTGATATCATTAATTGTATATAGCCATTCTTTCTGCTCCCAAAGACAAACAGTGAGAGACAAAGTATCTCTGACGTGAGGGTTACGCTGTTTCCCATACTGTAAGGCATGGAATATCTTACAGTTGCTGTTTTCTGTAACTCTGGCTAAGGCACTGATCTCCCTCTGCAGATGTGCTGCCTATCTCATCCCTGTTGTGCTGTGGGCAGTGTTCTGCTCCACAGGGGTTTCCTTATCAGCAGTCCTGGAGTAAATCAGCGAGGTGGAGACTGCATTTCCCAACAGGGTCTCAAAGGAAGAGCTCACATCGTGTGGATTTGTACAGGATACCAGGGGACATCTGCCTCACGAGGCTGTCTCAAGCTCAGGCTTCAGGACCTAGATAAAGCACTGCTTCTGTCTCTCCCACCCTGTGGATGTTCTGGCCCCAGCTCTGCAGAGTCTGTCAGCAGTTTGTCCTTGGGCTGGATGCAGTAGTGAAACCCTCTGGATAAGGCTCACCCTTATCTCTCTCTTGTGTCATGTCATGGGCACTGTCCCCAAAGCTGCTGAATAGCAAAGACATGACAAAGAAGCTTTTGATTGTGGCTGTCAGTGCTGGAACCTGGAGATTGTAGCTCAAATCAAAATGCATCTGACTGAGTTGTGGCTCTGACAGAGTGAGCCCCAAGTTTGTTCTTCATATTAATGATCTGAATGCAATGGGTTTGGATTCTCAAAAATACTTTTAAAAACACTCATGCTTTTTCAATCCCTTTTCAAAGAGAGGGATTTCATGTCCTTTTTGCCAGAATATAACAAACTATTATAGTCCCCTATAGCACTTCCAGAATCCCACAGAACTTTACGTATGTTATTTAGGCTCCAACAAACCCCATTAAGGGATATTTCTACATTCTTTTGTTCTTCTTTTTTTTTTTTTTTTTTTTTTTTTTCCAGTAAGACAAACTGAGGTGGAAGAAGTGCTAGTGGTTTGCTAAAGGCTAAGTAGTCCCTCTCAATGCATCAATGCCTACTCCCAATCTCTTTAGGATAACAAAGCACACACATGCACCTGACTTCCATCCAAATAAATCCTCTAGAACTCCCTCCTCTGACCATGTGCACTGGACATTTACACAAAGCAAACACAGCTCATCTGTGCAATTGTACAACAGAATATTGACTGCTTAGTACATGCCATAGCTTTGTACTTTTAATAATAAAAATGTCTTCAGCAGCTCTATTTAAATGACATGTCACAGGAGAGGACAGTAGGGAAGAGTCCAGCTGTGCCTTCTGCAGTGATCACTGTACTCTTTGATGAAACCTGGAATTTCTTCCTTTTGTTGCAGTGTCAAGGAGCAAACTTGATGAGAAACCCCCCGTGTACATTTATGACAGGGAAATCTAAAATGGAGGAATATCCAGGCTCCCAAAGAGATCTGTGGAATTCTTTGCCCACGTAAGGAGCCAATCTCTGGGAAGACTCAATAAACCTATAATTAGACTTTATGGTCTGCACTTCAGACAGCTGAAAGTCAGATGAAAGTTAGTGTGAGGGGGAAGAAAAGCTCTGGTTTTCCCCCTCCAAGAGCCTCAAGTTGCAAAAAAGGTCATATAATTTCAACCTCTTGGTGTCCGCTTGTCTGTGTGGAGAAACTCCATCACAGCTGTCGCCATGATATTTTCTGAAAAATCCCTTTGCCAGGATTTTTCTCCTGAGAAGCTGAGAAGCCTCAGGGGAAAAGAAAATCAATAATGATCTGCTGCTGTGGAATGCAACAGGTGCATCTTTGATTGGTCCATGTTGGTTGTTTCTAATTAATGGCCAGTCACCTTCAGCTGGCTTGGACTTTCTGAGAGTCACAAGCTTTTGTTATTCATTCCTTCCTTTCTATTCCTTTCAAGCCTTCTGATGAAATCCTTTCTTCTATTCTTTTAGTATAGTTTTACTATACCATTTTCCTTTAATATAATATATATCATGAAATAATAAATCAGCCTTCTGAAACATGGAGTCAAGATTCTCATCTCTTCCCTCGTCCTGGGACCCCTGCAAGCACCACCACATTTGGTGACCCCAAGTGAAGAAAAATTCCACATTTGGTGAACCCCGAGTGAGGAACATTGCCACACACAGCCTGGTTGTGTCTCCTTCTCAGTGGGTTGGTGCTGGTGAGTGGGTGAATGCACAGCAAGGAACGTGCAGCCCCTTGGCTTGGCTGGGTGAGAAGAACTGCACAGCAGCAGCAGGGGCTCGAGCACACGAGCCCTGACACATCATCTCAGCCCTTCATTTTGCCATATATTGACAAGCTCATCCTGTACAGTCTCACTTTCTTTCAAGGGGGACTTCCTTTCTGTCCCCCTCTTTCAGGCAGGTGTTGTGAGAGCAGACATGCATCAAGTTGGACTGGATGGCATCTCTAAGGGTTGTGTTAGCAGAGGAAAACACAGTGACAGGAAGAATGACTGCTGCTCATTTGCTATTTAAATTGAGTGTTCTTAAAGACAGACAAGATGGTGTAAAATGCCTATTTTTACTGTACTTTGTACATGATTTTTACATTGTATCTTTAGGGAGAGTATCTCAATTACTTGACATCCATTTAGAGGGTTTTTTCCCTCCTTCATTCTTATATTCACCCACAATATTATTTGTGATTAGAAAAGTGCATGACGACTGTGCTAAAATACAACCATGTTGTAAATAATGATTTTTGGGGGTTTTTTTGCAATGTTATTTGTGCTGGGATTGGATTCTGTTCTCCTGTTGAAGTGAATGCCTGCAGATCAGATTGGTATACTAAAAAGCTGGCTATGAGTGAAAAGTGAGAAAGTTCACTTCCAATGATTTCTTTTAACAGGACTATGTTTCATTTTATGTAAAATTGTAATTTACTGGTTTGCAGCTGTCCATATGCACTTTCACCCTCTGATGTTTGCCACAGAAGAACTCAAGTGTTGTTGGATCCCTTTCTGTGGCATTTTAGCATCAGTAGTGGTCACTGTGAGTTTGCTGCCATTGAAAGAACTTGGGCTTATGTAATGGAAGATCAGAAATTTGTGTCAGTTTTGTATAATCCAAATTTTAACTGTTTCTTCCTGCATAGCTTAATGCTGCACTGTGTAGGTGAGATTGTCAGTGGAAATTGTTTTAAAGTTGATAACCTTCACCTTCTCAAATGAATGGGTTGTATACCCATCCTGAATAATCACCAAAGTAAGGACTGAGAAATAGAAAATTTTACTGAGTAGGACCACAAAGTTGTCTGGGTGAGAAGTAGAGCACTGGGTGTAGCAGATTGTGGTCTGCCTGCAGTTTTCCTGAATTTAGGGCTGGCATTTGCAGCTGCCAAGCAGTGTGGTGCTGCAGGCCTGAAGAGTACCTCACTGTTCCAGTGCATTTCTTGTCCTGTGCCTCACTGTGAGCATGAATATTTATTGTGCTTTGAATAGACAACGCTCAATTTGCCACAGTTAAAAGTGATATTCTGTAATGCAAAGCATGAAAACCAGTGCTGGAGATCTTTCTGTCAGTCCCAACACTTGTACTTGGACAAGAAAGAAAATGGAAATGATGGGTCTATTCCTATCCTCAGTGCAGACAGTTTTCTGCAAAAACATATCACTCTACCAGCAGGGCACCCTATGGAAAAGTTGTGTTGTTGGGGCTTTTTCCCCTCCTATTTTTGAAAGATGGATTTGTGAAATCAGGTCAGATAAAGACTGGGGTTATGTGCCTGGTTGTGAGTATGAACTTTGATTTCTTTCCCTGTCCTTATTACAAGTAAGTCTCAGGGGAAAGTACTGCTTAGGTGAATGACTATAATTATTTAATTAACCCTTTGCTTAATTAAAGCTTTGAAATTTTTCTGTGTCTGTAAGTATCTCTCTTTCCTATACAGCATATATTGGCACATCATCATCCACACCTTTCTGGAAAGTATATTCAGAATATGTGTCAATAGTCACTAAAGGTTATGAAAGAAAATTCCAGTGCAGGATTTAAGGCAGATCTCCTTCAGCAGTTGTAGCCACCTGTCTTCATACCAAGTTCTGTGTTCCTCCCTTATGCAGATATACACACAGGGCTGTACCCAAGTACTCACAGACTGGCTTCAAGAGCTCCCTTTGCCTTTCTCACACTCTCCAAGCCCCTTTTGGGTGTCCCTGCCTCGATGCCAGCTGCAGCACCAGCTATGCATTGGTGGTGGTGGCTGGAGATGAGTCTTGGGTCCTGCAGGTTGACTGCAGAGCTGTGTAGCATTGCTGCTGGCAGGACCTCTTGTTAAAGGTCTTTGTTGAGGTATGCTTTGACTCTCCCCAAAATCCCAGCTTGTTTCTGTCTGCTCAGCTTGGCAGGGAGGGAGAAAAATCCCAGGGTTGTTTGTTGTTTGGTTGCACCAGCAGAAAGCCCCCAAGACAGAAGGTAAATACAGGGAGTGGAGCAGGGGATCTGATGCTGGTGGGACTTGTCCCCCTGGTGCTGTTTGGATTTCCCCATCTGGCTCTGGTCCTGCTTACACCTGTGAGCTGAGAGGGACAGTGCCAAAGCAAGGGGTGAGTGAATGTCCTCTTGGAGCTTTGCCTGGCCAGCTGGCAGCACGCATCATCAGCCAAGCTTTCCCTTCCTCCTCCTCCTCCTCCTCCACAGCCTTGGACATGTCATTCAGTATGTATGACCATGCCTTCCCACCACAAGGGAGGAAGGTGGGTTTCAGCCCCATCAGCCCCTCTAATAGAAATTAAGGGTTTCAATCTTTCTTTCTTTCTTACATGAAAGGAGAAAAAAAAAATCTCCTTTTAATTTACTATGTTTAAATTATTTTCACTTGTATAGTGGTCTCCACTAGAATGGACATATTGTGCCCATTGGAGACCACACCTTAGCAAGACAAAGCTAGCTCACTGTGCTGGAATTTTTTAATGGAGTTTTCTGAGGAGAGAATAGGAGGAGGAAGAACCCACCAAGCAGGATTGGCTCCAGAAAAAGGTTAGAAGCAGATTGAGGTTTGTCTACCTTAGAATATGAGGCCTATTCACTCAGATATGCTTCTTTCTAGCTTCTTTTGGTACTGCCATGCCCATATTCATCATCCTACTGCCATTTTCCAAAGCTGTGATCCTGTCATATCCTGTCATCCCCATGTCAACAAACCTCCCACCAGTTTGGGTGACAGACACATTTTAGGCTCAGCTCCTGTGGGGAGGGTGTGATGACCCTTCCTTCAAAACAAGCCAGTCCTGTCTGCCACTGACACAGCAGTTCCTGTCCATCTGCCAGGGGTGTTTGGGAGCACTGCATTAGGAAGCTCAGTCACAGCACTACTGCTTTTTTTAAGGCAACCCTACATCCCTGATGTCTTTAATATTGGTGGGGATTAAGTAATATTTTCCCATGTGCAGATGGAGAATAGTACCACAGTGTGTCACAAAAACTAAGTTGATCAGGCAAACATTTAAAATGAATATTTAAAATTTATTAAAATGTATTTTTCCCCTTTTCTATCAGTGTAAAACAACTGTTTATAAAAGATTCTTCGGATCTTCAGATCTTAGACTGCACTAGGTGCTTTTATACTGTGACGCCTTTTACTTGCTGATAAATTTGATAAATGCATTTGCAGTATTTCAGCAACCCTCCTTTAACAGCCTTTTCTTCAATATAAACTTTCTGGATGAATCAGAGTTATCACATGCAACACAGCCCAAGTTGGTTCCATGGCATGCTACCATAATTTTCATTTGTTAAACAGTCTTAGCACTACTAGGAAGTATTTTGTGTGAAATGGATTGTGTTTATTACTTCTGTCAAATAAACTTAACACTCAAGACTCCAAGCATAAATTACTAAGCAAAATCAGAAGCAAAGGATGAGAAGATCTTATACATAGTTGAGAGTGAGCAAAATGAGAAGTTTTTCAGCAGATAAGACTTTTGCCAACTTAGAATGTTTTATAGCCTAATGCATGGCATTGTTTAGCCAGCAGCTGTATTAAGACAACCTGAAATAAGTACAGGAATTCACCCAGTCACCTTAGCCGAACTCACAGTGAGTTCTCTTGTTCTTTGCTGAATTTTAATCCAGAATCCATCTCCCTTTGTTAGTTGCTTCCGCTAAGGCTTTTACACAGTGATTATGCTGTGCCCTGAGTTGGTGCTGTCCCATCCGTGTCTGGACCTTTGGATCAAGTGGACCTTCCTACCCAGTTTTTTCATGTTACCATTCCTGTGGTCTTGCTGAGGTCATGTTGCATTAGAAAGTGTGTGTGTGTGCCAGTGCTAAATCCATGGCTCCAGAGTGTCTTTACATGACAACATTCCCCTCATGTTGGATCCACACTACAGTATCATGATGGCCATGTGACCTGAAGTGTGTTAGGATCTCCTAACAGACAGGTATGCAATGATGTATTCTGCCCAGAGGCTTTTTCCCTTAAGAATCACAACAGTTTAAAATGAGGAAAATTGTTGAGCCATATGTTTTTTTAAAAAGAGAAGCAATGCTGAAGCAGTGTATAGCATACAGTGGAAAGGAAACCAAATACAATATGATCTGTAATACCGGAGCTGAGCAACCTTGGAACTATAAAGGGATTTGAGCACATGTTCATTTATTAATTTTATTTTTTTTTACTCATATCTGTGCCATTTGTAGCAAGCCCTATATCACAAACTTGCTGCCATGCTTGCTCATATTGTGCAAAAAAATGTGGCTGAAACATCACTCAGCACATCTAAAGGCACGCCTGTATATGTAATCATGTGCAAATAGCCACACATTTGGGGTTCTCTCATTTTCAGAATGATATAGTCTATTGGCATAGCTGTGTGCTTTTTACAGTAATTTAAGCAGGTAAAAATCAGATAGTATATATTCTATTTCACATGCTGATAACCTTTTATTTTCCCATTTCTTATGGACAGTGATAATGAGAATTGATATTTCTACATGGAGAATTTCATTATCTAAAAATACTCTTAATACTGACATGCAAAACTGGTGTAGCAGAAGAAGCATTTCTGATCCAAATCATTAATTGAGCTGTAATTACAATGACAATACAAAAATGAAGCAACCTTACCTTAGCTCAGGAGAGTCTTTTTGCTCTATCCCAGGCAGTTTCCTCCCCTTATTCAACTGAAAAGGGAAAATCCACTTAAATAAAGATAAGAACTGGAAGAGTGAGTGATTTAAGGAGTTCTCATCTGAACTGCTGATCCACTTGTTTTTAGCAAATTGCAAAAAACCCTCGATCCAGCAGTAGCTCAGAGCGACTTTTCTATTCTCGTGTGTTCTGTGGGCTGAGAATCTGCAAGAATAAACCTGAGACGGTGCTGCAAGAGAGAGACAGCGGGGGGGACCTTGGCACGGAGTTGGACCAAACTCTAAATATAGCCCAACCCACTTTCTGTGCAATTCTCTTCATACTCTGAAGGCAGATGACCTTGTCAGAAAACTGACCTCCTGGTATGTCCCCCTCTTAGGAGAGAAGATCTAAGGGAGCAGGACTGCAGCATAAAGGGACAGAAAAGCAATCCACCATCTGCCTGCAGCAAATGAATTTAGGTATGGGCTCTTATTTTCCTGGTAGTTAGAGCTGATTGTCTCATAATGTGCTTCAGCTGATCATTTATACAAATGAGCTGCATGTCAGTTCACAAAAGGCCTGTGCAGATGCGAGATTGCATTGTAATTGTTAGTCTTAAATAGAGAGCAATGACATAGATGACAAGCCCGATGCATTTCCTCCTCTCAAAAACCTTAACATGTCAGAGTGTGCAGTATTACCCTAAATGCTTCTCACTATAAAAAATTACCCGTTCTTTTACTTGCTCTTATAATAAGTAAGACTTTTTGGAAAAGTGAGTTATATCTACAAATGTATATTCTAGTACTGTATATATTTGGGATGCTAGGATAGCTTAAAAGTGGATGAGAAGCTGCAATATCAGAAATCAAACTGCAGAGAAATGTGAAGTATATGCAGAGAAGGAGAAAGCAAAAAATAAGAGGCATAGAAACATAACCCTTGTGCTAGGGAACTGGTTTTCAACAGATGTGTTATAATCTGGGGAATTTGCCACTCTAACTCTGTGTGGCAACATGTCAGGGTATTTTGTTCTTAGCCTGAAGGAGAGTTTAACTTGATATCAGTCAACCTGATACTCTGTCAAATGGAGATCTGATACTTCTATGTCATATGAAGGCTTCTAAATAAAAAAAGCTTCAGAAATCAGAGCAGCTCAAAATGTCATTTCATTTTGTGTGTAAAGATGGGTAGGAGAGCTGGGATAAAAGACTTCATTTGTTTGCAGTGTTGTTCTTCAGTGGGATGTATTATTTGGTGCTGACATCTGTGTGAGTGTATGCTACATGATATGCATGCGTGCAGTTTTCCATGTACAGAGAAAACCTGAAAAAAGTCAGGACTGTGATAACTGCATACTACAGATGTGTGCATCTGCAAAACATCCATGAGCCAAAAAAGTGGGAATCAGTGGGTATCAGTAGTCAGTAAAGTAGCAGTGTCTCTGTGAACAATAATTTCTGCTGTTAAGTTTTTGTGACGTGTACTATATATCCTTTTAATTGCAGCCTACTATTTCTGGCAAGTTCCACTGTGTAATTTTATCATGATCTATAGACTTGAAGTGCACAGCATCAGCCAGACTCTCTGTGTTACCCTCACAGCAAGAACTGCAGCTGTGAGCCACAGCTGCTTCCCAATACAGAGAACAGTAAAAAAGCACAAATCTCTGGCAGTATTAAGGGAGACATCACATCTGGGACCATGCTACATTCCTGCCTGAAACTCAGTCACAGACAGACCTAGGCTAGACCCCACCCATTAAGTAGCTTTATGGATTTATCCAAGTTCATCTTTCCTCCCAGTTTACCTATTTCTTCCCCATTAACACAAATAAATGTTTGTCAGAAGTTAATATTTTAACAAATGAAGAATGCTGGTGTTTGATTTGGAAGAGAGGACCTGAGAAAGGAACAAATCCACCTCCAGATAGATGTATATTGAATAGCACTGTGTAAGTGGTGAAATTCTGAATGTACAGGTCACCAGTATCACTAAACATGGGTAGCATTGTGCTGCCTGTGCTCCAGGGTGGTACCCTCATGAGAGCCACACCAACCCTACCAGTTCCATCTCCACAGTGCCACTGCCAATTCTACCCCTCTCTCTAGTGCCAGCATGTTGAATTCACCACAGATCCCTTCATTCAGACCAGGAAGGTGGTGAGGATAAAGGAGGGAATATATACTCCTCCCCAGCACGAGTAGTATACTTTTCACCCTCTTTTTCACCAGCTTTGCACCCTCTGCAGCAAGCAGCAGCTTCATGTGTCTTAAAAAAAGAAGGAATCACAGTGTTTGGTGGGTGTTAAAGCACAGGCTTAGTGATTCTTTGGCAGGAACTGGGCCAGGCACTTCTCCCATAGGAATATTGTGGAGAAGGAGTGATTTCTTGCTCATACAAATAACACACTGGTTGGCTTTGGGCAGGGAGTTAATCTTTGGGGAGGCCTTTATAGAGTGGCCCTGTTCATGTGTACAGGGCTCTAAATGTTGCATGACCAACCCCAGTGATGCAAACTTCCTGGAGGAAGGGGAAAAGCTTTAAAAGTGGTTGTATGTGCTCATCAAGATGGATGGAAAAGTGCTTGGTTTGACAGCTGTATACACTCAAGTTTTCTTTAGGATGACTTTAATTTTTCTGTCTGCACCATGAAGAGTAAAATGCAATAGAGAGTCTGGCCCCTAGTTTGTGCCTAGCTTTTCCTGAGCTCTTGTGTTTTCCTTGTGATTCTGAATGGGTTTTCTGCATATTTGTTGACAGTTTTTAACTGTCCAGCTTTCTTTGGTAGCATTTCCTGTGGAATGAGTTTGGTCTGGTTTTTCCAGAGCTCAGGCAGTTTCCTATCCCAAATGCCTGTGTTGAGGTTGAGACTTATTTCAAGCCAGGCTCGTGGGATTATCCCTCAACACTGTTAAACATTCTGTAACTAGTATGTGTGAGCTGATTTTTCTTTTGATTAACCCCAAATTCCTAGACATTTGTAGTTGTTAAAATATCCCACAGAGCATTTACAAGGTGAGATTGTGAACCATAATGACTCAGACAATTTCCAGTGTGGTCAGCTGGTATCCTGGCTTGCCATGTTCCTCTGCTTTTCAGAGTTGGACAACGTTGTTGTATGAGCATAAACTGTTGGACAGGATTAAACAAAACAGTCTCCCACTTCCCTATCTCTCTATAAAATGCTTTTGAATTAAACTTGGAGTTATAAGGAGATTATTGGAAGTTTCAGCTTGAAGGATAGTTTTTGAGAGAACAAAAGAAAAAGAGTAGACTGAAGTGATTTGTGGATGTTATGTCAGCCTTCACTCATTATACCATTGGTGAAGGGTACAAAACAACAGAACTGATTTATATGATTTGTACCCTGTGCTGAAGTCTCTGGTTGCTCTTTTTTGGCAAGCTCATAATGAAGAAATTAAATTGGATGGCAAACAGTAAAAGGACCTGTCATGTTCTGTCATGTCAGATCTTCATGTTTGTCCTTTCTAACCATGGGTTTTAAAACTCCAGTGACTAAATGAATACTGAGTTCTCTCTGCTCACCTTGGTGAGGCTGTTTTCCATTGTCCAAGGCATATTCAACCTCTACTTAGCAGGTGAAAAAGTTAATTCTTATTAGAAGGTGAGTGGCCTACTACTTTTTACCTCTGATCAATCATGTTCTGTGGCTTTTCTACCATCTTTCTGTCTTACAGGCAAAATATAACAATGAATAAGTTATGAAGAGGGTGAGGTTGTAGCTATCCTACAAGCTGGGCTTAGTCTCGATCATATGAAATTTATTCTCCTGTGCTTACATATATGCAACAGAGGATTTCCTCTGATCTTATTCGCTGATATGCCCTGTGTTTTGTCTCTTAATTCACTCCCAGCCAGCAAGTCATGTCAGAAATTAGTTTGTAAGTACCTGTTTTGAGTATTAAAGTGTTTAAAAAAGGGGAGATGTAATTGTTAGAAATGTATTATGGGAAATCTCTTGCATTGCAGATAGTTATGTCTGTGATAAAAAACCATTTTTTTATCATATCAGAGTATAATGAAAATAAACTTGATATTATTCTATTAAGACCTTTTTTTGATTGAATGGACAGTGATTTAAATTTAAATTATCCATCAGAGTAAAGAAGAGAGGACTAACTGAATATCCTGTCACAGGATTTATCAGGCAAAAATAGTTGTTTGTGCTAGATATGTCTTTAGAACTGCCCCAGGAAAGGATCTGCATTTCCAGAAGAATGTTGTCTTTGACTTTGTAGTGCAAGTTTTTGCCAGTCCTTAGGAGCTGTTACAGGAATTCATATAAAGTGACTTGGCAGAGGCTTAGCCTGGCTGGAGTGTGAAGAAGTTTATTTATCTGAATGTTACCTGTGGGGACAAAGCTGAAGCTCCTTTGAATCTTTGATAGGACTGTGTCTGTTTGTGCGGAGTCCCACACTGTTAGCCCCTCAGCTGTGCCTCACTAACACACTTGGAAATACCTTTGTTCAGATACCTTGGCAGGTAAAGTCTGCAGTTTGAGGCATCCTCACAGACATCAAAACTCACTGCTGTGCTGGAATGCACCTGTTTTGGTCTCCTTAGTTTGTAGTGATTGGAAGGCAGAACTGCCCAGACCAGGGGGACTGTGCATGGTTTGGGAGGATGGAGCCTGGCACCATGTGTAATTCCTATGGAGGTTGTCTCAGCCTGAGCAGAAATGCAGCTCTGTCTCTGTTGCAGCAGGCTGGTAAAGTCAGAGGAATGGTTGCTAACTGGTAATAACCTGCAAGAGAGCTTTCTGTGCAGCTTTGTGCTCCCTAGTGACAACAACAGGTACCAGTGGCTTCAGTGTTCCCTCTTTAGTTCTAAATGGTCAAAATACCCAAATATTTGAAGGCCCTATGAATGAAGACATTTCATGTGATTCATGTGACCATTTTGCAAAAGCTAAACTGCAAAAATTGCCTAAGTTTTCCATTAAGCTGTAATATTATGTCTTTTTATACAATTAAATACTATTTTTTCATTTCTTGTGAGAATATGTTCTTGTATTGATTTCTAAGACTAGATCTTGTCTTACTTTACTGCTTTAAATTATTTTGCTGACCCTTAGTCAAGGAGGTAAGGAGATGTTTTGTTGTTTGGGGATTTTTTTTCTGTAATGTGTCATCTAGATTTCTCAGTTGTGCCACTCACTGCACTTGATGCATGTCTGTGATGGGGAGAATTACTTATTTTTCTTGAGTTGCCAGGGGACCCTTTCTAATTTAGCCAGAGAAAAGAAAAGGATGCTGACACTGTCATGGCTATTTTTGATGCAATGGTTATGTGGTGATCTTCCCAAGGACAGATTGCTTTTGTATCTAACATTTTTTATTTTATTTACTAGAAATTTCTAAAGTATTGCCATGATAAATAGCCAGCAATTTGTCTGAAGAACCATATTAATAACAAAATTTGCATTCTTAGCCATTCTGTGATCTGGAAGTCCCCAGAAGAGCTTCATGGCTGTTGCTTGCCCAGTTGGCTTTACACCATGGGCTCCAGGGTATCTAAGCTATTCTTAGCCTTCTCAACAGGGAAAATCAAAGCTGTCCACTGCCTACAGAGAGGGAATTTAGGGAGGATTGACTTGGTAGACGTGAAAGAGATCCTCCTTTTGGGGTTAGCTGGGCTGGTGACACACAGCTGAGTAATTTAGGTTTGGACTGTGTGAAGTGCTGAATTCTGTTCCTCCTTCTCCCACTCCTATGCAGAACCTTTCCCTTTTGTCAGGGAAGTATGTTAATCCTTTTTTCTTAGTTAGCCAGCCCACCAGCCAGGCCTGCTGCATTTACAAGAGCTCCTCTGTTGTTTGGGTACTGGAGGGCAGCAAGGCAGGACCTGAGCCCTGAGTTCTCTGCTGCCTCCAGGAGAGGGGTGTGCTGTAAAATATTGTCATTGCCACTTTTAGCCCAGCTATTGTGGTCAGCACAACTCTGCTGGCAACAGGAGCCCTCTCAGCTGAGCAAGGATGAACAGCGACTTGGGAGCCAATTCTGCTGACAGCTGTTACATTTTACAGAAACTTAATTGACCTTGCACTGTGTGTACCTGATGGGACATGCAGGAGAGATGCAGTGAGAAAAAGTCCAAGTAGTGCATTGACCTTGAGATTACTTAATCTGATTCACTGAAGATTGAGGCCAGTTTTTAATAGCAAAACTGAGAATAATAAGGAAGTATCAGAATATTTTTTTCTCTGCCCCTCTTCTCCCTTCCTCCCATAGAAGAATGGCAATTAAGAAAAGTTTTAATATGTGCCCAACACACTTGACATTTTAATTGGCATCAAATGTGTTTCAATCTACTGAATTTAGAGGTGGGAGAACTTTAAATATTTTGCCCCAGATTAATGAACACATATCAGTACAATTTAATCAACCAGTAAATAAAAAGACCAGTTACAAATCAGCCTGAAATTAATCCATCACAGCACACCCAAACTGAACTATGTGCACCTGCAGAATAATGACAAGCACATAATTTCCTGTAACATATCTGAAACTAGAAAGAGAGCATAACAAATACAAAACCTGTATCCACAGTGTACTGAACTTCTGGTAAAAAATTAGGGGACAGAGGCTTTATTTAAAATATGGTTTCAGATATGAGACAGTTTTAGAACAGGCAGAGAAGGATGGAAATCAGAAAGGGGAGAAGGGATGGGAGAGGCATAATAAATTTTGTACAAACTTTGTTCTCATGCAATTCTAGTCTAGTACTGATACTATGCCCTGATGAAAGCATAAGGGAAAAAAAACAGGGATTTCTGGCCCAGAATATGTCTGATTGCAGACAGATACATCAAATAAAAGTTCAGGGATTCTCCCTTGTGGGCATGTAAAACAGGTTCCCTTCAAATTTTGTCACAGAGAATAATTCACTGGTAAGAATTGAACTTGTCCTGTACTGGCCTCTGTCACTGGGAGCCTTTTGGACTCCAATCAAGCCTGATCTTGCTTAGCTCCAGAACAAAACAAAACAAAACAAAAAACCAAATTTAAAAAAAAAAAAAACCTAACATAAATTATTCTCTCACTTATCTTTGGGTATGTATACAAAACAACATATTTCTTTTCCAAGTTTTCTTTTTAATTACATGTTGGTTCTCCCTACATTATGAAGAGTTCTAAGAACCTTACCTCCTTCCTCCCTCAAAAATCTCCTTTTGTTTTCTTCATATTCCTGTCTCGTAACAGACTTCCCATGGCTGGCATAATTTCTGTGAGTTGCATTTATCTTTATTTCAGACGTAGGCTGGCTTGAACCACAAGCTGCATTTCCTTAAGAATTTTAAGATTATTTTCAGTCATAACTTTTTGTTTATTTTGGGGCATTAGAAAGTGTCTTGCCTAGAAGAGTTTCACTTTTTCAGTCAGTCTTGGTTCTTACAGGAATTAATTATTTATGTTGTTGTCATTATAACTCCTGTGTTAATAATTTCAGAGTCAAAAAGTGGCATGTTAAGGACAAAAGTCTCAGAAGGAGTGAATCAGCCTAGCAAATGCAAATTTGTATGTACCAGATATTTAGTATGAACAAAATTGCATTCACATCAAAGCACATGTCATTACATCCTATATCATTAAGGTCTTGTTTGCCTTTAAAAATACCACAGTAAATAATGAAAAAATATTCATTCGCTGTGAATATATTAGTTAATAAAGGTGATTATTAGAGGGAACCTGTTAAATTATCTAAATATCTCTGTACTTTTTATGTGAATGTGTATAAACATGCAGATGTGTATGTATTAATAGGAGTGTTTACATGTGTATAATTAGTACACATATTGATGTGCTTAGACTACATGCATATGTTAGTACTAAATTTGAAAGAAGTTACAAACCAGTGCACTGGATGATTTTAAACAGAGATTGATATAAATGAAGAAGTGTGTGTGTGTGTGTGAAGCAGAAATGGCTTTTTTTCATTTTTGCATGGTTCAAAATAAGATCAAATAGAAATGCTTCATGACTGGGAAGCCTGTTAGTATGTGCCATGCTGCTGATGTAATACCAAAGCAAAACACATGGAGAGTTGTGGAATTCCCATTTATTTTTCCTTATTGAGAGCACTTTGTGACTGTTCTGATGCCTTGGACGACCTTGTGGCTGTGTAAATGGTGTAAGTCTCAGGGAAGCAGAGGCAGAGAATTGCTGTGCTCAACAGCATCACGCTGCAAGCAGTGTGTCCTGTCAGCGCCTGCCTGCCCACTCCTTTGCACCTCAAGCCAGATGAAAGTCAACTTTGTATTAATCAGTTAGGTTCTGCATTTTCACCAGCTTATTATTAAGGAAGGATTTGTGAATTCTCCTGTTCTGGCAGAGAGAGATCTCCTGGGAAGCTCAACACCTCAGAGCAGGGCAAACAGTGCTGGTCTGTTACAGACATGCTGGTGAACTCTGAGCTTCTGCATAGATTTGCATCAAGTTATGATTTATTTTGTGAGTAACCCCACTGACATGAAGGTAACTATTTGCAGAGAAAGGTACACAGTTTAATGTGAGCATGCTTGGCAGAGTCTGGCCTGTGGTACTTTGATGCCTGTAACAAAATGCTGCTGTCATCACAGGAGCTGACATGGTGTCACAAGCAATTACAGCTTGAGATGAGCTGCTGTCCTGACTGGGACGTGGGTGATTGTTTCTGGAATAGATAGAAAGTTCTCCAGTTGTATGAAGTAAAGATACTGCAGAAAGGTGCTCAAATCTGATCTGATGTTTGTTGAGTCTGAGTCTGTGCCCTCTTCTCTCACTTCTTGCTGAGAGCAGAGGACATTGCACCATGAAGTGCTGTCCAAAACTCAAATGAGCAGTGAACAGGTGGCACATTGTCAGGCTATTTCAGATCATGGAAACCATTTGTCCAGTTTTAGATTGCTATTGCTAGCAGCATGTCTTTCAGTTGTGAGAAAGAGAAGAGGTTATTTAAGACTTACACAACTCCTGTTTGCCTTTCAGAGCATGCCAAGTGGGATTTCAGAAGAAATGCTTGCAGATCACAGGCAGCTTCCCCTGAATCTATTTGATGCAATTCTAATTTATTTTCAATGTGAAACACTGGAAAGAGCTCACACAGCAGTTCAGTTCAGTGAAATATCCGCAAATTCATTTTGGAATGGGTGTTTGAGGCTCAAGCACAGTGAGCAAGAGGGATGAAGAGGCAATTCTGATTTCTTTGATGTACTTCATTTATATCATCTCTCCACAACCTGCTTCAATGCAGTGTGTCCAAGACCCCAGGGGTGTGGAGCTGGTGTGTGTTAAAGTTGGCTGCTCTTTCAGTACCTCTGGAGTCAGAGCAAATGAGACAGAAGTCAGCGATGGATCCCTTAAATACAGAAGCTGCTCTACCAAGATACAGCTCAATAAATTTGCCAGAGAAAGGGTGATCCACAGGGCACCAAGACCATGGTAATGGCCAGTGGTAACACTGAATTGCCAAGACACCTTTTGAACTTTCTGGAGTATGCTGAATGATGTGATTTTTCAGCTTCTTCTAACAAAGTGTTGTATCTGAGATTCGAAAGTGGCTGGGGGACATAACTGCTCAGTGACTTTGGGAGGGAATAGGCAGGAAAGATCTGCTGCTGTGCAGGGACAGCCATATGGTTGTCTCGGTCTGGAAGTCTGCTAAGGGAGGCAGGAGCCTCCCCTGAAATAGAAAATGTAAACCCTCCCCACCCCTCCGAATTGCTATAAATTTTAAATTAAGAGGCTCTCAGGCAAAAAATATGGGAGCAGGAAATAACAGTTCTTTATTAGGGTAGAAAATAAAAGGATAAAATAAACAATGCAGTACACTAGAACAACACTGGCAGAGTCAGAACACAACCTGACACCCTGTGGGTCAGGGTGTTGGTAGCACTCCAATTGGAATTGTGGCTGCAGTGCTCCTGGAGTGTCAGGTGTGGTTCTGCTGGAGCAGGAATCCTGTAAAAAAGGATGTAGTGTTCCTCTGAAGATCCAGTGGAAGAGGCAGCTGTTCCTCTGGGAATCCAGTGGAGAAGCTGTGCTGGTGTTTCAGAATCTCCAGATTATATCTGGGTAGGAATGCTTGGCTCCTCCCTCTGGGCAGGGCATCTCACAACAGGATGCTGTAGTTCTTATCAGTCATGCAGTGACATTCAATAGCCTGTTATCAGCAGATGCATCCCCAGAGGGAGGAGTGATTGAGATCATTCAGAGAGAGAGAAGGAAAACTGCCCACTTGACAAAAGACAACCCCATACAGATGGTAATAGAATACATCTTGCCTTGCAATGTGGAACAATGGTACAGGAGCACTTGGACATCCTCGAGAGAAAGATATTTGCTCTGTAATGCAAGGAAAAGCTTTGTCCAACAAACTTTGAGATTTCTTTGTTGCCCTGTTCACCTGCTGCCACATGTTGGGCTGTACAGGACTAGGCACATCATTTCTGCCTGGGCTCTGGCACTCGTGTGGCCACAGTCCATTCAGCTCCGATTGAGGCTGTGCCTGCAAGGAGAGTGAAACACACAGGTCAGCTGAGCTTGTGATGTTCACTTACTGCACACATTCCTGCATTTGCTCTAGAGCTGGAAAATGAGGGCTTTTCTTGGTGAATTCCTATTTTAAGATTTCAGAATGATTTCATCCTATACTGAGATGCAAACAAGTGCTGTCATTTCTTCCATGGCATTTATTTTGGTTTTAATTAAGTTCATTAACATATTTATCTACCCTCTTCACTTGGGAGTCTCTTAGTCTCTTACTGAACAGAAAACAAATTTTCTTCTCAGTTGCTGCTCTCTTTCTAAAGCTCTTGTGGTTTGCCAAGAATCTAGTCTATACCAAGTAAGATTTCATGGCAAATGGCATCCAACATCCTAAAATAAAGCTGATTTTCTTTACTATTTTTCAACTTCCTAAACTTTCTTGAACTCCTAAGAGCTGTCAGACCCCAACTTTAGGGTGTTGACAGTTACACAGGCTTTTCAAGGTGGGAAAAAGGAGTGAAGATTATGAAATGGTATCTTTTTCTAGGAATAAATATGTACCATTTTGTTACCCATTCTGTCACATTAAGATTTTTAAAGCCAGTGCCTGATTGCCATATAATATATAATGCTACATTTTTGGATTAATAGAGATTCTTCCCTCCCCTCTTTGATGCCTTTACTTACCTTTTGCTTAAAAATTCTTTTGCATCTTTTTCATGTATCCTTTCACTTACCTTTTTCAGTAGATAGCTATTTCAACATGGAATTTGTAAATACCAGCTATAACTGATTTTCTCTCTCTCTCGTGTTCTCTGACCATCAGTTTACTCTGTTCACAACTAGTGATGCACAGATATATCATCTATACTTCAGGTGATACTTAAGAAATCCTTCTATTCATCTCTTTTCAAAATAAATAACTTAATCTTGAAGCTGTGAATTTACAGCTTTGGAATACAGGAGGTTGCAATAATGACTGAATACCTGTTGGGCAGATACATTCTAATTACAGAAGTTGAATTAATTCAGTTTGATGGATGAAAACACTTCTGGCAATAATCAGGGAAGTAACTCAATTCCTAATAGAAAAGTCTATGTTTGAATACATCTGAAGCACTATTATAACACTGTAGGAGGGAGCTGTTGTTGTGCATTTATTTTTTCCCCAAAGTTTCTCTGTAGATAAAAGAGATGAAGAAGAGAATGGGTAGAGACACCTGAATTTTATTAGTTGTCTTTTAAAACATAAGTGTGTTTTAGTCTTGTGGACATTCTGCTCAAACTTTGGGAGTGGTGCCTTTGTCTAATTATTGCTGAAGTAAGAGACACAATTCCAATGTACTTGCAGGAAGTGTGCATATCTTTTATACAATAGAACATTATACCTGCCTTGTAATTTTTCCTCTTTAATGTGTGTCAGTAAGGCATTTGTGAATTCGGAATAGGGATTTTGTGCATGTGTTTGCTTGGATCTTTTTTCCTTCATCTGCAAGACTTGTTTTAGTAGGAGGAAATAACTTTATTATGAAAGAAGTATCAGCAAACTTAGCAAGAAGAATGCATTTGGTATTTATTGCCACTTGTGAGATTGTATTATGGTGACAACCTTTCAGCTAGAGATTTTATACCTGTTTTTGAATGCAAAGATGGGTGAATGGATTTGAAAAACAGTAACAAGAACTCTTCTTTGTTTTTGATTAGATCCTTCAGATGATGAAGCTACTGAAAAAGCAAGTGAAAACAGGACAGCAACATGTCAAGACTCAGATTCCAAACCTGCTGTGAAAAAGAAAAGAAAGCAGGTCTGTAAATTAAGTAATTGTTTAGCACAACAATGATAATGCATAGGGAAACATAATGTCCTTTTCTTCTGTCTGATCTGTTCTCTCTCATCTGTTCAGTTTTTGGGTTTTTTTTAATTATGTTGCCTTATTTGGAAGTGATCACATTCTAGTACATTTCAGCAAGAACTTCATGCTTGTTTTGTGTGAGTTGAGATTGCCAGGCCTGTCCTACAAAGTGACTGTCCAGTGGTACAAGCCTGGATGGTGCTACTGAGCATCATCCCTTGCAATTTTTCCCTTTCCCTGCACACATGAAGTCTGGAAAGCCATATTTACTTGTTATATAGATTATCTACCCAAGCATGTCCCCAGTTCAAGGTCCAAGTGAAAAAGAATTTAGGTCTTCATGGATTGATGTTTTCTTACCCTTGCACTGCTAAAATCTTCATTTAATGCCAAGAGGAACTGTGTTGTTCAGCATTACATGGAGTATGCCAAGGAACATCAGCATCACCCCAGTTTGAGAGAAAAAGTCATCTAGAGGTTGGCTGATTTTATGAAGTTTCATGTTTGAGGGTAAATTTGTTCTGCCTTTCTCATACCACCCAGGAGAATTGACTGAGTGGCTGTCAGAGAGCTAAAATTACATTGGAAGCTCTTTCTCCTTGAGGTTATGGATATCAATTTTGACCCCAAGGTCAATAGTAAATTCACTCTGTAATGCCTAGGCAACTGCCCAAGTGAAAGCCATTTGCAGGGATGTTCTCTTTTTGTAACAGAGAAGTGTAAACAACATGATAGCAATCACTATGCTTTTGGATGTCTTTCCAAAGAGACCAAAGGTGAAGTGATACAAATATTCTGAATGAGATCAATGTTTTGATTAGGAAAGAGAACCAAGCAGTACAGGAGAAGGCTGTATTGCCTTTGTACATACTCTGCCAGGGGGTCAGATGCTGAGGGGTGAGAATTCTCTTGGAGCCACCTTTTATCACCATTTTCACTTAGGCATTTAGTAGTAGGTTAAGACTTTGGTTGGAAAGGTTGCTTGACCCTTTTTATGAGAACCTTAGAAAGGACAGCCAACACAAGTTACTTACCAAGGTAGCCTGGCACTGCTCAGCTGTAGCAGAACACCTGCCATTGCTCTTTCTGTCATATAAAGAATATCAGCCTGCATGTTGGAATCAGGTGATTTGATGTTTAGATGTGAAACTGCTAGAGGGAAATGCTTTATGGAGCTCAAAGTCATGGATGGGTTATTGCCAGTCTTTTAGACATACCAAATCAGAGTTATTTATGGAAAGCTGGTGGTTTTGTAGTTCTGGTGCAAATAACAAAACCCATTTTACTCACACTGCCTTATTCAGAGGCTAGAAGTTGTTCTGCAATGGACTTGGCACCTCAGAGCCTGTCACGAGACACCCCAACAGAGTAATGAGCATCCATGTTCCATGTCTGCAGGCTGTCCTCAGGCTAACAGTGAAATGAGTGATCTCTCTCCAGTCTGAGTGATGCAGTGATGTGTTTACTTTGTCACAAACCCCAAAAGTCAGAGTATGTGGTTGACCTGGAATATAAACTTTCACACACATGCAAGACTGTTTTCACTCTACATTTGAATTTCCCATCACTTTGGCAACGTGTAAAGAAAAAAAGCTTGTTAGAAATATAATACAGGAAATATTTTATGCTCTGTGTATGATTAACAAACAAGGAATTTATGACATTTTAGTTCATAAATCACCGGTCTCGGCACAAATTTCCTGTTTTCTGCATTTTAAGAATTTCCATGTAAAAATAGCATAAAAACACAGAGCACGAGGGAGCAGTGTCAAAAACCAGTGGTTGTCTGCTTTGTGTCTTGCATAAGAAAAGCATGCAAATGACCTTTTCCTAAGGGTGGCATGCAAAGAGCTATTGCATGAGTAGGTAGACAACTAATGCTTGGATAAGGGTCAGAAGTTCAGGATAGATCAGATGCTGAAAAAAAAATACTTTAGACTGCAGATCATCAAAGACATGTAAGTTTACAGCCATTCACCACCACAAAATTTCTCTTTTTATATCACTATTTTTAATGTCTGAATAACATGGATTTACTATTGCTGGGCTAATAATTTAGGCATATTATACTATGCCTAAATATATATGTGCAATGTAAAGGAGGCAATTTTGAGTCTTAACATGCTTTTCTCTAGGGAAGCAAGGCTTTGACTACAAGCCTGCTGTGTGCTTGTGATGCCTGCTGTTTCTGTGGCTGTTGAAAGAAAAGGTTACATAGTGCCTTCAAAAAGGACGCCGTGGCATTGGGTGGTACTTTCAAATATTTGAATGAAAGCTTAGCAGTGAGAAGTTTTTCTTTCAGAGAAATTTTTTCAGCAGTGTGGCACATGTCATTCTTTGCTCCTACTGATACGAGTTGGGAGTGTTTGCAGAGTTATGTAAAGCAGGTCATGATGTATAAGAAGGGAGAAATGGGCCCAAAGTGAATGAGTGACATTTTTCAGTATGCTGGAAGCAGCACTGGGATAGGGAACCATCAAACTCTACTAGAGGACAGAATTTCAGGTTGGCCCTTCTCTGACTTTTTGATTGCTTGTAGGTAGCCCTTGACTGAAGCAATGCAAAAGCTTGTTCTCTGCATAAAAGATGGTGTTGAACATAAAATTTATGATTAAAACACCTGGCTAATGGCCTTTAAGTATCTCTGGACAGCTGGGATGTGTAAGAGTAGAGCAGAGGGTAGCTCTGTTTCAGTCTCAGTGTCTGGGAATGCTAATGGTATAGGGATAGGAATGAAGAAACGTATGGTGGTGGTTTAAAAACACTTGAATTAGAGTCAGGACAGAGATTTTTAAAATAGCCGCAAACCAAAAATAAAGCAAGAAAACTTATATTAACTCTGGAAGACTTTTGTTAATTAAAGTGAGTTTCCACTTGCAGTCATTCCCTTCATTTCTAGTGAAGATAATCTTTGTTTATAGCTGAGAAAATCACAGGGGCAGAATTCTGTTGTTGAGGCAAGATATAATCCCTATCACAACTTCTCATGGGTTTTGATGCAGGCTGCATGACATTCCAGCTGTAGCTGTAGGGTGCTTTGCTAGCTGTACCAAGTCCCCAGCCAAACCTTCCCTGGTAATTCCTAAGTTTCCTTTCAATCCTTAACATTTCAATTCCTAATCCTTTCCTTTCAGAGCCACTGCTGTACAATACTCCCACCTTGGCAAGGGCAGTGGCTGGGGCTGCATCACAGCACAGAGAGTACGAGGTCATTTATTTGTGTTGAGCATGGTGGTTATCTGTTTTAATAGCTAATTTAGCAAGGGGAGTAGGGAGGAAAAGAAGGCATAATATAAACAATTAAACCTCAAAAAATGGTCCTAATAAGGCTGTGAGAGTTGGCTTGGACAGGCAGGAGTGTGCTGGGTTGGGTCATTTAGCACCGGTTGCCATGAACTGTCCTCCTGCTAAGGTGGGGCAGTGCAGGGAGGGCTCAGAAAGGCCCAGAAACTCTGAACTCCTCTTTGCTTTCCTTTGTCCCTCTTGGCCTGATTGAAGCTGCCTTCCCAAGGCAACACAGGAGCAGCTCCTCTGGCTTTCAGCTAGGCTCCCTTTCCTGCTGATACTTTTCCTTCAGGCTTTCCCCAGGGAGGAGTGCTGGATTTGCTGTTCCTGAGCTTTGGAATGCTCCATGTGATGAGTCTTCTCCACATTTTCTCACAAGAGCAGAGTTTTGCAGCCAAATGCATCATCGTGGCATGGAGCATTTTCCTGCAGCTCAGCCTATTTTCCCATTGCTCTTCAGCAAGTCACTTACTAAGTTCCAAAGCCTGTCCATGTAGATAAATGTACACTTCCATTAGGTAGAAGGCCCTAAAAAGGCAAGAGAATTGCTACACTCAAAACAAAAGAAGTCTGTGCCTTGTTTACTCTGTTTTGGACAATTTTAGGTGGTTATGGTCAAATCCTAGCCCTGGATTATGTGAACAGGGACTCTGGTACAAATGGACCAATTCAGCCTGTGCACTCAAGCACAAAAGAGGGTTAATGATAGCATCATGTATTTTTCTTGTGTGTGTTTGACCCTGCCAGCTATGAAAAGTCAAAGCAAGAATGGGGTAGGACAAATTTGAAACATGATTTCCTAAATTTTGTATTACAAGTGTAGAAGGAACTTCAGAGCATGATTGTTTCTAATTAATCTTGCCCAGTTCCATGTTATTTTTACTCTCTGGATGATCACCTTAGACCCAGTTATTTTAGAACACTACTGGCAAAGTTTAGAAAAATTATCATTCACAATAGCAGAGATTAAAAAATATAAATTTAGTGGTAAATTTTGTTCATATTTACCTTGTGATTTTTTTTGATGTATTAAAACCTGCTTTTCACCATTTTATGGAATTATGACTACACCCTGATTGCTTCAATTTTCTCTTCTTTTATTCCCTCTCTTGGTTGCAACAGCAATCTCAACTCCAAAATTACTTTACTTTACAAAATTACTATAACTGTAAGAATTTGATTCCTTCTAAGGGTGGGGAAGTTCAGTTTTAATTGTTTTTTCCTAGCCCAGCATTATCATTTCTGTATCTCCTCTTACCTCTTTTGCCTTCCTTTGGTGACTTTTTTCCTTACTTATTTTTTAATGTGTTTTGCAGCCTACAGAGTGTTTTTTAAGTCAGCCTGAAGAAAAGCAAGAGAGTGCTGTGAAGGCAAAGAAGAGGAAGAAGGTATGAGTGTCCCAGAGTGTGTTTGGGGTCTGGCAAGTGGGTTTAAATGCTCCTACAAGGTGCAGAATGGGGACAACCCCGTGGTGATGAGAAGTAACGTGGTCATAATATTGCAACCTCTTTTAGAGAAGGAGAGAAATTCCTAATTTTTAAATCTTACTTGAGATACCTATTCCCAACCTGACCTGTGGCATTGTCTCTGTTCCACTCAAGGGTTGTTGTGGAAACCCAGGGCACTGGGAATATTTCTCTCTCTGCTGTGGAGTGCCTTGACCCCCAGGGGAGCGCTGACTTTGACCTTCATTAATGGAGAAAGTTTCCTAGACTTCAAGATATACTAGAATCCACAAAAGTGTGCAATAGATTATAGAGAGTAGTGTAGGTGTATCACTTGGTGAGAAACTTAGGTTTTGGGATTTTTAGTATGCTGTGGATGGAAGAAAGATGGAGGGCACAGAGGCACAGGGTGTTGTCCTGGGTTTCTTCTTCATGCTTCTTCTTCCTTCTTCTTCTTGGGTTTGTGTAGCATTTTGTGATTGGGCAGAAAAGTCCCCATTGATCTTTGGGATCAGTTATTGGGTTAAAAGGGAAAATAATCCAGGTGTCAGTTCTTAATTGGATAGTTTAGTCTTAAAAGACCTTGTAACCAGAGATTGTTACCCATTTTGTGCTTTGCTAATGAAAAACTGCCAAACTCACAGTAGTGAGACTGTTTTACTGATAAGAAACAGTAAACACTTGAGTCTGAACATGACCTGCCATCTCAAGTGCCTTCAATCCAGACCGAGAGAAACCAGCAGCTGGTTTTGCCACAGGTTGTGTATGTCTACACCCCACCTGCAATTGGTGCCCACCAGGAAAGGGTGACTGTATGGAAGAAAGGTGGAACTTCAGTTGCTGCAGAATGTGACCCATTCCCACAGTGTGGTCAGGCTCCAGCTGCTGTTCCATCTTTTGAGCCAAGGACTGTCCTTGTTCACTCCTTTCCTCTCTGCATAAGTATATAAATAAATACTCTGTATTGTCCCTCTGGCCATGCTCCATTCTCACCCACAACAACAAACACACCCTGCAGTCTAAATGGAGATTATCTGGCACCAGGCAAATTAATTGTCTTTCTGTAGGGGGACAGACTGTGCATAGTTGGCACCCTCACAAGGCTGAGGGGTGGCCTTTTTATGTTATGTTAGCCCTCTTAACCATCCAGGGAATGGGAAGAAGGAAGAGTGGGATTTTGCTGTCAATGTGGCTCTGGCAGAGTGAGTGCAGCACTCACTCCACTGGAGCCAGAGTGAAGGCATGCCATGGCAGGGGCTGGCAAACCCACCTAGCAAGGAACCCCATTCTCAGGCCAACAGCAGCTGCCTACTTACACCTTTGCTTTCAGTGGGTCCCTGAGCTGACATACACAGCTTGTCAAAAAATCCCATCAGGAAACATTTATTATGTTGATCTGTGGCTTCCAAACAAAGTGCCGTCTCCAAAAGTAACGAAAAAGGGGGGAAAGCCCTTTTGTTTTTAAGCATCTGGAATGAATTGAAAGAAAAATAATAAAACTTCCTGCATGAGGAACATTTCCCCACAGCACTCCTTGAAGGAAGAGAGTTTGCTCAGGTGTCCCTGCTCTTGCTCTTAAAGAATTTCTCATTGTATCAGGCTTCTCCCCTCCAGAGGGCAATAATTTTTTGAAGGAACCAAGTGGCTCAATGAATAATGTATCAGTCCTGTGAATTACACTGAATTACCAGGTAAAATGAGCCTGATCTGTCCTGCTGTCTGCTAAATCAGAGGTTCCCAAATGTGGGTCATTTCACAGGCAGCTTGTGAGGCAGGGCTGGGGAGAAATGTCTGGGGTTGTTGGGAAGAACAATGGAGAGGTTTGGTTGTGGGTCTCACAGAGAGGCTGGCTGTGCTCCCACAGCCTCTGGTCATGCTTTGGGAGGGCACGTGTTCCATGGCAGGAAAATACAACAGTGGTAAGTGAAGGGGAATCTTGGGAAGGAATGCTGCGGATGGAAGCACTGCAGAAACCTGCAGAACAGCCAGAGGTCCTCCACAAAGTCTTCCAGGGACTGCAGAGGGCTTTGCACCAGGCCAGAGCTAGACTGAGAGGAAGGCAAAACCACTTCATCTCCATGTCTCCCACTGCCAAAGCTGGGGTCTTGCAAACCCACATGTGGCTTTTAGCAGGGCTGAAGCAGGCAGTGACAAAGTGGGAAAGGCTGAGAGAGGCAGTGCTTGCCTTGCCTTTGCTGTTTTGGCAGCCCCCAGATGGCCCTTTCCTGTTCAGCATTCTGCCCCTCATGGTGCTGTTATTGGAGTGTTTGGGGTGTATTGGGCAAGAGGGACAGACAGAATGATGGGGGATGGAAGAGAGGAGGAAGTAGGTGCTGACATGGAGCGAGGGAAAGAATGGATGGAAGAAGGTCTGTCCCTGACATTACAGTTCCTGACATACTTCTCTTCAAAATTTTGATTGATCTTTGCTGTCCTGAACCTCAGCCTGCCAAACTAAAGGTACCCACCATCCCTCCAAAGCTGCCAAAAATTTTTCCAGATCCACCTCATCTCTGTGAAATCCCACTTTGCCTCAAAAATACAGACCCTTTTGTTCCATCCTCAGCACACCCTTCTGCTCCTTTTCATCTCTACTTATGCTACCCCTTGATGACGAGTTCAGTTGAGCTTACACAGCTGAGAAACCTTGAACTGTCCTTTCAAAATCTAAACACATCTCAGCAAGAACTAGAGAGGCATCACATTCTTGTCATTCTCTCCAGACTGCCTCTGTCCTTGCAAATTTGCTGTTTTCTAAAATACTTATCATTTGCTTCTCTTAAGTGCTGGCAATGGGAACCTTGGGCTATTCTAACCACATATTCCATTTAATTACAGCAAAAAATACAGCAATCCTGTCACTTCAGTGAGAATTTAGACCTGTTACTTGGTAACATTCCTAAGGTGCAGAACACAATCATTATGAACTCATGTTCAGTCTCTAAAAATTTTTTTTTTTTTTTTAAAAACTTAGAGTGTGGGAGAGCAAAGCAGCTGTGAGTTCCTGCTGCTTGACCTGTGGTTCTGCTGTTTTAACAAATTTTCATCACCCTGGTGTGGTATTCTGTGCATATAGGTAACCATCTTCCCTTCCAAATATAGATAGAAGGTTACCCTGTTTAAATCAAAATATAACCACATCACATATTAGATTCCTGTTGATATGCCTTGAGAATCATAAACTAAAACAAATAAGGGGAAAAAAAGCCTGAACTTTCAATCTGATACTAAAGTGTAGCAATAGCAAAACTCAAAAAGAGCTTTCAGTTGTGTTTTTGTTACAGCAGCATTTCAGGTGAGTGCACAAGATTTTTAATGTTCAGGCTCACAGACCATCCTATGTAAGTATCTCAACTTGCATCTGAAGTCTGCATTCCTTCTAAAGACACAGGGAATCTTATCCCATTGTAAGATGTTTTCCCAATTAAGCCATAATTAAACTGATATAACTGTATAAAGATATGGAGAACATTTATGTACAGTGTTGTTAGCTAGCCAAAGAGCTATATAGAAATAGCATATTAACCATTTTACTTGGATTTTTTAGAAGAAGATTTCTGATATTCTGCAAAAATCTGCTCCAAAACCTGGTGTCCCTGCAGATCTACAAAATCTGCTTAGTCAACATTTTGGTGAAAACCGTTCTGTGATTGAAATAGAGGAATTAAAGCTGTCAGGTAACTTATCCTTTATTTAATATGTAAATAATGGGTTTTTTTCATGATACTATTGACTTTTTTTTCTGCAGAGGAAAGAAGACTTTTGGGGCATAATCGAGTTGTACTTTTTAATGAAAATATTTTCTTATTTTTCTTTTTTACTGTATATTAATTTGCTGTTTAAGTTGAAATGTTAGTTTCTTTGGAATAAATGCGAGGTTTCTTGGAGGAATGGAAATGAAACATTGTTTAGATATCTCCTTTTATTATAAAGTATTCATTTCTGAAGCTGACTTTTCTGATAATAATTTTAAGATTCCTAATAGTAGCTCCCAAGATGCTGTGAGAGATGTATTTTGTTCCTGGGATTATCTGAGTCAATGCATAATAAGGGGCTGACAGAAATAGACAAAGGAATAATGAGGCATCATTCTCATATGGGTATGAGATTTTGAATGCAGTGGTTACTCAGGGAGTGGCATGAATTGAGGTGATAATTTTGGTTCGTGTGTGAAGTGACCAAATTTTAGCCATGGGCACCCTTTTTGTTCCTGGTATCCTGCCTCCAGTTAAAAGCCAGATAGAAGAGGCAAAAAGCAAGACAGAGCAGGCTTAGCTTCTGTCAATTGGAGGTTGCATTGGAGATGATGGCAGTGTTGAACTTCTCTGCTTCTCCTGTGCAGACACTGTCCATTATTTGCTGGTAGAGCTCATGAACAGCAGCAGCCTGGTAACCAACCTGCACTCACCTTTGGGACTTCTTGAACTGTCAGTGACCTGTGCCCAATGCAGGAGCCTTCTAGTCCAGCAGTGCTTTTGCTTTATTAATGCATAAACCTGTCTCTAGGTGCTCTTCCTTAATCCCCATGGTTCTAGGTGAACCCTTCATTATTTCTGTGGGGCAGTCTCAGCTTTGTTTCTGGATCAAGAAAACCTGGAAAAATCCCATATAGATTTCTTTGAAAAGCTTGTGTTAAGTATTTTTTTGGTATATAAGATTTTTAGGAAATAATAAATTGGTTTGGTTTCTTTCTTGTTAAAAGAGCCCTTTGGGCTACTGAAGTCACCCATTTCCATATGTGTTGGATGGCTATATTTTTCCTTAATTTTTTTGCTGGGAGTTGAAGGCTTAGAGTGCCAAGGAGTTTATGAACTTGTACAGCTGTCAAGTCATTCACGTCAAAGCACCGAGTAAATAACAAGCAGCTACTTTGGAGTGGTGTGTCCCTGTTCACTGGCAAAGTGCAGAAGGTCAGGGTTGGTCAGAAAGTCAGCATGGTCTCTTGCTGCAGTCTGGAGCTGTGTGTTTCTTCCCCCCCTTCTGAAACTTCTATTTAAAACTGTTGTGAATACTGCAGTGTTGGTGAGGAGTCAGTGACTGAAGCTGTGTCCTTCAGAAAGGACCTCTTGAGCTGTCAGTCATTAATGAGAACATGTATTCAGAAGATCAGCCCCTGCCCATCCCTACCAGCATCAAGTGCATCTTTTAAACATGATTTTTAAAGTAAATCAGCTGCTGATGCTTCAGTTGTACATACTTATTTCCTTTGAAGCTCAAGTTCCAGTAAATGTCAGCCTCAGGATTTAATAGGAATCAGTGCAAAATAAAAGGTTTTAGCAAGACAGGACTTAGAGCCAGGCATTGGCTACAAAGCAAGTTTGTTGCATTGTCTGTTCTGATGGAGATCTTGGATGGATGCTCTCAGCATTAGCACAGTGCACCATCCATGTGAGCATGAATAATGTCTTTGAAGAAAACTCCTTAGTTTAGAAAATGTGTTAGCAAATATCCATTGGCACCCTGAGGGGCTGTGCTTAGTGCAAGATGGTGACAAATATGTTAGTCTTTAAGGACAGAAGAATTGTTAATGCTCTGCAAAAGCATGTTGTTCCATCAGGGAAAGAGCCCTTAACAACAGTGTCAAGTTTTCAGACCATGGAATTTTAATCACCTTTTTAAGAACTTTGATTTTCTGTATAGGCATGAGAAAGGACCTTCCAAAGAACCTGTTAGGACCTCCATTGCCATTATATGAAATTAAATGGCATGTCTGCCACAGAGTGCTTTTAAAAGACACTGTTAACAGTGACCAGAGAAAAGAAGTCAGCAAGAAATGGAGAAAGAGAAAAGCAATGAAAATGCTGTGGAGGTGTTGCTGTTAGGGTTGATATAGTTAGGTGGATTGCCACAATATGAAAGACCAGAAGGTGAACAAACTTAACTTACTGACAAGTAAATTATTCGTAGATTCTTGCATTTACACAGTATGAATCATTTGAGGGATGTACAAACATATTTCATCTCAGGTACATTGGAGGAACAGTCTAGGGGTGTAAGGCTTTTGGCTGAGGCTTTGATTCATTGTGACAAAGACATATGAAAACTTTCTTTAAAGCATGTGATCACACCTGTACAGCAGCCCAGTATTCAAGGTTTCAGGCTGGGTGAAAAAAAAGAAATTGCAATTCAGAGATGTTACCTTCATTGATTTAACCCATACAAAGTTTCTTCTACATTAATTTTTGTTTCAGAAATGGTAATTTATTGATGATGGATTTATGAAGGTGGGATTCCATCAACATAACTAGTGGTTTTACTGCAAACATATGTTCTCCCTTTGCTGTTAAAATACACCACAAAAATATTTTTTCCTGTATGTTTTCAGATTCCTGCTTTTTGCCAGCCAATGATCTTACCCACAGTTTTTCTTCATACCTGAAGGAAAGTGAGTTTAAATGTTGGTCTGGATAAAAGTTGTATGAAAATATAGTTAAGGCAATATTACTGCAATTTTATATGTAGCTCCAAATATTGCTTATTATGAAATATTAATTACTTTAAGGCTTTTAATTTTTTTTAATGACAGGTCTTTTTTTCTGGTTCTTATTTAGTTTATAACTTTTTTCTTTTTTTTTTTATCAAAAATGTTCTAGGCTTTCTCATAATTTCTAGGGATTATTTGTCAGTAATTTATTGTGACTTCATGAGTAAGTGTATGTATTATCTTAGAATTAAAGTCCTGCAGCTGTCTGCTGACATGAACCAAGTGAATTTTTTTTTTCTTTGTATATTTATGTAGAACTTCTGGTCTGGTAAATGTATCTTTGCAGATGGTTTTCTCTGATACAAATTGCCATATGTGGCAAATGAAGACAATAAGCTCATCACCTTAAAAACTGTTGATTGTTAATGCTTATCTAGTTTTTTCAGTTATGTGATATTTCTGTATTTTATTTATTTTGGGCATTTCATTTTCCAGTTTCTCAGCCATGACTAAATACAAAAGCGATGCCAAAGTTCCAGAACTCAGAGGAGTCAGCATGTGTGTTCTTGCTGCTGGCTACCATTCATCATGTACTCTAGTAATTTAAAATTGTGGCATTTAGTACTTTGTGTGGCTACAAGGTCTTTTCCATTGCAGTCTGTCCGAAGTGGGCGAAGCTCCGGAGGAACCACAAGGAGAGGAAGTCAGTGGTGATGTTGGTTCTCTGCAGCTCTGCCCTGCGCTCCTTGGAGCTCA
This sequence comes from Ammospiza caudacuta, assembly GCF_027887145.1. Taxonomy (NCBI): domain Eukaryota; kingdom Metazoa; phylum Chordata; class Aves; order Passeriformes; family Passerellidae; genus Ammospiza; species Ammospiza caudacuta. The sequence goes on along the minus strand of NC_080594.1, from coordinate 16,683,533 downwards.
TCAAGTATGTCAGCAGCAAGGGCTGTGTTGAGGTTGGCAGTCGGTCAGGAGTTTTGGCTTGGAACCACAGGCAAAAAGGCAAAACTGGGACACTGTCCTCTGCTAGCCAGCAAATTCACTGCCTCCAACTGATGTAATATCCCTTCCTTCTTTAAACTCTGGGAACATGGTGTTCGGATTTGGACTCAAGTAATGCTCAGGACTTCAGTTGCCTGGGAAGCTTTACTTTTGTTAAAAACCAAAAGTAAAGTGTAATCAATTTAGGGGAAACATGGAACATGTTATACTTGGGAACAGAGTAAGCCCAAAAAGCATCATGATCCACCACTAGAAGTCAAGGCTTTGCATCAAAGGCAGTGAGGACATGGAATTTCAGATGCCAAGGTGTGTCTGGCCTGAGTGCCTCCAGGTTTGTGTCAGTGTTCTCAGCTGGCTCAGGCTGGCAAAACTGCTGGGCAGAGATGACAAGTTTCAGTGTGCCCTGTCGCCATTTTTTCCCCTTCTCTTTCCTCCCACTTCTCATGCAGAAGTTTTGATGACTCTGATGAATTGGATACATCACAAATTTCATGGTTGTCTTCTATGTCTTGACCCTACTTAACTGTCAGTACAAACTGCGATGGAGATTTGGGAAGTTTGATTCCATGACACAGATATAAGCATAGATAAGGCAGATAAGTGCCAGTCATGCATGCAGAGACTAGCACCTGAGACTTGGGTGGTTTTGATGTAGATAAACCTGTAGCTTTGCAAATTAGAAATGTGTTGCACTGCAAGAAGCATGCAGAACAAGTTGTCTTAAATGTCATTCAACAAATACTGAATATGCTGTCTTGTGTTTAATGAATACAGAACATACATACATACAGATTTGTTATGGTGTGCCAAAAGGGAGTGTCAGAAAAACAAGTCAAGGTTTCTAACAAATTAGTTTGGTTAATTGGAATTTGGATAATGTCTGCAGTAAAGACAGTGGCAGCCTAGGTTGTCCCAGCAGCCATGCTGCAGGAAGTCTGAAATGTAGATTTATCCATACACAGATCCTTCCTTTTCTGCACACACACTCATATTCATTAATGCCTTTATCTCAGTAACTGAATTGTTTTTTAATTAGGATTTGGTGATTAACCAGTTTTGAACTAAGCTAGCTGTGAAAGCACAGGCCGTAATATTAAATGTTATCTGACAATCTATCTAAACAATATTGCCCTGGTATCTTCCACTGTGTCTGTTCAGTTGTTGATCTCTGTTGATGAGTAGCAAACAAGAATGTACACAGTGTTCAGAGTACAACCAGAATTCACTGGGGGACTGTGTGTGTCTCAAATGTATTGAGAAATGCCAGTTGGTTTTTCTTTCCTCATGTGTGGTCTTAAGCCCAGCCCTGCTTCTTGTACTTCACCGTTCTTTTTTTTTGTTATTAGGTCAATGACAGCCTTTAAAGGAGATTGCAGAGTCATCAAGTTGTTTGCAAAGCACATAAAGGTAGGCAACTTTAATAGAGCAAGTAAACAGCTAAATAGAGTGATACAATTTTCTTTTTAAAACCTTTGGCAGTAGTGCCTTTCATACAGTGTTCATATGAAGTTCCTTGCTTTAGGTAGTGCTTCCTTTGGTAGCCCATTGCTGCAGTGGGAAGAATTTCACTAAGCACCATCTCCAGTAGCTCTGGTGCAACCCTGTGCAGAATGCAGATGCTGGTGCACCTGCTGAGTTCCACTGTTCACATCCCCATCAGGTGCTCCTTCAGTGCCAGCAGGCTCACACACACAGCTCTGTGCAAGCAAACTGTCCACCACCCACTCTTGGATTCTGAAAATTGAATGCCTGGATCCCCAGTATCCACACCTGTTAAAAAGCACAAATTATTGAGAATAACGAATGGACATTTGGCCTTCGATATAAATGCTGTCAAACACGCAAATGTCATTTGCTTTATTTCACCTTTTTCCAGTATCTTTGTCTTGAAGGATTTCTGAGTTAATTCAAGTTTTTCAGTATTCCAGAGCATTTGTTTAAATGCTGAAGGATTCTTGCTGTTCTCACCTCCAAAAATAGTTGGTGCAATAGCAGATTTTTAAAGTTAAAAAAGATTGAACCTCTAGAGAAGTGTGATGCCCAGCTGGCTTGCTATGTTTCTTAAACTTTCTTCCAGATATAATCATCTGACAGTTTGAAAGGCAAATATCATTTGTTACTTGATGGTGTTCTAGAAAGAAATACAATGAGATCTTGAATTTATTTCCAATTCCTTGAGAAGAAATTTTAAGACAATTATGGGTTTACTGTTGATTTTTCTTTCTCTCTTCAAATTAGATAAAGGAACAAATGAATATGTTGGAGAAAGGCATGTTCCACATTGGGGTTGGAACTCCTGGGAGAGTAAAGGCACTAGTGGAGCAAGGTAGGAGAACAAGGAGAGTTTCCTCCCTTGGCATTTTCTATTTGGTCTCATGAGAAGTGAAACTTAAACTGCTTTTTTTGAGGTTGACATGAATGTGTAGATTTGGGTACTAAACTGTATGGTTCTGTTTCTTCACTTGTGCTATGTCAGTCAAAACAAGATCAGGGTTCTGGTATTTTGTTTTATGATCACTTTGGGTTGGCATAAGCCAGTATTAGCAGAGAAAGGCAGAGAAATGCTTCCTCTCACCTGCCAGTCAGTGCTTATTCCCTCTTCCTGCTCCCTGTGCAAGCCCAAGAGTCTATGTGGCAGCTCAGTGAAATTGCCCCAATTAAACCAAAACCAGCATGCACACAAAGTCAGGTAATGAGCAGGCAGAGGTGGGGGACTTCCTCTTTTGGCAGAAATACTGATTTATGCTGACTTGAAAGTGATTGCAAAACCATAGTGTGAGATTTAAAGCTCCAGGAAACCAAACACTGCAAGTGGATCAAAAGGGAACAGTGGCAGAAGTCACTGTATCATATGTTACTGTGAGCTTAGTGTAAACTTTTGTGAGGGGTGTAGGAAAGATCTGCTTGCTGATTTGATCTTATTTCTCATTTGCCTGTAATAAAAGTAATTATTCTCTTTAAATCTTTTAAATTTTGAGTATTTTTACTTACTCAATAGACAGCATGTACACAAAGAAAAAGAAACAACAAAGTGACAAGACGATAAGGCAATTCTTTCTATTCCTCTTATGCAAGACACTGTCTTGCTCTGACTGTGGTCTCTTGGTCAGGGACATCAGGCAGTGGGTTTGGGACTCTACTGCTCCTTCCAAAAGAGTGGTGTTGCTTCCACCAAGATTAAATGTTGGTGCTCAGCACATCAGCACATTGCCATGAGAGTAGTGAGGCACTGGAACAGGTTGCCAGAGAAGCTGTGGATGGCCCATGCCTGGAAATATTAAATTTTATCCCAAGTTCTAGTTCTTTTTTGACAGTTCAGTGTTGCAGTGCTGGGACACTTAGGGAAGGGAGAGGAATCAAAACTGATGGGAAAAAATGGTGAGCATCATGTAGAAGACCAGGGAAAAAAATAGGAGAACTTCTGAAAAGCAAGTTCAGAAAGGACCTTCTTTTTCAACACCACTTATTTGAAGGATAAAGAAATTCTTCAGCAGCACCACTGACCTGACTCATATTCACAGAGCACCCTGTCCTGTGAATTGCTGAACACTGTCTATTCCTGTTAACATCAATTTTCAGGTTAGGGTCCTTGTAACTTACCGGTGACATCAGCTGTGGAAATTCAATTCCTGTGGTTTCATCAAAAGGAAGCTTGAGGAATTACTTTCTGGCAGGATGTTAAGCTCTTGACAAGTCTGGCAGCAGTAGTTGTTCTGCTTTTGTTTTTATCTTCCAAAAAGGCATGAGATTATGTGGCTAAGGGAGTTTGCAGTGTCAGTGCATTAGTTTTCCAAGCATCAAATGCAGTACTTAAGTGTTCAAAGATTAGTTTCCTTGGAAACAGACAGCAAAAGATGTAAAAGCCAAAAATCATTTTGATAAGCACATGTAATATTATCTTGGTAATAAAAATTATGTTGCCTTTTTAGATGCCCTGTGCTTAAACTCTGTGAAATATATGATTCTGGATTGGAACTGGAGAGATCAGAAACTGAGGAGAATGATGGACATCCCTGAGGTATTGTATATGTTCTATTCTGTGTATTAAGTACTTCTGTTGGTAGCTCTCAGGTCTTGGTCAGTAAAGTTTTCTTTCTGTAAAGCTGTCTTCAGTGGGAAAGGAACACAAAGAAGTTCACATTGACTGAGAAGTCTGTACTCCTGGGTATCAAAATAATCTCCTGAGAAAGAGTTTTTCCTTTTCTGTTGCAAGTCACAGCTGTGACTTCTATGGTTGTGCTGTGAGTTTCACCTGGTTATGCTCCATGGATATTCTACCTGTCCCTAGGAAGTTCCTCAGCAGGAGGACTTTGTACAGAGTCCTAAACTTCAACAAATGAGAGAGATGGGCATCACCAAATGTGTGAAATTTAACAAAGGGGAGTGCTGGATTCTGCACCTGGAATGAGGCAGCCCTGGATGTACAGACAGACTGAGGAATGAGACATTGGAAAGCAGCACCCTGGAAAGGGACCTGGAGGTCCTGGTTGATGGAAAGTTGAATCTGGCCTCACCTGGAATATTGTGTGTAGTTCTGGTCACAACATAATGAGGGTATAAAGCTGTTAGAAAGTGTCCAAAGTAGGGTCATGAGGATGGAGAAAGGCCTCGAGGGAGAGCCCTGTGAGGAGGGGCTGAGGTCCCTTGGGCTGTTCAGCCTTGAGAAGAGGAGGCTGAGGAGACACCTCATTGCAGTTATGGCTTCCTTGTGAGGGTGACAGGATGGGCAGACACTGATCTCTGCTCTGTGGTGACAGTGACAGGGTCTGTGGGAGTGGCCTGAAGTTGTATCAGGGGAGGTTTCAGTTGGATGTTAGGTTTTTCATCCAGAGGGTGGTTGGACACTAGAAAAGGCTCCCCAGGGAAGTGGTCACAGCACCAGCCTGACAGACTTTGAGTGTTTAGACAACACTCTCAGGCACAGGATGTGACTCTTGGGGTGTCCTGTGCAAGGCCAGGATTTGGACTTGATCCTTGTGGATCCCTTCCAACTCAGCATATGCTGTGACTCAGTGAAAAATTTCCTCAAAAACTAAACAAAACTATGGCCAAACGTCTATGTTTCTCCACCTGAGAGCAAAATAACATCACATGAGTAAATCTGCAGACAGTTCTCTTTTCTTTTCTTTCTTTGTTTCTTTTGACAAGAAGTAGGATACAAACAACTTAGACCCATCCATCACTTGTGCACTCCTTCTAAGATAATTCCCAATTCTTTCCAGTTCTGTAATCCAGCTTTTATATTTCTTGCTGTAACAAGCTGTGTTTACAGTCTGTGGTGGGGCATCACCTATTTCTAGCCAGATGAAGAGGCAGTTTCCTCCATTAATGCTTGTTAGAAAGCTCCCAATTTCCTGCACAGTGTCTTGAGGTTTTGTCCGTTTAGAGCAGGCCCATACATGGAAGGAATCTCCAGGGAAAAGATTGCATATAAACATTAAAAAAGATTGCATATTCTTTTGCATATAAACATTAAGCTGTTTCACAAGTGAAACAAATTATCAGTCATTAATCCATTTATGTACTTGTCTAAGTATTTGAATGTGCTGCATTTTACAGCCCCACATACACAAAACAAAACTAAAAAAATACATTGAAGAAATAATGTAGCAAAAAATCCCCTGCCTTTGCCTTTTTGGCGGCAAGGAGGCTCCCTCTTGTGGCTAATACATAAGGCTTTTTTGTATAATACATAAGGCTTTTTTTGTATGGGGCTTGCACTTACCTTTAAGTTTTTTAAAGAACAGAAAACATGAAATCACAGACAGTACAACACAAAATCACAGGCAGTACAAAAGGTGTTGATGGCAGTGGGATGGATTTTTTAAGTTAGCTGAAGTCAACATCAATAAAGTGGATCATAGGTGATCCACCTCCAAAAAATGAAATGATGTTGCCACTATTTCATTTTGGCTATTGCAAACCTCAAGTATATCTTTCAGCTCACTGTAGGCAGCATCATAGTAGTTCTGTGTGTCTGTCTAGAAATATAGGCCTAAAGTTGTGACTCCAAGTCTGTTTCATGAAGGCAAAATCCTAAGGCTGTCTTAGCATAAAAATTTAAAGCTTAGTTAAAGTTAAACCTGGGTAAGTAAGAACACTGGACCATCATATATTGTGTTAGGATAAGCAATAGATATTTGTGTGTGATTACAGAATAGTGAATACATAACAGAAAAGTCTTCAAACTGCTCTTGGCTCATGGAACCCATTATAAAGGAAGGTTTTTACATCTTGGGCTTTATAAGTGGAGTATTTAGCAGGTACTTATCCCACTGCAGACATCAGGCAGATTCCTTAAAGTTGTGTATAAGGAATGTCAAAAGCGAAAGACACCCAAATAATGTTTTGGTGATATCTTAACATCACATATGAACCAATGAGATGTTCTAGCAACTTGTGGGCTTCAAATATGGAATACAGTCCTAGTCAGCCTTTCTCATTTTATAGAAAAATGTCAAATACATGCTATGAATACTCATAAGTTGTCTCAAAGAGAGGAAATACAGTAGCAAAGGCAATTTTTAGAGTAGGCTGTTTGATGTACTAATTTATTTTACCTGTGTTAGTTATGGAGGCAAAATTGTACACTTAAAGTTAGAAACTCAGCATACTGGCCTATTTTCAGTGCAAATGTCAATTATCAATAATTTCTTTGCATACTTAAGAATTTTGCTGAATTTTATTGTTTTTAAACCAGAAAGCAAGAACAACTGGAAGCACATGCCCATTGTACTTGCTGTTTTGGTAGTCACATGATGTTCAGTGGAGAATTATGTACACAGAATTCTATTTATATTCTAATATATTAGAATATTATATAACATTATAATATAATTGTTATAATATTGTATTTATGTTTTAATAAATATATGAATTTAAAAGCACATAGATCATCCCACGTGGCAGTTCTATATGCCATCATATCCACACAAGGGATGGTGCCCTGATCCACTGCTGTCAGCTCCCTCAGCATCTCATTAGTTAATGCTGCTGGAATTTTTCATTCTCTGTTCCTGTGTGTCCCACTTCATTCATCCCAAACAATGGAGAGAGGAGGAGATGAAAGCTCCCAAAGAAACCACAGGAGAAGTGAATGAGTTTATCAGACTTTGTCTTGGCACACTGGAATTGACGTAAAGCATAAAGGTGTAAATAAAAATGGATTGTATACTATTTGATCTGACCAAAGGACAAGCTTCCTTTGAACAAAACCCAATACTGTATTTTTTGCAAACAATACACACACCAAGCCTTCAGTAAATTTGAAAATATGTTAAGTTTAAGTTGCATACGTCATGAAAATGAAAGGTTTGTGAGAAAATGACTTGTGATAGAAAGACAACTGTGTTCACCTTCATGTAGCACATCCAGTCTGAAATTGAGGCTGGCTGGGCTTTCTTACATCATTTATTCCTCTGCAAAGTGAAGGCATGAAAGAATATAATCCTGAGAGAAAACCTGCAAACAAGGGATTTGTAGGTGGTAAGAGGGAGCTATAAGGAAACTCTGGACTAAGTATGTTGATAAAGAATCCTGTGTTCCTTCTGAAGTATGAAGTCAATATTTACTCTGTAATACATTTGTTTTATCTTTAGATAAACCATAAGCCACGGCCATATCAGTGTCATAAACCAAAGTACTTTGTACTGCAGCACAGCAGACCTGACCTTCATGCTCACTTTCATTCAGGTGTCTCAGACAGACAGGGCTGTGCCTCTTGCACTGCCCTTCATCTGCTTTATGCCAATTGTTGCTCTGGAAAGTTCTGTGGGGATTGTGCAGCCCAGGATGGGCCTTTTGCTGTGGTATGCTTTATCAACTCTGCCAATGACAAACTTTCTGTAGCCATGTGAAAGGGGACTTCAGGGCTGCAGGGCAAATGATGGGTCTTTTAAAAACTGGCAGTGTTCTAGAGGACCTTGTATAGGAATCTCTTCTTTAATTTCTATGGTAAGGTGCCTGAGTAAATAAATAATAGTATCATTATCAGTAACTTCTTATGCTTTCTTGGATTTTCTTTTCTTCAGATAAAGAAAGAAACAATTGACCTACTGGAGAAGAGTATTATAAAGCTGTGCAGAGATGGATCTGTGAAGCTGGGACTCTTTTAATAATTTACAATCAAGGAAGTAATTTGCAGCTGCATTTTACTATTATCCTGGCTACAACTGAATTTTGACTTTTCAGAGGTCTCAATACAGAAGGCACATTGCAACTTTTTCTGAGTTTTCTTTTAATAAAAACCTAGATGTTTTGTTTGTAGTTCTAGTATTATTTTTCTTGCAGGAGCAATGTCATACTGAAACCAGAGTTACACTGCTTTCACCTGCTAGATTTACTACTACATGTCACAAGTAAGACTTTGAAGATGAGCAAATATGGGTGTGAAAGTTTTTGCACAGCTCAGTTTTCTGTTCCCTCCCTGTGCTGTGCCAAATGAGACGTGTATTTCTCTCATGAGAGTGGTAATCTACTTGCTCTTGGGGGGTCTTTGAAAAAGTTGTATGAATTTCAGTAACATGTTGAAAAGGTATTTTTCACCTATCTGTTCTGGAGCTAACCAAATGCTGCTTTTTGCTCTTACATGATAAATTATCTGTGCATTATACTGAGATTTTATTTTGGTTAAACTGTTGAAGTGTGCAAAAAGTATTCTTATGTTTGTCCATTTAAATTAAAAGGAGGTGTCTCTGGGTGATTCTTTTGTTATTGCAGATAGTAGGGAATGGATGGATTCTTTTTCAGAGAATGAGATGAGTAGAGATGAAGAAATCATCAGTATCTTGAAAAGCCATTGATCCAAATTGGATATTTTAAAAATTAGTTTTCCTTCTATGATAAAGAACACACAACCTTTTTACAACCTTTAATTGCATCTCAGTCAATAGCAATGAATGTAATAGGTTAAAAAAATTGGTTTGGTCTTCCAAAGCCATGTTCTCTGTCCAGTGCTGTCTCAGTCCTTCCCTAGTGAAATCCTTGTATGCCCTGCCTGTTAGCTGGGCAGCTATGGAAGTGAAGCGATAAGAAATAATGCATCTGAAATTACACAGAAATCCCAGTATAGCTGCCAGTATCCCTGCAAAGGAATAAGTCATAACAAATCCTAATGAGCTGTGGAGCAGAAAAAATATATCTAAGCTTTTCCAGGAGGAATGAACTGGACACCCTGATCAAAGTACACAATCACTTGATTGGTACAAGCTGATCATGGGGATCCAGGCACAAGTACAGGAAACAAGGAAAAGAGAGATCTAGTTAATAAGTAATTCCTCACCACAATGCAAGTTTGAGCAACAAATACAGTCTCCCAACAATAAAGACAGTATCTCAGCTGAAACACTCTCCAGCACAAGGATATTACTCCTTTCTCTCACCAAGAAGAAAATGAAAAACAAGACAAGTGTTGTTCCCAGAGAAGGAGAAGCCCAACCTTCCAGGTGTCCAGATAACAGTGCATTCAAACAGCAGAGGCTGCCAGCTTGGAAGCCCCAGCTCACCATTGGATCTGTGCTCTCCAGCTTCTTTCTGACAGGGGCATTCTGCCTCACTGTGGGAGTCTGCCTTGTCCTGTCTGCAAACAGCGTCAGAGAAGTACAGGTTGGTTTGGGAGTGCTGTTCTTTGATATTCTCTAAAGTAGAAACCAGGCCAGGTTGGAGAGAAAAGGCTTTGAGTTTTTGTTTTTGAATAAAGGTGATAGCAATGGCTTTATGCCTTGGACATGTGTCCAGCAGCTGGTATTCCTGTACAAATCTTCAGAGGCATCAATAAAATCTGAGCACTGGGTGGTAATATCTGAAATGTGGGTGATAATTACTGCCAAAATCTTGTCATTATCTTCTGGGGTTTTGAAGGGAAATAAGCAAATCCCTCAGACAGTGTTTGATATTATGAGAACATACATGTTTGCTGGGCAAAATCTTGAAATACAGGGAGCCCTAATGTTTAAATCCCTCCTGCAGAAAAGATTATTCAGACCTGTGGTGTTGTGAATAAACTCCTGTTTGGAGCCAGCACTGAGCACTACACCCAGGCTGTTCAGTGGGATGGGCCATGATGCATGTGGGGATTTGTCAAGCATTGCTTGGTCAGCCAGCCCAAGGTGCAGGAGTGTTCTTCACTCAGCACTCCTTTGCCGAGGAGCAGACGTGAAAGTTCTGCAAACCAAAAGGCTTTAAACCAGCTTTAAAATAGGGATACATTTTGTGGTTGTTCATTGAGGCCAAGTCCTCACTCTGCCTCTTCATTTTCAACAATGTTTTTGGCTGTCCAGGGTCACTTAGAAGAGAACAGCTCTGAGAAGCCTTGAACCTAAACTACTAACCTTTCCCTATGAGCATGTTCTTTGTGACAATATCTTTGCTTGTTCACTTCTCTGACAGATAGATTATTCAGATAAATGCTCAGATTGCACAGAGCTCCGTGAAAACTCCTCTAACTGGAATAAGGAATGCCACTGTTCTATTAATTTCACGCTAAAGGAAGATATATTGGTAAGTGGGTGCAAAAACCAGCTCAGGTTGCTGTGTACCACCTGTTACTTATATCCCTAAATGATAAAAGACAGTAATTCTGTTCTCTAGAGCTCCTGACTAAATTTGCTTTGTACTTTTTCAGAAGATGTAATGCTCAAAATTTTACACTTTTGCCTGTGTTGTTCATTTTGGTATTTGTAATCAAGACCAGGCCCCTTGGTTGGGAGATGCCCAAGGAGAAGAAGGGGGTGGAGGAAATGGTGTTTGATTGTGGAGGTGACCTCTGTCTGTCTCTCTCTGAATCAGAGGCAAAGCCTTGCCCTGGGCCTGAGATTGGTTGTTGCTGCCCTGCTAAACTTTCAAGTGAGAAGGAAATCTGAAGCTCTGACCACTTTACATAAGTAGACCCCTGTAGTCATTTTTACAAGAGTTGTGCTGCTAATCCCCAAGGTCCTTGAAATAATTCAAGTTCTAGCAATGTGATTCTGAAGTTTCTTTTGGAAAAAATATCCCTAATTTCCTTCCTTAAACTACCAGATCATGTTATTGAGACTGTTAAAATTCTTCACGTTCTGCCAAAGAGATTTTATACTTAGCACTGAATAAATGATCCCTTAAAATGACAGTGTAATTTAAAGTCACTTTAGGATTCTTCAGTATTGAGAAGGCTGTTAAAATACTTTGTAATTCTTCAGATTACAGTGATGTTTGAGATGAGAAGTTAATTTAACTGAGTAATGGGTTTTTTGTAGTTGCATAATTACCTTTCATGGATGATTTGCCTGTCCACCATTCTTCTTTTAATGTGAAGGTTTTTGTGCACCTTCTTTAATGGAAAATGAATGTCTGTCTCTGCAATATGATTCATAGTCTTTGCAAGTTCATGGCCAGCCATGCCATCTTGAGTAAAATAATTACCAGGTTTTGTTTGGTGATTTAAATTATGTTCAATTTTGTACCAAAACATAAAAACTTACAGTTAGGGTAAAGATTAGATTCTAGCCCCTGACTGCTGTATTGCTTAGGGTGTAGTTACAGACATTTTAATATGAGTACTCTCCTCCCCTCTTTTTTAGCAACTAATAAGATTTCTCATTGCCTTCATGAACTCTCCTTATTGAAGAGATTTATCCTTGGATTCTAGGGTGATGTTTTTATGTACTATGGTCTGCAAAACTTCTATCAGAACCACCGTCGATATGTGAAATCAAGAAGTGACGCGCAGCTGTTGGGCCGAAATGTAAATGTGAGTTTTCTTTTTCTGTTGTGAGATCAACCGCACTTGCAGCAGGTGTGCCTTTGACCATATGGAGAACCATAAGTGTGTTTAAGTGGCTCTAGGGAGTAATAAAGTACAGATTTTCAGTCTTTTGTCATGGCTTTTATGCTTTTTGGGGCCTTTATGCCTAATAAGTTAATAAGAGAGGAAGGTTGAAGGGGGTGGGGGGTAAATAAAAGATGTCAGTCCTGTCTTGCAGTTCTCAAACCTGCACCTTGTAGTGGTGATTAAAAATACATTGTCTTTTTCAAATAAATATGCAGAAAACTTTTCCTTCTTGTGTTGTCAGTCTTCTTAGCCAGAAGAGTTTTAAGCTGTGCTAGGGAATTAAGTTATTCTAAGTCTTTAGTTTTTCCATCTGGCTTTGGAAGCAGAAAAGGAGCAGGAAAAGGTTAGTTCTGAAAGAAGTGATCATGTCGCATTCTAAGTATGCAATTCAGAAGTCTGAAGAGGGAGTAGACAGCATCACCTGCAGCAGACCTGCATAAGGAAACTGGAGAATGCAATCATGGCATTCAGGCTTTTACTTACAAATCTAAAACATATTTTCTTGGCTTAAAAGTAGCATTTCTTAATATACACATAGTCCACATGTCCTTTCAGTATATGTGGTGGTAGTGCCATGGTAATCTTTTTTTATAAAATACTTCTTACAACTCTCAAGACATGTTTCTCATTTCTATAAAATGCTTCTTAAAACTCTCCAGGTGTCCTGTAAGCTTGTTTGTTTGCATAAAGATGCAGCTGCTTTTGGCTTTTGTGCCAATCAGATACATAGCTCATTGGAGTTACTTGGAAATGTTTCTATGTTCAAACCTGAAGATTTATAGCTTCTAATAAAATGGGGTAGGAAAGATGTGGTAAGGCTGAGGACTTCTGATTTTCATTCTGTATCTTCATACATCAAGATTTGGCCTTGTTGACCTGCAGTAATTTGGCCAACTACATCTGCTGTTCTCCAGCACTAACTGAGCCCAGATCAGAATTAAAAAGAAGGTAAAATAAGGTAAACCAAGGCTTCACTGGAACATTTTCAGTTGTAGCAATTTTACAATAGCAGATCCCCAAACCTGTTTTTTGTAGTCTGGAGCTTACAAGTCGGCAGCAGAATTTGGTGAAGACCTTAAGTTTCTGTGCCTAGATATGAAAGGTGTTCCTGAACTACAGCCCCATTCATTTGATGTCTCTCTAATGTGACCAAAAGGTACTGGAGACTTAATTGTTCAGTGGCTTTTCAGAAGAAGGCATGGGAGGACACCAATTAAAAGCAAACCCCAGGTCTGTGCCTCATTGTTGTGTGGGCTTGCATGCAGATCCAGAGGAGCTACTGCGCGCCCTTCAGCACCTACAGGAACGGGACCCCGATGGCGCCGTGCGGGGCCATTGCCAACAGCATGTTCAATGGTACGTGGGACCTTCCTCTGCCCCTTCCTGACTCCCTCTGGAGACTAATCCCTTCCCCAGGCCAGGGCAGACCTGCTACTGCAAGGCCTCACTTTCTCCCATAAAAGGCTTTGTTTGGTGGTTCTGCTCTGATGAACGTGAGGCTCTGCTTCCTACTGTTTAGTAACTTGGCCCTTGTTTGGAAACTGAAGAAGATTTCTCATTTTCTAAGGCCCCTCTTCCATATAACTGTAGAGCAGGAGTGGGAATTTAGGCCCTCTTGAAACCAGGATACAACATATTTCATGTACTTCCTTGTTAAAAGCACATTCCTGTACAGTGATGGGAGAGCCCAGATTCTGCCTTCCCACAATCACATTCTTAGAAGGAGGGTGTTGTGGTTTTGGTTTGATTTGAGATTTGAGATTTCTTGGCTAGAATAGTCTTTCTTCATTCACTTAGGGAGAGAAGTCTGTTGTTAATGTTATGGAGACTTCTCTACAAGAAGACAGTTCTCTCCTGGCTCTCAATTTCTACGAATAGCAGCTGCCCGGGGAAATCTGCAATTATGAGATCCCTCCCATTCTCCACAAGCTTTTCCCACAGCTGTGTTTATGGGCCATGTCAACTTATGGGGTACTGTTTTAAAGATGAGCTATTTAAAGGCAAATTGTCTCATTATTTGTATTTGAAATCATCTTCTTCCTGGCAGCACAGGGTCTTCATCACTCTTGTCTCCTTCTCTGTTCAAACTTCTCATAGGATCACAGCTACTTTAACCTCTGCTTACTTTAGCGTGGAGGCATTTGCTTGATATCTACAATTTGAACACTTTGATCTCCCCATGCTTTCATGTGGGGAAAAGAGTCTTTTCTCCATATAATGTGCTAAAAAGCACATTCTTGTACCGTGATGGGAGAGCCCAGATTTTGCCTTCCCACCATCATGGGCTTAGAAGGAGGGACTCTCCACATTCTCCACTTTACTTTGGATCTTTGGATCTACTCAGTTTCATTTTTGTTCTAGAATGCTGGAAGCATACATAGTGTTAATTTGATCATGGATTTGATCATTGTAGTAATCTAGTGGGCATAATCTGTTTCTGAATACACTTGGGAGATTCAGAATGTATCTTTGGAAGGAAAAGCAACAAAAAAACTACAGGCTTTTCTCCACTACCCCATTGTTTTTGTCTTCCAGTTTCTACCACTCCTTGCTCTCACCCTTTTTTTAACCTGTTCCATGCAGCAGGTTTTGAGAAGGCAGCAGCTCTTTCCAAGCAGCTGCACCACCCACACCAGGGGACTTGTGAACGCCAGTTGCATTCAGTAACTTCTAGATCCATTTGATTTTTGTCTGCCTGCTTACCCACCTGCTGCTGGAAGTGGGATTTACTGGGCTGGGCTCAGACCTGGACTCAGACCTGGACTCAGGCCAGCAGAGCCCAGCTGTGTGCAGCCCACACTGTTCTGGAGCCTGGGAGGGAGAGTCAAGACAAGCAACTGAGCAGGCAGAGCTCAGAGCATTGCAATTCCCGTTAATGAAGTGGTGACAAACAGCTGGGGATGTGGTGGGCCACAAAATGAGCATTTCCCAGAAAAGTTTTAAGGAGCTGTGTGAACATAGGTTTTCTAGAAGGAAACAAAAGAAAAAGTATGTTTTCATTGATGCTTATGCAGCTGAGTTGTGCTTTTCATGTCTCCTAGAAGGCAACCCCTCCCCATCTGTATCATCTGATTGTCCCTGCCCATCATCCCATTGACCGCCTGGGGGTTTACAGAGCTGTTCATGCATCCTATAATATTTTTGCCTCATGTTAAACTAATCTATGTAGGAAAATAGTAATGGATAAAAACAAGTGCTGTTCACCCACTGAAACTGGATGGCATGGTTAGGCACAATTTTAACTAAATGGTTTTTTATTGAAGAAAATATTTGTGTCCAAGTTGGTAAGCAAGCTCTAACTGGCATAAAACTAAAGCAATTTTTATTTCCAAAGGACTGGATTCCCTTGATAGTGCTTTTATCTCTACCCTAGTCCCTGAAAACACATCATGTGCAGCAAAGTTTTGGGACAATTGTCAAAGAAATTCTAGGGGAAACTGGAACAGTAACTTCTGTAACTAGCTAGAGAGCTCAGAAAGTGATTTGCAAAGAAGGTGGTCCCACAGGAGTTGATGGACATGAGAAGCACGCACAACATACAGAGAGATTGGTAGGAAATGTTTAGTCTTTAAAACTTCAGTAGTTCTAAGACTCTGGTACCTTAGTTCTTCTAGTGAAATGTGCAGTGCTTCATTCACACCCGGGATGTTCAGATTTTCTATCCACTTGAAAAATGCTTCAATGTGCCATTTTTTTTTTTAGTCATGCTGGGAATTAGAATGACTGTCTTTGACTCACAGATGTTGCTTTTTGTATTCCCTGCAGATACTATTGATCTGTTTTACAATTATAACTCATCTATGATTCAAGTGCCACTGCTGAAGACTGGAAACAGTTGGTGGACAGACAAAAATGTGAAATTTCGCAATCCTGAGTCATCCAATCTCTCTGCTGCATTTGCAGGTAAGAATGGTTCTGCCGGTGGTCCTCATCTTTCAATGGCTTCTTTATCTCCCCCTTCATATGTCTCCCATTCTCAGAAAAATCACCTTTGGGAGGAATAGCAAGAAAGCAAGTTGAAGAAGCAGGGTTTAGAGGGTGACTGATAGCAGAAGGCACATTTAGCCAAAATACCACCTTTTAACTTTTTTAATCAGTGACCACAGAAATTGAGAAAAAATGGTTTTGGAAGACTGAAGTTAACCCACATCAACACTGTTCTTTATAGTTTCTTGCAATGCTTAATCTGTCCAGAGACAGCAAGGAAGCAGTTGCTTTTTTTTTTTTTTTTTTAATTTTTCCTTTGAACACATCTGTGAAGGAGAATTGCATGTCCCATCTTTCCCTCATGCCTTTGCAGATTCTTGGCAGTTGTGAGACATGAGAGGCTGCCTTTGTCACTAGTTCTTTCAGACTTGTTTCCTACGGATGTTTCCTTGTTATGGTTGATCTCTATTAAATTGGAAG
The DNA here is from genome assembly GCF_027887145.1 of Ammospiza caudacuta. Lineage (NCBI taxonomy): Eukaryota > Metazoa > Chordata > Aves > Passeriformes > Passerellidae > Ammospiza > Ammospiza caudacuta. The sequence goes on along the minus strand of NC_080594.1, from coordinate 16,667,242 downwards.
TAAAAGATGCCTGTTGTGGATCAGGGCAGTGCTGAGCTGGGTGCAATATGCAAAACTAATGATCTAAGTTGTTTTCATGGGACAGATTCTAAATGTCCTAGGCTGTACCATTAGGCTGCAAAAAGGTGCCTTTCTGGTTATACAGGAATATATTAATGTGTAAAAATGAAGGCAAGCTCCTCATTATAGAGAACATATTGCTTGCTGAAGAGACAGGAATCCAGAATAAACAGCATTTTCACTTGTGCAAGTCACTTTGTTTCTCCTTTGAAGGAGAAGATTCTAGTGTGTAGCATTGAAGGTTTTAATGTGTAGCAGCCCCTGGGTACTGTTAAACTGTAAATTCATGTTTGAGGTGAGTGGACATGTTTGGAGATGCTGTTACCTGGCATATATATAATTTTGGACAGTATCTCATGTCTCTTCCACAGCTCATATTCCGTGTTGGTTGTGTGAGGCCCAGAATCTCAGCAACCACCTTTTTTACTGACAGTGTCTTTCCTGCTTTTGCTCTTTGTGACCAGGCACAGCCAGACCTCCTTACTGGCAGAAGCCAGCGTACCTGTTGGATGAGGAAGATGAGAGGAACAATGGTTATGTGAACGATGACTTCATTATCTGGATGCGAGTGTCGGCCTTTGCCACGTTCCGGAATCTCTACCGGCGCCTCAGACGCGTTCGGGGCTTTGCTGAGGGCCTGCCAGCAGGGAATTACACTTTCAAGATTTCCTACAGTATCCTTTTACATTCCCCAGGGCTCCCAGAGAGTTACAGTGACATGGAGGTGAATAGGATTTGTGTGGGCAACTGGCAAAGAAGCCATGCAGAACACTCTTGTGTCAGGAGAGCCCTCAAGGGATTGGGCCATGTCCTGACTGACAAGAGCTTTTGTTGGTGATCTGTCCCCTCACAGCCAACAGTGGGAACTCTGCTGACTAAAGCACTCCTTTTGTCAGCAGGAGTTGTGTCAACATGACCATAAATTCCTCTTCTTTCTCAACTGATAGAAATGTGGTTATAAATGTTCTGTCATGGTTCTATTCTGAAAGCTTCCATGGGAGAGGCGAAAGGTAAACTCATATAACATTCTGGCTACATCATATTAGGTAGAGCTGAGCACTTAGCCTCACAGAGACTATGTGGAATATCATGATAAGCTTCCCAAAAGGCCCATTTTCAACTGAGCTTTCATAGCAAATTAATGCAGTAGCAGTCCTATAAATTATGAATCTGAAATTTACAATGTTTTGAAAAAGGAAGTATTTCCACATGCACACAAAGACCATATCTAAAATAACTGGGTTTCTTACCACCAGCTGCCTACCACCTCCCAAAGACCAGCTGGGTTTTTGGATCCAGAATAGCAGAAACATCACCAATGAGTTAAAGGAGTTTTGGCAGCAAATGCAGACCTCAAAACTCTTTATGCCTTGGAAAGCTTTTTGAGCATTTAATGTACACTTTGTTAGTGAAATCTTAACATCCTTCTCTCAGATTTCCCTGTTACCAAATTCAAGGGGAGGAAGCATGTGATTCTTTCAACCGTGGTGTGGAGTGGTGGAAGTAACCCATTCCTGGGAATTGCCTACCTGGTTTCTGGCACAGCAGCAACCCTGGCAGGTTTTGTCATAACTGGCATCCACTTAAAGCTCAGGAAGAAGAAAACATACTTTCAGAAGCAATAAGGTTCACCTTTCTGAAGAGAGACAGAAGTGTGCAGTGAACAAAGAAGGTGCAGCACAGACCTTTCAGTCTTTCCCCTGAGCTCTGGACCATTTTCAGTGTCAGGTTTGGTGAATGTAAGCAAAGTGAAGGACAGGGCTAGTCCATCATCTGAAACCAAACTTACCTGACGTGCCATTCTCATTAATGTACATGTGAGCCTAAATTTGTTTCCTAGGAAAATTTGTTTCCTTGTAGTGAGATGGGTTTCAAACAGTAGATAGCACAGCAGATTAGAATTGCAATGGCAAAGAAATTATGTGGTGCCAATGTCTGGCCAGAAGTCAGGGTCCATATTAATTTCTTATTCAGCCCCATAATTCAGACAACATTTCTCTTAACTGGAATGGAGCTTTGGATGGGTAAAAAGTGAAGTCTTGATCCAACAGAAAGCTTGAATAGGTAGAACTTATTGCTAAAATCTGCTTGTGGGCCACGTACATGTGCTTAATGGCTTGGCTTGGGTTTTATATACCTTTTTCAGCTGTGCTGAAAAAACAACCAGTTTATATCAGTGCATTCACTCCAATTTGACACCTGATTTGTGGTTGAATACAGGGCATTTATCAGGAGTTCAGAGTTTGGTTAGACCAAATTTATTTGATTTTTCTAGCAGCTGAGAGCTGGAGGGCATCCAATCACTTACTTGCATTTTTTTAAATTATGGTTCCACTGAATTCCTAAATGAAAAGCTCCTTTAATGCAAAATATTTTAGCAGAACCATCTACCTAATTTAACTGTTAGGCCAAAATTGCACTCCTACCTATCCCATCTGAAAGTTCACGAGTTCTTACATGACACAGAATGGAAATTTATTGTCAATAAAAAACAAAACACCAGAAAATCCATCCATTTAAAGTGAACACTGGAGTTCATGAACAGGTTCATCAGTTTTTATGTTTCATGTTCAAAATTTTACACATTTAGGACTTATTTCTAGTCTCACAAAATGAAGGAACAGCACTGAAGAATTTAGGTCAAGCATACCATGGTAGGTGTGAAGTGCAAGTGGAATAAAACACTTTCAATTACTTTCATAAGTATTTTGTGTGCCTTGCCTCTCTCCTAAAAAGCCTTCTCACTAGAACAAGAAAGAAACCACAGACTAGAGCAGGGATGTGGCACAGTGAGTCTGCAAGCCACTGTCAAGGCATCTGCTTTTGAGAGTGTCTGGGGCTGGGCATGTGATGACCTGTGACAGATGGCCCCTGCCAGAGGGATTGGCAGCACAGGAGGTGCGGTTTCCTTAAGTTCTGCTTTGGAGCTGAGCCATGAGCAGCAGAAGGGGAGCTGCTCTATTCCCAGTCCAGTGCCCCACCAGTGCTTTGTGCTGGGCAGGAAAGGTTCCTGTCCCCTCTGCTCTTCCCGCTTGGGGACAGTCACCTCCACCCTGAAGCTGCAGAAACTGCTCCTTGCACTGGATCTGTCAGGAGCTGTGGAAGAACCCCACCCCTCAGTGGGCTGGGCAAGACAGAGCATGAAGCAGGACATGCAACAATGCTTAAGGTTGTTAGTTTAAATCACTTTTATCAGTGGGACATGCTCCTAAATATTTTCAGTCCTGTAGAAGATGTAATCCCATGCATAATCTCTGGAAAGCCCTGATGGGATTTCCTGACGAAGCTGAACTTGTTTTCTGGCTCCTAAAGGACCATGGGAACTTCTTTATTTTTCTCTTTTTCTTTTTTATTTCATTGTCTGAGAAACTGACTTTCAAGAAATGATAGGGGTAGCTAAGTCACGATGCAATTGTCACTGATTTCATTTTTTCATTAAGTATCTGGTAAAAAAGCTAGTAAAAGGAGACTGAATGATGAGGTATGTATTTCAATGAGTCAGTGTCTACCAGGAAAAAAGTTATCCAGAAAACATAGCCCAGCAAGTAGTGTTTGCCCATTATCTCTGAGAGGCTTTTGCAGGAACCTCTCCTCTTGAAATGTAGATTGTCTTCAAACCCCTCCATAGAGAAGACCTGTCTTCAAACAAGTCTTTCTGTTTTTCCAGAAGTTGTCTTACACTTTGTTTATAAACCCAAAATGCCATTTTTCATCTTACCACAGCTTTAAACATTCTTTACATCTTTCTGGTACCCTCTGAACTGTGTCCTTGGAAGCTGCTGCTTCAGCTCCAACTGTTTCTGTTGTTAGCTCTGAGAAGCTCTGCAGTGTCTGGCTGGGTCAGGGTGGTGCTGCCCACACCAGAGCAATGGGAATGGCAGGTCTGATTAATTCCTCCCAGCAGACATAATCTGCCTTGCTCAAAAGGCTGGAAAATAAGTGTTAGTAACCTTTTTATGCTTCCTTTTGTTCCAGTGCTGCAGCCACACTGTGGGTCTGCCCCTGTGCCAGAGCTGGCACAATTAATTGTACCTTCTCAAGAAAGCTTTCCAGGTGTGCTCCTCACACTGGGAATACTCCTCTATCTACATGAAATGTTTGTTGAATTCCTTTATTCTGCTGCCATATTCTCCTTCGTGCAGGGGCTGGAACAGAAGTGAGAGGCTGGGCTGAAGGACTGGCCTAAGCTAACAGAAAGATGGTAAAAGCCATCATGAACTGCTCCTCACTGTGCCAGGTCCCAGGGGATTGTCCCCTTTTCTCAGCTGCTGACAGCAGCAGGAAGCACAGGTCCAGGCAAATATACAGTGGGATTTTGAATTAATTTATCCTGACTATTAGGAAATCATTAGGTCACTTGGATCAGAGAAAGCAACACTGAGGTTTGGAGGGCAGAGTTTTGAAGCAACCAAAGATGTTGCACTTTTCCTGAGGTACAAACTGCTTTCAGAATACCTGGAGTGTTATGACCAGTACTGTGTCTTTGTCACAGTGTTGCTTTGGCCTTGGGCATTTGATTTTAAGAATTATGTGTCTTGAGTAAAGAGAAAAAAAAAATTTAAAAATGCCTTGGTAAAGCTTTCCAAAATAGAATTTTAATTAGCTTATCATACTTTCACCAATAGTAAGTGGGCTCTTTTCTCAGAGAGACTGACTTATGTAGATTTGACAACTCAGTGCAAAGGTGCCTGGGTTTACGATTTCTGAATGACATTGAGATGTATCTGAAAAGTCTTAAGTCAACGGCAGCACCATGGGGGCTACAACACAAAGCCATAAAATATCAACTACCATTATTTGTAATATCTTGACATAGCAAAATTATTAAATTGTTGGTTCCTTTGTTTCAGCTACCTAAAGCCTCATCTTGCATCATTGCTGCATTTTCAGTCCCTTTGAGCTAAGTGAAATTTTGCCATTTCCTTCACTCTCAAGAAAAGAAAGATGCATGTCAGAAATGAGGTTTAGGTTTGGTGAAATGAAATTAATGATGTCATAGATGCTGACAGTACTAGAAAGTGTGAGGGGTTTCTTGGGGTTTTTTTTTTGTTGGTTTGGTTTGGGTTGGGTTTTTGTTTGGTTTTTTTTGTTTGTTTGTTTGCTTTTTTGTTTTCTTCATCTTTTTACGTATAACAGATAAACAAAGGAGGACATTACTTATTCAATTTTTTTGGGCGGGGGGGAGGTGGGTGGATATTTAGTAAATGGAAAACTGGACAAAGGATTCCTGTTAACAGATGTAATCTAAAATTATATGGTAATGGTCTAAAATAGATAAGCCAAACGGAATATATGTTTCTGGTGTTTGTTTATCATTTTGGAGATGGTAATTACATGTGGGAGCATCTTCTGGGATGCTTTAGTTCAGTTTTTAACTATGGCAAAAATATCTGGAGGGGATAAGAAACCATTATTATGAAAAACATATCTGCAATTTAAATCTCATTTCTAAATTATAGGGAGGTGTAGTCAAAACTGTTGTAGTGGTTTTGGTTGCCAGCTCCTTTTAGGATTAAATTTCATTAACGGATATAACTATATCTGGAAAGAGAGACATGAAAATGAATCAGGTGTTACAGAATATTTCAGTAGCACTTCAGTCAGAAAATTTTTCCAAGCCTTTTTCAGGCTTTACAGTCTCATGAATATATGTCAGTATTTGTCTGCCTAAGTTGGTTTTTCTGTTTCTAATCACAGACATTTGCTTTCATCTAAAAATAAAGGGATGAATCCTCTATGTGAAATAGATTAGCATGATCACAGACCTATAAAATCTGGAAAAATTAGTTACATGCTGCATCTACTTTATATTAACAACTGTGTTACATGCAGATTATTAATATTAGTATTTGGATAGTTTTATTGTAGTGATGCACTGCAGTGTAAAATCTTCCTCTCCTTCCTCTGAGAAATGAAACTCTAAAGCCAAAGATGGCAGCTCAGGGAAGGGAGGGCTTTGTGAGCCTTGATAATATAAAGAGAAGTTGCAGAGCAATTTGGATTTGAGTTAGATCTAAAAGAGGAGAGAGCATTTGCTTTTGTCACATAAGAAGGTGCTGTCTATCCTCACTGGGAGCTGTAGGTTTGAAACAGCTGATTTGAGAAAAACCTCTAACCACAAAATGAGGGGAAAACCGCAAAATGAGGGGAACAGTGGAAGGGGAGGAAGTACTGGTGCTGCTCTTTGGCGGGGAGGCAAAGAAATTTGGCTGAGCTGCTCAAGATGATGGGATGTTCTGACACCTGATCTGGAAAGCCCATATGATTTTGAGCAGCAGCCAAGTTAAGGAAAAGTCTCTTGGTTTTCAGTGCAGTCTGAGCTACAGTGCATAGTTTTTGAGCTAAGGTGTTTTGATTGGGTTCTCTGTAATTGTATTATTCCCTGCAATTCCAAGAATAATTTGGTTATGAGCTAGGAGTGCCTTGGGCAGCTGCCTTCAATTTGGTGATCTCTTATTTCCAAAAGAGGGATTGTGGAGCATTTTTTGTTCTATTTGGGTTCTGCTTTTTCCTCGGGTTATGGAAGCCAGGCAGGGTTTGCTGAAGAGTGGGGCTTGTTTTGCTTTTGCTCACGTTCATGAGTGAATGAGAAAACTAAAGGAGGAAGTAGAAAGACCAAGGAGTATTAGGGAAAGTGAAAGGGAAATAGATTGGTGGAGTTTCACTTTTCCATCCCTGAGAAAAGCCCACCAGGAGAGAGAGGACTCCCCTGTCTCCTACCATCAGGCAGAAGGAGGACACCTGGTGGATGAAGGGGAGTGGAAATGGCTCCCTACTCAAGGATGTAACAAAAATTCCTCCCGGCCCCATCACCTACCCAGGTGCCACTTCAGAATAGGTCTGAGGCCCTGGATCCAGAGTCAGCCAGATGATGTAGAAGAAAATTATCTGTCCAGGGAGCCTCCCAATAACACTTGGTCTGTCAGAGGGACCACTACCTCTAGCATTAAAAAGAAAAGCAGGGCAGTCCTAGTGGATGACTCCCTTCTGAGGGGGACAGAGGGCCCCATGTGTCAACCAGACCCATCCCACAGGGAGATCTGCTGCCTCCCTGGGGCCTGGGTTTGGGATATCACTGAGAGACTGCCTGGGCTGATTCAGCCCTCTGATTATTACCCACTGCTGATACTCCAGGCTGGCAGTGATGAGACTGGAAAGAAGAGTGTCAGGGTAATTAAAAGGTTACTGGATCAAGTGGTTGATAGGGCAGGAGCACAAGTGGTGTTCTGCTCAGTCCCTTCGGTCACAGGGATAAATGATAAAAGGAACAGGAGAACCCACATTATCAACAAGTGGCTCAAGGGTTGGCGTCATTGGCAGAATTTTGGGCTCTTTGATCATGGGGCAACTTTCACAGCACCTGGCCTGCTAGAGCCAGATGGGCTTCATCTATCAAGGGCAAAGGATTCTAGCCCATGAATTAGCAAGGCTGATTGAGAGGGCTTTAAATTCGTTTAGAAGGGGGAAGGGGATGCAGCTGGGCTGTCTGGAAGCAGGGCCAAGGGTGATAAGCCTGAGACAGGAGTGAAATCAGCAGCCCAGCTGAGGTGCATGTACACTGGTGCACACAGCATGGGTAACAAACAAGAAGAGCTGGAGGCCACGGTGCAGCATCAGAGCTGTGATGTAGCTGCCATCACAGAAACGTGGTGGGATGACTCACATGGCTGGAGTGCTGCACTGGATGGCTACAAGCTCTTCAGGAGAGACGGGAGAGAGAGAAGAGGTGAAGGAGAGGTTCTTTGTCTTAGGGAGGATCTCAACACTGTGGGAATTGAGATTATTGATGATAAAGTCAAGTAAGAATGTGTAAGAATGAGGAGGAAGGCCAACAAGGAAGGCATCCTACTGGGAGTCTGTTATCATCCACCCAACCAGGAAGAAGAGATAGACAACTTATTCTGTAAGCAACTGGAGAATGTTTCAGGATCATCAGCCCTTGTTCTTGTAGGTGATTTTAACCTACCAGACATCTGGGAACATAACACAGCAGAGAAGAGGTCATCCAGGAGGTTCTTAGAGTGTGTGGAGGACAACTTTTTGTCACAGCTGGTGAGTGAGCCAGCCTGGGGAGGGACTATGCTAGACCTGCTGTTTGCAAAGAGATGGGCTGGTGGGAGACATGGGGTTGGAGGCCCTCTGGGGTACAGTGATCATGAAATTATAAAGTTCTCAATATTTGGTGAAGCAAGGAAGGGCATCAACAAAGCTTCCCCACTGGACTTCCAGAGGGCAGACTTTGGCTTATTCAAGAGACTTATTTTGAGTGTTCCGTGGAAAGCAGCCCTTAAAAACAAAGGAGTCCAGGAAGGATGGACATGCTTCAAAACAGAATTCTTGAAGGCACAGGAACAGACTGTCCCCATGTGTCAAAAGATGAGCCAATGAGGAAAACAACTCAGTTTATACTGAGTGCCATCCCATGGCACCTCCAGAGTGGCCAGGGTATCAGACCCAGCCAGCATGGGTTTAGGAGAGGCAGGTCCCACCTGACCAACCTGATCTCCTTTTATGACCAGGTGACCCACCTGGTGGATGCAGGAAAGGCTGTGGATGTTGTGTGCCTGAACTTCAGCAAGGCCTTTGCCACTGTGTCCCACAGCACAGCCCTGGAAAAGCTGCAGCCCAGGGCTTGGACAGGAGCATTCTGTGCTGGGTTAGGAACTGGCTGCATGGCCGGGCCCAGAGAGTGCTGGTGAGGGTGCTGCATCCAGCTGGGGGCAGCCACCAGGGGTGTCCTCAGGGCTCTGTGTGGGGCCTGCTCTGTTCAATATCTTTATTGATGGTATGGATGAGGGGATTGAGCCTTTCATTGGTAAATTTGCAGATGACACTAAGCTGGGGGAGTGTGTCGATCTGTTGGAAGACAGGAGGGCTTTGCAGAGAGACCTGGATCGGTTGGATGGATGAGCAGAGTCCAGTGGGATGGAGTTTAATAAATCCAAGTGCCAAGTCCTGCATTTTGACCACAATAACCCCCTGCAGCATTATAGGCTGGGGACACTGCAGTTGGACAGTGCCCAGGCAGAAAGGGCCCTGGGGGCACTGGCTGACATGAACATGAGCCAGCAGTGTGCCCAGGTGGCCAAGAAGGCCAAAGGCTCCTGGCCTGTGTCAGGAACAGTGTGGCCAGCAGGAGCAGGGAGGTCATTCTGCCCCTGCCCTGGGCACTGGTGAGGCCACACCTTGAGTGCTGTGTCCAGTTCTGGGCCCTCAGTTTGGGAAGGACCTTGAGACGCTTGAGCGCGTCCAGAGGAGGCAACGAGGCTGGAGAGGGGCTGGGAACACAAACCCTGTGAGGAACCACTGAGGGAGCTGGGGGTGTTTAGCCTGGAGAAAAGGAGACTCAGGGGTGACCTTATCACCCTCTAAAACTTCCTGAAAGGTGGGTGCAGTCAGGTGGGGTCGGTCTCTTTCTCCAGGTGGCAATGGACAGAACAAGAGGACACAGTCTTTAGCTGCTCCAGGGGAAGTTTAGGTTCGGAAAAAACTCCTCACTGGAAGAGTGATTAGGCTTTGGAATATTCTGCCCAGGGAGGTGGTGGAGTCACCACCATCCCTGGATGTGTTTAAAAAAAGACTGGATGTGGCACTCAGTGCTATGGTTTAGTTGATGACGTGGTGTTAGGTCACAGGTTGGTTGATGATCTCAAAGGTCTTTTCCACCTTAGAACATTCTGTGATTCTGTGAAAATAGCTCATACCCTAGAAAGCTTATTTTTCAGAGACCTTTAACCAAAATATCTAGTATTTACTGAGCATGTACTATGTACTCTGTGAACAAAAACACACAGCATGAAACAAGATGAAAAGAGGCCCTTTGGTTATACTCCTATGCAATTGCAGTTATTGTCCCTTTGCAGTAAAGTGCCTAAAATTATCCCTCTCAAACTGAAACAATTAAAAAAGCTTGTGAAGAAAATGAAGTTTTCTACTGTGTCAAACCCAGCAACCCAAAGTTATTTGCTTTTTTCCCTGTGGCAGTTCCTGTCTGTAATGAAGACTGTTGCATCACCAGTTATAATGCTGGAGGATTCAGGCTTTAAGATTAGGTTAAAAGATCTTGAGATTTCTCAGATAATTTGTATGAATCCATGGGCTGTCTCTGGGCTGAATAATAAGTGACAATGAACCTGAAAACACTGGAAAACTAAATGTGTCCAAAAACCAGAATGGTTAAGAGATAAAAGTAAGGAAGGCAGTACCTGCCCATAGCACTGGTTATCATAACCAGTTAATTAGTGGGGAGAGTGTGGAGCTGCTGTGCTGCCTCTGAGGTGAAATGTGGCACTTAGTGACAGTGCAGAGAGAGGCTTCACAGCAGCTCAGGACAATGGTAACATCTGCAGTTAATAACCCTGCTCCCCACAGAGGCTGTGCTGGCAATCTGGCACAGCAGCAGGGGACAGCAGGGCCGTGTCCCCAGCACTGGGCAGAAGGAGGGATTCAGTGCTGGGTGCCAAGGACACGCTCCAAGGAAAGGCACTGCCACCCACTTCATCCTGCTGGGTGGCAGGGTGTGCTCCCAAGTTGTGGAATTCGATGACAGCTGAATGCATGGGCTGGCTTTGGTGGCCTGTGTGGTGCCATCCCGGTGTGGGACAGCCAAAAATTGAAATTAGAATCACTAAAACTAATAAAATAATCAGTGAGTCGTCATCTACACCTTACACCAGTGCTTACGGTCAGATTTCTGTCTTTTAAGCTTGTTGACATGAGGCCCAGCAATGATAATGGAAGGCCTTTGAGCAGGTTTTCCTCAAGCATTGTCATTTCTGGCTGTGCAGTTAATAAAAATTGATCCTGAATGAAGCTGATGAGCTAAGAAGAAAAGCTGTGGATAAGATTTTATCTCTGCACGTTCTTGTTACTGATAAAATTAATTAAATACAAGACCTGCTTAACACATGTATGTGATGTTGTTTGCAGGGGTCCCAGGACAAGGGAAGAGATTAGATTCTTGACTCCATGTTTTAGAAGGCTGATTTATTATTTTAATATATATATTATATTAAAAGAAAATGATATATTAAAACTATACTAAAAGAATAGAAGAAAGGATTTCATCAGAAGGCTAGCAAGGAATAGAAAAGAATGATAATAAAATCTTGTGACTGACCAGAGAGTCCGAGCTAGCTGACTGTGATTGGCCATTAATTAGAAACAACCACATGAGACCAATCACAGATGCACCTGTTGCATTCCACAGCAGCAGGTAATCATTGTTTACGTTTCGTATCTGAGGCCTCTCGGCTTCTCAGGAGAAAAAATCCTAGCAAAAGGATTTTTCATAAAATATGTCTGTGACATGTATAAACTGTAATTGTGCCACTGGATTTTAAGCTGTAGCTTGAGGAATTTATCATTCAGATTTCTAAGTTTGTAACTTCACCTCAGGCAACCAGTGGAAAGCCAAGTCTTAACCAACAAGGTCAAGAGTTGCTTTTCAAAGGGAGGTAAGAAAATGAGAAGGCAGAGCACAAGCCTGTTGGGCATTCTGTATTTCTTTGCTTTTTGAGGGTTTGATTGGAATGGAATGTCTCACACAGTGTAAGTAAATAGGCTAAGTTTTGTAATTTGGGACTTGCCCTGAAACTTACTTTTTCTGTCAGCACTTCCCACACCAACCTAACAGGTGACAGTGATTCTGTCATAGAAGTAAATGTAGTATGAATGTGTCAGGTGTAATTTTAAGTGTTCTCAGCTGCTGAAAGATTATTTTCTATAATTAATTCAATTTGATAATGCTGAGCTCTTGGGCAAAGTGTATTCTTTTCCTGTGGGGGAGTGGTATAATTTTAAAGTTTCAGGCTCATACCAGAGTTGAGTTGTCCCTATGTAACACGTGTGATCCTCACTGGTGAGTTAAGGGCCTGTGAGGAAAACACTGGATTGATCCTGACACTTCCCAGGCAATAGCACTTTCCTTCTCTAGTAGGAAGAATATGAAGTCTATGGTGTGCTTCTTTTTGAGGTCTTTTGAAAATAGTTTTTATTTGAAAATAGATATGCTACTGAACAAATGTAAAATAATTTCTCATCATAATACGTAGTATAAAGTGGGGTTTTTTTGTATAAATAATTAGGTTCTGAGCTGATATGAAAGCAAAAATATTATTTTTATGCGGCAATAACCCACATTCAGAATTCAGGCAACTTTTTCAGGAGCTAATTTGTATAGAAGAATGGTTCTGCACTTTTATTACTTAAGTAGTCTGTGTATTCTTCTTTATCAACTTCTAAGAAATCAGAAAGAAACTAATATGAATTATGAAGCAAATTAAACATGATAAAAGCTAGCAGAAGTTGTAAAGATTGGAGTCTCCCTGTTATGCACAGATTTTTGATGCACTGAACTGATGCTGCAATGCAGCACAACCAACTACCATTTGTGCAATAGATGATTAGAAAAGAATAACCTTGTAGATACAAAGTACTCAGCATGTTTCTTCAAGAAATATAATTTGAATAATGGAAATAATAATTTAATGTAGCCTGTTGAACTGTGGAAGAGAGTATCATTGCTAGTTACAGGATTTATTTTTTATTTCTGAAAAGATACCATATTACATAAAACATAAAAATATTTTTGGTATCCTTTGTATAACCACTTTAGTTTCATCTGTTTCTACTTCCTGGTAATTTTCAGATTCTTGTGCTAAATTTAAGGCAGTATCAGGACACATATATGTGAGGCAGATGAAGTGTCAAGGTGACAGTACCCTATTCTGTCAAAGTCAGATATGTCACTCTCTGCAAAGTATTTATGACACCAAGATCTGATTAGCACAGCACTGAAACCTAAGTTACAAGCCATAAAAAATGTCATTTGACACTATAAAAAGCTCTCTGCTGAACAAATTGAGCCATAGTGAACATAGCTGTACAATATATACATATGGACACCAGTTCATTTTTTCATTCACATTCTTTCCCAAAGCTGTCTTTTCTTTGTGGCTGCATCTTCTCTGAAACTCCCATAATTTTAGAGGTGTAAATGCTAGCTGGGGTGATTAGTCTTACAAGATCAGTAGAAAGTAGATTGATCTGTAATTTGCTGGATGTTCCCCGTTGTTCTGCCACTACATGCATTTGGAAAAAGTTCCTTTTGTAGACCCCTTTAGATACTTCAAGACTGCTTTAAGTTCTCCCAGGCTGAACAGACCCAGCTCTCTCAGCCTTCCTTCATAGGAGAGGTGTTCCAGACTTCTGATCACCCTCATGGCCTCCTCTGGATTTGTTCCAATGGATTCACATCTTTCATGTCTTGGGATTCCCAGACCACGCCAGTTCAGTTTAGGCAACCCACTTGAGTCTATCCCTTTGTTATTTTCTGTTTTCTGTGTGCAGTTCTCCAGTATTCAAAGAGGCTTATGGAAATCAGTGTTTAAGCAAACTTAATCATCTGCATTGTAAATTCTGCTGCTGGAACTGAGCAGTGATATTTCACAATTTTGAGCATCATATCACTGAAGTCTTTTGGTTGAATGCCTGCCTAGCTCTGTTAGTTTAATGCAACTGCACCGCACAATGCTAATGCTGCAAAGAAAAGCTATGTTAAAAACAACAAACAAGTCAATAGGAATTCATAAAGCAAAATGACATTTCAACCCAATATGTCATTTAATAAAAGTAATTGTTTTCATTACCACATGGTATATAAATAGAATTTAAATTAGAAAAAATGTATTAAAAGTGATATGCTATAAATTATAAATCATAGGGGAGCCTATAAACCAATTGCCAAACTCAGAGAGAAATGTCAATGAATTAATATATACTTGTGATGGCTTAAACTCATAAATACAAACCTAGATACTTCCTTAAAGAAAAAAATAAAAGGATATATTTCCTGTGGTGATACATATTGGCTGATTCATTACAACCCTACTATTTATTATGTGTAGTAGTCGTCTTATCTTCAAATTTTTCAGAGCACTACTTGCATACCGATAATGTAGTCTGTTTCTTCCATTAAAAAGTTTTATTGTATCTTGATTAGTAATCACTACATAGTAGTGATTATTATGTGATTCTTTTTTCTCCTAATACTCTTCTTTTTAGCCTTCTGGCTTCAGAATTCAAAGACCAAGGTATGAGGTATATGCTCATGAGACAAGATGACTTTTATATTTTCTTTTGGCATCCCCTACTGGTGTACAGCTGTGAAGACTCCTCCATGACACTGAAGCTCTCAAAACTGCTCCTGTGCTTCTTTGGCCAGATCCTTTTGAATGTTAAAAACAGCTAAAGAAATGGCAGATTAATGGGAAAATATTTATATTCTCTTCAGGCAACATAATTTCATTGCTTCAATGAATATACCTCCTTAAACAGTACATCTAATTACACTATTTAAACAGTACATCTAATTACACTACTTTGCTTGTTTCACATCATTATTTTATCTTTATTTTGATTTTGGTTTAGGTTTTGCAGTTTTTAAAATCTTAATAACAGAGAAAGAAACGGCAAATTTGTTATTCAAATTAATCATGATAAATATGCTTTGTGATAATGCAGTGAGGCAATGCACAATTTTCCATCACTGCGTAAGTCACGTGAAGATGAAAAATCTGCATAAAAATTCCAACTCCATTCCTTGAGGACTTGAGAGAATTTTTCCCCGTTACTATTATTACTTATAAAAACTGACTTCTTCCAAAAAGAGTGGAAAAGCATTAGTGACACAAACATCTTTCTATTTGTTGTAGCCACAGTCTTTCCTAATGTAGAAACCTTCAATCTCACTTTAGGCACCTGGCATATCTGGAAACATGATCAAACCAGGCTCCCCAGAAGAATCAAAGGAGACAAACTAACATATCAGATTAACAAACTAGGAATTCTCTGCTGGCTATACAAGTATTGGGCTGCACTTTTAGATAAAATTCTTTTTAGGACACCAAGCATACACTGTTTTCTCACCATGATTAAGCATGCTCATGCGAATTTTATCAAGAAAGGACCTCAGAAATGGACAACCCCTGTCTGGCCTATGATCACAGGGTGTGCACATGAATGGGAGCTGAAGGATCTTCCTGTGGATATTTACTAAGAAAAGAAAATAAATAATTTTTAATAGAAATAAAAATACTACTGAAAGCTGATGTTGATCAATGACACCATCCAAATGACCAATAATTTCTAATTGCAGATTTTGCTCATTCTTTGAATGCTCATTAATCTCTTGTGAGTATAGGTTGGGAGTATGTATTGCTAAATATTAATACTTCCCATTAAGCTTAAAATGCACTTATGATTTTGAGTTAGATGGAATAATATTATCATCTGTGTCCTTTCAGGTTATCTATTAGACAGAACTAGTCTTTTTTTGATAGACTACTTTAACTCTTCACCCACACATATCTTTTTCTTTTTTTAAAATCAAAACTTGTGATTTCTTCAAAGGTAAAGTTCACTGATATTTAAATAAACATAAAAATCCCTATTATCTAACCTATCAAAGCCTGAGATCAAAGAAGTGTCCCTTACAGAAAATAACATGTAACTGCATCAAAATCGATTTCTTTAGAACTGCTGTATCTTTAACCATGAATAATGTGTTTGTCTATAGAGTTATCTTACTTCCCACAACTCTTAGATTGCACTGAAATGAATTTTGTTGAATTTCAGAGGGTCAAACATTTTATTCCATCTGTAGGGCAAACTGTACTGCCAGGTGCAGACCAGTATCTAGACTGGACCAAAACCCTGTTTCTTTTGAAATTTTTATTGAAATCAGATGCATCCCTTCTTGATACTTGGAATGTTCTGTATGAGTCATGAAATAATACTATACGGTATCAACTGTTCCTTAATTTCATAATGAAGGAGAAAATGAAGTTTCTACTTTTCATCTTAAAGTGCAGCTGACTTGGTTGCCATGATGTTTCAATGGTTTTGTCTATGTCATTTCCTTGAACGTTTTTGTCCCTGTGAAATGACATATTTTTTATTATCTTTAAAGCTTCATTTTAGTCCAAACCAAACTATACAATTTCTGTTAAGAACATAGGCCGCTCTTTAACTGCAGTATAGAACAAATAAAATAGGTTCATTTTCTCCTTTTTGTTATGGAAATGTAGATGGTTGAAGGTCTAGCCTCTCAAGATATGGAAAAGTATTGAACTGACATCATCATATATTTAACTGTAGTTTCTATGAATGCAAATACTGCACTGCAGTTTCCCCAAACATTTGGCAAAAATTTTTGGGTTTAGGTTTTATCTCTCCATAAAGGTAAAACCAGTTCAAATCTTTTGTCCTGCTTCAGGGTAACAGTCATTTAACTGAGAGGTAAGGTTTCTCAAAAAGCATAGATTCATACCAGCTGTCTTTTTTTTTTTAATTCTTACTACTTCCCCTATGGTAAACAAACAGCTAGTATCAGAAGTCAAAATCTGATTTGTTTTGGGAAAAAACCTTATGTGTACATAATAAACAATAATAATACAACTACTTCTTACAAATCCATCCCCTATGACTCACACAGTTAATAGGAAATAATCCCATATTTGAAGTTCATTTATTTCTGCATGAGAAATAGATGGGAGAGTAAAAGCAGGACTGGTTACAAGAGTGGAAGAATGAAGCCACAGAGCACTGGGCTGGTGGCTGCAGCTGTAAAAGGAGCGTGGCTGTTACTGCTCACCAACCAAACTCACAGTGGCAGTGGTAAGGATTAAAGTTCAGTGAGAGCTGCTTGTGCTGCTACCTATGGCCCTTCCAACCCTTCTGTGGGAACAACTGTGCCTGCCTTAAGGTTCCAAGATCCAGAGAACACAATGGTAGATGCAGTGGAGAAGGGAAGGACAGAGTGCACTGGTGAGTTTGATGTGGCTTAGGTGGGCCATGTGGAAAGTGCAGCCCTGCACTGGCTTTTATTTCTAGAGCCGTTTTCTACACAAACAGCTGCTGGACATTTGCAACAAAGATGTGAGAGTGTTGCATTGTGATTTCAGGGTTTACCTCAGAACCTCGGGTCCCTCCCTTGATAATTCCCTCCCAGGTGTGTCAGTCACCTCTCTTTTCCCCTCCCAGCACTGTCTGTCAATCCTAGAATTCCAGAAGGCAGATTCAAAGGATGCCCTCTACCCCTGGGGCATGGGGCATTGGGCCATCCAGGTGTCCTTTGTCCCTTAAGACCTCCTCTCATGTATCTGTTTGGTGGCTTCCTACCCCTTCCCTCCCCCTCTCCCCAGAGTTAAAAGGAACAGCAACCACGCAGTTCGGAGAGTTCTGTTGGAGCTGTTGCTGCATTCAGAGGCATGTGGGCCAGCATAAAGCTCTGGATCGAAACCCTCCATCAGAACCGACTCCTTTCCTTCACCATGGCCTCAAAGCTTCTCCGCCGGAGGTAAACCTCACGAGAGGAAGCTCCATCCCGCCACCACCAGAGCTCCTGCATGCCTGGACTTGCCTCCACGTGCTCAGCTGCAGCACACAGCTCGCCAAAAGTGTCTCTGAGGTGAAAACACCACAGTGCTGCTATTTGGTTCAGCACCAAGGGCCAGACAAGCTCAGGCACGTCCCGTCTGGCTATACTGGTAAATATATTCCAATATGAGAGTGAAAAAGTGACAGCAGATCTATCTGGGAAAGAAGGTACAGAGCATTGTGTGCAGTTTAAAGCTGTTAAGAAAAGGAGGTGCTTTGAGAACATCTTCTCCCTTGACACTTCCACCTGTGTGACCTCTAGCTGCTTGGACATGGTGACAATGAAAGAATGTGAAAATATTTGCACTGCGAATGGCAGGTTGCACAGAGAAGAGGGTAGGTTGGCAAATGCCTTCTGTCCTGGAACATCTGTCAGTCAGAACTGCAGCTGGAAATGCTTCGCTGTAACAGAGTCTCTGCCACTTTGAGATATTGTACTGATGTTATATTTACATTTATATATTTATCGTTGAGAAGGAACATGCAAATTGCTAGTGTTGATATAAATCTTGGTTTTTCACTTTAAAACAACTGGCTCTACTTTTGAACTGTAGTTAATGTTGGCTGTCATGAGTTCCCATGCGTTTTTTAGACCTGGGTTCCAAGCATAAGAAGCTGTATCTTCATCTTAAGAGCCAAAAAAGTTGCAGCATCAGCTCTCTTTTCACTATTGGTTTATGTCCAACAGAGGAGCTCTCAAGTTTGCAAATGCTCCAGGAATTCTTTTGCCGATGCTTTGGCAAGGCTGAGTGCTTGGCCCACTCCCACTACACGGAGTCCCATGTAACCTTTCCACACAGCAGGCATAAGGACCAGTAGTCCTGCACTGACTTGTAACTTGGAAGTTCCCTTCTCCACAAGCTTCATGCTGGCTTTCATGTGAATAAAATCTTGTCTGCCACGCTAGAGCAGCAGCTGCTTGCATTCAGTGCATTTTTCACAACAGCCTTACTAAGAAATGGGCATCTTGTTCTTGTAACCCTGAGCCATCAGCAGTGGCCCTTGTGCAGCTGACTACAGCAGTATGCCAATCCTTCTGAAAACTTGCTGAGTTTATTTTTCAGCCTCACCAACAACTGACTATAAAGCCAGCATTAGTAGAGCTGTTGTATGGCAGCCTTATTTGGGCATAAGATAGCTCCAGACTTGATTTAGCCTTCCACTCCCTTCTGGTTGTGAGATAGAGTAGCGCTGGCAAGAGTAGTAAAAGGATTAATTATTGAAGTGGCTTGGATTTCAAGTGCAGTTCTCCTTTCAAGCTACTTGGAGACACATAAGCTGTTTACTTCCTAAGATTAATCTTAACAGAGGGCTTCAGCTGAAAGATTCCAGTCCTCTGCATCATGCTGGCTAGTGCTGCTCAGCATTTATTTTTAAGGTCATTAGAATGTGATGCAGTTCACTGCTGCCAGGATGCCCTTTTGAGAGCATGGGGAATTAAAAGAGTGAGGTGAGAGATGCAAGTCAAAAAAATGAATTATAGAATCATAAATTGGTTTTTCTGGGAAAGGACCTTAAAGATCATCCAGTTCCAAACCCCTGCCATGAGCAGGGACATCTCCAACTAAACAAGGTTGCTCCAAACCCCATCCAGCCTAGCCTTGAACACTTCCAGGCATGGGGCAGCCACAGCTCCTCTGGGCAACCTGTGCCAGGGCCTCACCACCCTCACAGTGGATAATTTCTTCTTGTGTATCAATCCTAAATTTCCCCTATATTTCAGTTTGAAGGCATTCCCCTTTGTAAGGTCACTATATTCCCTGATGCAGAGTCCCCCTCCAGCTTCCCAGTAACCCCTTCAGACACTGGAAGGTGCTGTGAGGTTTCCACACAACCTTCTCTTCTCCAGGCTGCACAGCCCTGACTTTTTGTGCCCCTGTCCATAGGGAAGGGGCTCAGTCCCCCATCAACTTGGTGACCCTCCTCTGGACTCCTTTTAACAGTGCTCTGTCTCTCTTATGTTTGAGGCACCACATCTGTACACAGTGCTCCAAGTGGGGTCTCAGGAAAGGGGATACTTAATGCAGGAGACCTGCTGCCAACACTTATTATTTCAACATCCATTTGACTGTTTACACTCAGGTACTGGCACAAATAAGAGCACAAAGAGCCACAATTGTGGCTCATGAGCTCCCTGCAGCAGGCTCATGGTCAGCCTCCCTGCACATTGAGTCTCTTGTGCCTGCAACAGGAATTGGTATGTGACCTCCCTCCTTCATTCACCCCCTGAGAAGTTCTGCCTCCCTCTTCATGGGGAGAGAGCATCAGGCAGCCAGCCAAGGGTCAGCCCATCACACCCACAGTGTCATTCATCCCCTACACATTCACAAACTGGGAACGACAGGTCATGCCAGCTCCAAATGAAGTAAGTCAACATTTTAACAGTGAGTATGTTTATTGAGGTGTTTGAAGTTCTGCACTCCAGTGGACACTGTTCATAATTTAAAGGCAAGAGCAAAATACTGTGACAGGCTCCGACTGGGATATTAAAAAACTCACAAAGTCATGTCACTTAAGAAATACAGTTAAATTGTTCAATCATTTTGGTCTTCATCCCAGTCTTTCTTTCCTGATGGAGGTTTTGGGCCACCAGCTGGTTTTGCCATAATGATCTTGAAGAGAATAGAGAAGCAGAAAAAGCTAATATTAAAATCAGGCTTGTACACCCTTCTCCTACAGCTGCATAATGCTGACTGCTAGCATTCACTACATCCATGCAATTTCCCTACTCTGAACCCAAGCCAGTGAATATCCATCTAATTGAGATACAAACAACTTTTTTTTGTTGTTGTTGTTGTTTTTTTTGAGAATGGTAGAGGCTGAGCCCTGATACAGTAAAAAAGGTATTTTACCTCATTTTTGCATGCAAAGTAAGACTTCAGTTAGTCTGCAGAAAGTGAGTGCTTAAATAGGCCAACAGCAGACTAGTTTACAGGGTGCACACTACAGCAAGGATTATCAAAGCCATTGTTCTCAGTTATTGTCTCCAAGTATCACACTTTAAAACCATGAAGTCCATCAGTCCCACCACGTTAAAGCTCATTATCTGCCCTGGCTACATGGACAAGTAAGGCAAATCTGAACTTGCACTTATCATCCCTTCCATGAAAATCTGGATTCAGGAGCAGAATCCATTAGCAAAGGGCACAAATACAGGATGTAGCAATCAGCACACAGCAGAAGACAGCAGTGTTAGGTGTTCTCAAGGAGCATACAATCTCCATGTGCTTGTCAATGAACTCATGCATGCACTCACAGATACCTCTCTGCTAGAGACACAGAGCTTACTGCACTCTAGTTTTCAGGCTCATCTTTCCAGTCATCCTTATCCCAATGTCCTTGTTGCTTAGGGGCTTTTGGACCGCCTGCTGTTTTTGCCATAATAATCTACAAAAATTTTACATGCAAATTCATTTTTGCTGAAGTTTCACAAAATAATGAAAGATTTTTATCCTCGAGACTGTAACCTCTATTTTTCCTAAAAATTGGATTTTCATGTAAAAATATAGGACAGAAGTTAGGGTAACTCTCTGGATACAAATAAAAACTGTCTTCAAAATACCAACAAAATCTTTAAAAAAGAATATCCTAACAAACATTAATTGTACTGCAATAGAAGCAGCCACATTCCAGATTACAAGCTCTTGAACAAATGCCTTCCTGGTTTCCAGAAATGAACAAACCACATTTTCAAGTAGCATTATGTTTACACCTTGCATTTGCAGGAGATTCCACCTATTTGCAGGAGGGTTCTGCCAGGTATTAATTCAGCACCTAAATGCACATAAACTTACCTGATCAACCCTTAGGACAGTTACTGCTGCATTTGTAGCTAGCTTGATACCCCAGAATTTCCCAAGATATGTGTCCAACACACCAGCTTCCAACATGTCCTTCACTGCAGCAGCTTCAGCCTGTCAGATGGGGAAAAAAGATCATTCAAAACCTTCTCAGGCTTTCACCTAGCAAGGTGGTATCACTTTTCTAATCTCATCCTCTCCCTTTAGAAAACCTTCATTCCTAAACCATTAGGAGGAAGACAGAGTCAGTAATTTCTGAAGGCCTACTGCCTGTCACATTAGTTCAGTATCCCATTCCACCTCTGACATAAGGCCATTATACTATACTGGACTGAACTGTTTGCTGATAAAAAGAACATGTAAGGATTTCAGTTCCAAAAAGTTATTATTCTAAACTGTGCAACACACAGCTCCCAGCAATTTAAAATAATCTATAAATACTTCATACTGATAGAAGTACTATAAAGTACAACCCTGCACCGCAAGGCAACAAGTAACATCAGAGACTATTTACCTCAATATCAAATCCAACATTCTTCTTCCCTTCCTGATGCATGGCATAAAGTTTGGAGATGACCTCATTGGCCTTTACTCCAGAGTTTTCTGCCAGTGCTCGAGGAATGGCTTCAAATGCCTCAGCAAACTTCTTGATGGCGTACTGGTCAAGCCCAGGACAAGTCTAAAAAGAAGGTGAAAACCACGTTAGCATTTCAAAAACTGTAAGACTGGGAGGCATTCCTCCCCCCCCACTTGTTATTACACACATATGTATGTTGGTATGAAATAATATTTGTATTTTTGGTAAGATGTGTGTGTGAAGATAAAAGCCAAGAAGCCTGTTTGCCTCACCTCTCCATAAGATGTGATCTGCTTGGCTAATTCAATCTCTGTCGCACCACCTCCAGGAACGAGACGTTTATCCTGTGGAAAGACCACACTCAAACACAATGTTTTCTTAAAGCATCTATTGCTTCTTATTTTTTTAGGATTTTTCTAGTCTATCAAGAATGCAACAGAACTTTATTCCACACAGACTTGTTAACAATCCACTTCAGAACAAACATGCATTATACGGGAAATCTACCAAGACTTACTCGTTCACTCCAATGTCTTTCAAGAAAAACAGCTTCTTTTGTAAAAACCAAAATAATAATGCAGAGGGTTTTGTGTATCAGATTTTTAAAAAAAAAACTTCAACTCCCGGTTAACTATAACAGCATTCCTAGATTTTCTCATTTTTTCCATTATTTTTGTGGGAAATATCATCCAGGAAACCAATCTACTGTACACTAAGTTTAATATCTCAACAGGTGTTACAAGGTGTTGGGACTTTTTGTTTTGTTTTCTTGCATTTTAAATTAAGCATTTTGTACATCCTTTGGCAAACCAGAATTTACTTATTAACTCTGGTCTCTTAGCCCACAAATTAATTATCATAAATCTTAAAACAGGACAACTCCTGGAGACAATCACAAATGCACAGCATTTCTGTACTCAAAACCAATGTCCATGTCTTGGTATGTAGAGGATATTAAGATTCTAACAGTTTTAACAATTTTTGCATGCTGTTTTCCAAGTAAATACAGGAACATTTCATTTTGTATAAAAAGAAGAAAAATTAAATCATAATATTTAAGACCACATAATCTGTTCACACAAAAAAATCCTCTGTAAAACCGAGTTCTTCCATCCATAAAAACCTACCTGCATTATGTGGAGGAAGCGTGAATTATCACCAATGAACTAGAAACTGAGTCTGCAACCAAACAGTTTCTCCTGATGCCAAGTGACAAAGCTATCTAGCTTTTCTTCTGTGCCTGGTTCCCAAGGAACATTACAAAGCATTTAGGGAGTAAGTAAAAAAGAGCTGACTGTCTTTAAAAAGTGGTAAAGGTAATCCACCTCCAAGCACTCACTCATTAGTGGAAAACTGAGTGCAGTCCATGTTAAACACCACCTTCTATGCCCCCTGTGTTCACAACAAGAGCTGTTTCCCTGCACAGCCCTCCACACCTCAGTACCACACAGCCACTCTCCAGCTCCAGAAGACACCTAGGCAGATTAATATCTCCTGCCTTTGGTAGCAAATGAGCTCAGAGCAGGCTCAAGCCTTGCCTCAAACTGACCTACTGCTCACTTTTGATAACCCAAGTGTTCTCATTACTCACCCTTGTGAGCACTTTGAAAGTATTGACACCATCATCCACGGCTCTCTCTATGTCATCCATCAGATTGTCTGTAGATCCACGAATGAGGATAGTGGAAATGGCTCCATCCTCCTTTTCTGTTCAGAGACATGCATTACTGAATTAATTCATTAATCTTATATCCAAAACACATACAAACACACTTTAGAACAGCAGTGTGAGCAGGTCTACAGAACATACATACCATGCTTAAACACCACAACCTGTGTATCCCCAACCTCTGATAAATACACACTGTGGCAGTGACCCATTTCTTCAAGAGTGGGGGGAGTCTAGAAAGAAAAACGTGAGTTAAGAACTGAACCTGCTCATCAGTTCTCATCCTCCTGCACCTCATTTGGGAGGTACATACCAGTCTGGGTAGGGCTGTTGCACCAACAGTTTTGCACAGTCTTCTCAGGTCCCACTTGGAGTTCAACCTTTAAAAACAAGTTTCCATAACAATGTTAACACATGCAGAAGTATTGTCTTAACTTGGCAAGTACATTTCATAAATCTGGTAGTCCAGATGTGTTAATGCTCTCCTAGTACTTACCTTACTAACATGAGATTGTACTTGTTGGCATAATGAAGAGCCATATCTGCCACTTTGCCACCTGTCACTACTACATTTGCACCACTATCAGCAATGGCCTTGACTTGCAAATCCATTAGATTTTCTTCTCCTTTACTGAAATTCATCAGTTCTTCAGCATTCTTTATTAGGACGGTGCCCTAGTAAAACACATACACTGTTAAAATTCAGCATTAAACCACATAGCTACAAGTTTCTGACAAACCATTTTGTCTCCCAACCTATCTGTAAAACTTAAGTCATCCTGTTTTGTAATACTGACATGCTCCCCAAGCAACAGGGTAAAACAAGAGGGAAAAAAAAAGGAAATCACCAGGCAATTCTAGACAACCTTGGGGTTCAGAAATTCAAGCCATAGTTAGGCTCAAATGACCCAAAAAAATCAAAACCATCTCCCCTATCTTAAAAACCCTGTAAAGCAATCAGGGTTTAGAACTTTTCTATACTAAGAAAATCAATATTCACCAAAGTATCTCAATCACCAAGTGTCAACAATATTTATAGTTAAGTCTCAAAATAAGAGCACATATGCATAAATAGAGATGTAACTTATTTTGAGCTGTAACATACCTTAGTTTCAGTTATCATACCATCAAAAGGGCAGGAATACACAGCTATTTTTGCATCTTTGACAGAAGTAACATCTCCTTCAGTTTCTTTTTTAAAAACCATGCCATGCAGTACTGAGGAAGCAGAAATACCAGCACCCTGAAAGGAAATAAATGGAATCTGAGACTCTTTACAAGGGCAAGTAGTGATGGGACAAGGGAGAATAGTTTCTCATTGAAAGAAAGTAAGTTTAGATAAATATCAGGGAAACATTCTTCCCTGTGAGGGTGGTGAGGCCCTGGCAGCCCAGAGAAACTGTGGCTTCCCCATCCCTGGAAGTGTTCAAGGCCAGACTGGACAGAGCTTGGAGCACTCTGGTCTAGTGGAAGATGTCTCTGCTCATGGTAGGGGGCTGGAACTGGATGATCTTTAAGACACATTCCAGCCCAAACCAAATTGTTCTTTGATTCTATGAATGGGGGAACATTGTATTACTGACCATTTGTGGTCAGAAAGCTTCACTACTCTGCCTGAAAAGCAGACCTCACAAGCATTTGGATTTAACACCCTAAGTATAAGCCTTCAGCCCATTCAGCAACAACAAACATTTTCTAACAGGTTCCCATTTTAGATTACTTCCAATATTCATGATTTTTGTTTCTGAATGCTGCTACTGGGCACTAAACAAGAGAAAGACTAGTTTCCAAAATTTAACACACCTGCCACAACAACATTAGAAAAGACTCTCTGGAAGTTCAAAGATTAACCCTCATTACACTATTTACCTTAATAATTACAGTAAAGCCAGCTACTTCAAACTTACCACAATTTTGCACACTCTGATATTATCAACATTGAAATGACCAGAATCAGGAAGAATAGAAACTGGGGAAAAAAAAGAAGAAAAATAATTAATATGTCCTGCCTTATGACTAAAGTAGAACAATGACACCATAAATAATGCCTGGAATTTTTCTGAAATTTTAATTTCAGTAGTTTGAGATATCTGCCTAAATTCAAGATACAACCTGCTAATAACTGGCATAAAGAGAAAGAGAAATTTTGTTTTTACAAAGTAATAATCAGAATGAAACATTTATTCAGGCTGCTCAGTTAATTAAGTTCAAATATGCACTGATACAGGTGGAGTCAAGAGGTAAGTCTAATCCAGAGTATTTAGAGAAATCACTGGAATTAAAAATGAAGGTTTTATCCCAAAAATCTAAAGGGACAACAATTCAACAGAACTATGGTCTTACTTCCATTGTTCTGTGCCTGAGACTAAAACCAGTTTATGTGAAGCACAATACGTCCACCTTATGATATAATAAGAGGGAGAAAGACAGATTTCTGTACTAAAAGGACTTGAAAGCTATTTCCAGAAATGCCTAGTAGGAAAGGCAAACCTTTCCTGAGCTACAATGCCAATGCAGAGTTCAACATGAAGAATATTACCCTCATTTCAGAGGTATTTTATCCAATCCAACCTGCTGAACTAGCCCTACCTCCATTCTTCCATGAAATGTAAGGACCATACCCAAACCCACTCAGTGTTCAGCTGTTCCAGCCCCACTCACCACAGGCCTGAGCAATGAGCTTCGCCAAGAACCGTTCATTGCCATACTGTTTGCTCATGACTGACGTGTACAACAAAGATGCCACCTCTTCAACATCTCGAAGGTTCTTTGCAGAACAGCACACCAGATCTGGAAGAATTTCTAGGGCTTTCTTGCAAGCCTTTTCATATCCTTCAATCACCTGTGCAGCAAACAGTAAATATTCACTACAAGACTTCACACTGCTTTTAACTGCTTTTCAAATAGCCATAAAACTTTAACAGATGCAAAAGTTTACAAGGGAAGCAAGCAATCATACATGGTTTCCTTGAAACATCTTTATGTAAAAATGAGGTGGGAAGAAAGCAAGTATTTCATATTATTATGATCCAAGAACATTGATCAGCAGCAATCTGGATTCAAGCTCTGTGAACGGTAATGAGAATATAACTTGCCTCTGAGACAGATAACCCCATCCTCAGAAGGTCTTCTGCTAACTCCAGAAGAACTCCAGCAAAAACAAGGACAAAATTTGTTCCATCTCCAACTTCTTGTTCTTGCATGTGTGAAGCCATCACAAGCATTTTTGCAGCAGGATGCTGGACCTTTAAAAGAAGTTACACACCTTGGTGACTAACACACCACCTAAGACTGCAGCTTCAGGCATTTTCTATGCTTCTTTCTAAGCTCTCTTATTTCAAATTGTACCTAGAGATATGAAGAATGCACAAAATTGGAAAAGAAAGCAGCACAGACATTCTTAATTGGCCAGCTTCTCTAGTAGGAAAAACCAGAAATATATATTTAAAAAATCAGAGAACTGAATGTTGCCACTACAACATAAATTAGACATCCTTGACATTGGTTCTGAGCTACTTTCACAGGATGCAGTGGCTCCACAACTGAGTTCTGTGACGGGAAAACACTCTGGAGTTTAGATCTTCAGATTGAATTCACGTGTAACACACAAAATACACATCTAAATAACAGTTTCATTTTAAGGGGGGAGAGTGTGGGAGGTTCTGCCTAAAGATTGCACTGCTTCACTTTTCTTTCAAAAAATTCAATAAAATACCACATTCCTGAATATTTATACTTTCCATTTTATACCAGAAAGTAACATGCAAAATGTATCAGATTAGGGCACTAGTATGCAGATTGTATTTTTTTAAAAACACAACTGAGACTTCCACAGTTACTCTACTCAAAATGAACACCAATGCAATGTATTCAGTAAGTAAATACTTCACACTTACATAATCTCTATCACTAAGTATAAAATTCAGTAAAATATTATTTGTGTTATGTCACAAATATAAATTTGAAGTCGTAGGAAGAATTAAGAAAGTCTTTTCATGCCTCCACAGTATCTACAGAAGGATGCTGCTATAGCCTCAGGTTCTTAAATGCAATTGATGGGTTGAATTGCCAGTCAGGAGAACATGGCAAGCAACACCACTGGGAGATGAACTCAACAGCTGTGTCATGCAGACTTTTCCAAACCACTGCATTTCTAGACATATCCTCTTTTAATCCTACTGGTTCTGGGAGAAAGTAAGGAATTATTAAGCATCTCCTACAGTTATTCATGCTGCTTCACAAAAGAATTGTATTCTTCACTGTGGACCTCAAATTCAGTGAAAAAGTAAATGACTTCCAAAGTGAGATAAGTAAATAATCTGTCAGAGCGACATTTCCTTACTGACAGTCAGAACCACAACAGCCCATGAGTAGAAACACTGGTCCACAACTGACATCATCTGAAGCAAGAAAATTTACCTCTAACTCTCTCAGGATAGTAGCAGCATCATTTGTAACAAAAAGCTTTTCCAGATGATTGATAACCATTTTGTTCATTCCTAAATGGGAAAACAAAAAAATTATAAAAATAATTCCGTATGCAAACAATATTATGAATATTAAGAAACAGAAACTGTTTCCTAACTTTCAGGTGTATCTTACACATTAAAATGGTTAGCTCTGTTTATAATTTCAGAACTTCAAAACATTTTTGTGAAATAATACTTGAAGTGTAGGACATGAAGGAGAAATCAGTAATTTCGGAGTAAACAGTTTTCTGTTCTGAAATATCAGCACATAATTTAATTAAATGATACAGCAGAATATTTTGTTTCCATATATCTGACTGAACAAGACTATGTTCACTATGATTACCCACAATGTTATCATGTTTCCTTTAATTTTTATGCTTTTTCATATATTTTATACCACGTTTCAAAGAGAATACAGTAACTGCTACAACAACCTGGCAAAAGCAGACACTGAGCATAACTCCAGAGCTGTCACAAAAAAATCTGTTTTCTACAGTCACAAAGAAATGGTCACATATTTGCAGTTTTAGAGCAAGTCCAATGTGTTTCCCCCAGGAACAAACAGCTGCTTCTTTGTCAGGGTATGTTAAGCCTCCAAGCATAACATCTGTCTCAAAATGCAGCAATAATTTCAGGATTTATTTACCATTTGGTCCATATGCTGTACGGGTGGTTTGAGCAAGTTCCTTGCATGCCTGGATGTTTCTATAGACAGCTTCTTCCAGTCCTGAATAATGCTAAAGAGAACAATGACTGATCAGAATTAGGCTAACAAAAAAAAGTGATGAACTAGTAATTTCTCATCAAAGCAGTGTCAATCTACTGAGTCCCTCAAAGTTATTAATCCTTATTAATATACATTTTATATTTCACATACAGTTTGAACAGACACCAAACCTTACCCAAAGACAGTAAGAACCACTGTGTACACCTTCTCAACTAGGCAGCTCAGCAGGCACAAAAAGCTTGCAAAGAGAAAATCTGAACAGTACTTGACTTGCAATACAGGTTGCATCCCTTCAGCCTTCTAAAAAAGTTTTGTGACATGCCAAAAAGAAGCAGAAAAGAACCAAGACCCAGCTGGAGAGGGGCAAGGGTTTCTGTACACGCTTCTTTACTCACACCTTTGTATGGAACAAAAATAATTTAACTCAGTTCTATGTTCAAAACGTACAGTTCGAAAATTCAGAAGCAGAATGATTAAGCAAAATATCTGTGCTTGAGAAGGCAATCAGCCTGGCTTCAGTTTGAAAACCTTGAGACAAGATGGGATCCCCAGAAAGGGCCTTAAGAAAGAAAAAGCAGGATAAAAAGTACTGTGCAGCCTGTTAGAGAAGGGAGAAAAGTAGTAATAACCAAACATCTTAGATGGCCAGCTGCCTCCTCATTTTGCAGAAGACAACCCTTGCTGTTCTGGCCTTGAATTTTCTAACACTGTGCTTCCCTGTTCTGCCCCTGTCCTGAATGTATGCCATTATTTGGCTCCAAGAAGGATTCTAAAAAGAAACACAAAGGGCTTTCAGAGCTGCTACCTTCACTCTTCTTTCTATTAAGTAGCAGCAAATGGAAAACTTTCCTATTTTCCCTCTTTCTTGGAGAGAGGGACTTTGGGCCTGGAGAGACAGGACAAGGGGCAATGGCTTCACATTGAAAGAAAGTATGTTTAGTTTGTTAGGAAGCCCTGAAATTCTTCCCTATGAGGGTAGTGAGGCTATGGCACAGATTTCCCAGAAAAGCTGTAGATGCTTTTTTAGCATCTGGAATTAGCCCTGGAAATGTCCAAGACCAGATGGGGCTTGGAGCTAAATGATCTTTAAGGTCCCTTCCAACCCAAACTCTTCTATTGATTCTATGAATAAAAAAGAAAAAATGCCACACCTTCTTGCTTTCTGCCCACTTTTCAAAATAAGCTTCTCCTTTATTAACACACAGTACTTCAACTCTACCAAAACCTTAATTACGTTCATGTTAAATACAGTGAAAACGGATTTATTGGAAAGGAAATGTACAGAAAACATTCCATTGTTCTGCATCGCTGACAAAGGTATCAGAAAAAAAATACAAGCAGAACGACCCGGATACTTCTGAGCAGCTTCAGCTACAGGCTGAACGTTGCTGCCCAGCCCCTGCCAGAGCTCTGGGAACAGCGTCGGGCCCTGGCGCATCCCCGAGGCCGGGACGCAGCGGCAGGGCCGGGATGCAGGGCAGGGCCGGGATGCAGGGCAGGGCCGGGACGCAGCGGCAGGGCCGGGACGCAGCGGCAGGGCCGGGATGCAGGGCAGGGCCGGGACGCAGGGCAGGGCCGGGACGCAGCGGCAGGGCCGGGATGCAGGGCAGGGCCGGGACGCAGGGCAGGGCCGGGACGCAGCGGCAGGGCCGGGATGCAGGGCAGGGCCGGGATGCAGGGCAGGGCCGGGACGCAGGGCAGGGCCGGGACGCAGCGGCAGGGCCGGGACGCAGCGGCAGGGCCGGGACGCAGCGGCAGGGCCGGGACGCAGGGCAGGGCCGGGACGCAGGGCAGGGCCGGGATGCAGGGCAGGGCCGGGCCCCGGGCAGGGCGGGCACGCGATCCCGGCCCGCAGAGATTTCTGGAAGGCCGCGTGCTCCGGGCACCGCCCCGCAGGACGGGCAGGCCCCGATCCCCGCAGCGCCCGGGCAAGCAGCGGGGGGAGCCCCGGGCCGGGAGCGGGGCACGGCCGAACCCCCGGCCCCCGCCCCGCGGCACACGTGGTGCCGCCGGGCCCTGCCGGCCCGCCGCGGCTTTTCCCGCACCGCCACCCCGAGACTCCTCCCGCACCCGTCCGTCCATTTGTCCGCGCGTCCATCCAAAGGCGGCCTCACCTTCGCCCCCTCCTTGAGCATCTGGGCGAAGCCCGGGGCCTTGGGGACGTGCAGCGCCATCTCCGCTCCGTGCGCGGCTACGGCGGGGCGGCGGCGGCGGCGGGAGCGCGCGAGGCACGGCGGGAGCGCGGGGCCGCGCAGGCGCGGGGCGGGCGGGACGGGGACGGGGACGCCCCTCAGGCCGAGCGGGCCCCCGTAGACCGGGCCGGGCTGGGCTCGCCGGTTGGCTCCCTCTTTCTGTCCCTGTGCTGTTCAGGAGACTGTCGCCCAGGCGTTCCTTGCTACACTTTGCGATGGAAGTTACAGGAACAGTGCGGAGTTTTCATGGCCACGGATGATAAACGTCATAAAACTGAGCCGACTCCTGTCAAGCGTTGCGCTTAGTACCTACTTGTCCAAATGGAAGCGCAATGGACAGATAGGAAAACTAAGCATCATAAAACCACACAGTGAAAGGGACCTTGAAGCTCATCCAGCTTCAACCCCTGCCATGGGCAGGGACAGCTTGCACTCGGCTGGATTGTTCCAAGCCCCGTCCAACCTGGCCTTGAACACTTCCAGGGATGGGGCATCCGCAGCTGCTCTGGGCAGCCTGTGCCAGGGCCTCACCACCTCACAGGGAGGAATTTCTTCCAATACCCAATCTAAATCTGCTTGCTTTCATTTTGAAGCTGTTAGGAAAATTAATCCACAAACACCAGAGGTTTATGTCCAAAAAGGAGGCAGAGCAGTCCTTTCTGGCTTTATTCAAATAAAGGGAGAGGCCATGGGCATTCCCCTGGGGTCTCTCAAATTTTTGGAGGATGCAGCCTCCTTTTTATCCTGATTTCCTGGGCACATTTCCCTTCTCTCTTTCCCCATTGGCTGAGGTGCTGGAGAGATACAGACTTCCTGGAACACCTGATACCAGAGATTCCCCTCTAATGTATAACCCTCCCTTTTAATTTTTAATTCTTACAGAATTTAGGGGTTTTTCTTCCCCATTGTTTCTTTCATCTCTTAATGTCTAATTTCGTTTATCAGCAAACCTAAAGTTTATTTGTAAAAGCAAATATCTTTTTCCATTCATCAATCAGTGGAATTCTTCCCATTGTTTCTTTTATCTCTCATTGCTAGTCTTACCTACCAGCAGACCCACAGCTTGTTTGTAAAAACCAATACACTATTCCTCTCAAAGCCATTTCCCCTTGTCCTGTTGTTGTCCACAAAAATCAGACTCGTTACTTGGTGTGCACATGCCAATAATTAAACGCTCAAGATTGACAATTTATTTCAGAATTGCACAAACCTGGGTGCTCAATGGTCTTCCACAAATAATGAATGCTAACTATGAAAACTTTTTACTATAAATACATTTCAGCAAACAAAGGAGTTAGAGTTACACAGTTCTCTTATTAATTAGTATCCTATCTGCTTTTCTTTTAATGATTCTTGCTTCTCATGCCTATTAGTCTTTTGAGTCTGTGAGTTTCTTGAGCTGGTGGTCCATGAGTAATGATCTCCTCCTGCCAGATTTACCCTTCACCCAGTTCGAGCTGATTTCCACAAAATTGCTGAATTGGCTTTATTGGGTTTTTTCTGCCAGATGCCTTTCTGGCCCATAAATTCTGCATTCTTTGTGTCCAGTATCAGTGGCTACCCTTCTTCCCTTTGTTTTCCTTCCCCTACATCTGAGCTCATTAAAGCATGTCAAGCCCTAAACATTAACAAGGCAATTCTAACAACAAATAATTTGCCTTTCTGACACCTGGACATCACTGAGAACTTGCTTGTTAGCTGTTACCTGTTTCAGGGATTAAATCTCCCTTCTTGTTGATTCAGCTTGAAAGTATACAAAGCCCAAACATGAAGGAATATCCTTTCTTATGAGAATTTTATATATTCCGTGTTTTGAAGAACTGCCACTGGATGCCCTTGTAAATAATCTCTTTCCCATCTTCCATGTAGGCTCCCTTCAAGTGCTGAAAGGCTTCTTTTCCAGGCTGAATCCCAATTCTCTCAGCCTTTCCTCACAGCAGAGGCGCTCCATCCCTCTAATCATCCTGGTGGCCTCCTCTGGACTCACTCCAACAGATCTCTGTCCTTTCTGTGCTGGAGATCCCAGAGCTGGATGCAGTACTTGTTATCCAGGGTAATGCCAAGTGATATGCTCACTGCAAATATGACAAAGAGCAGTTTGGAGGCCCACCTGGACACCTCTGCAGGTAGTTGAGGTCCTGCCAGGAGACAGTAGATCTCCTTTAAGTTTGACAAGTTTATTAACTTTGCTTCTGTGCCACACAAAATCAAATACACTGTTTAAAGACCAGAAGTTCAGGGCATTAGAAATAATACTGCAGTACCTGAGCCTATAAGCCAACAGAGACTGTTTCCCCACCTCTACAGCAGGCTGCCTGCAAGGTTCATTAAATAATTTGATATGTGTTGCTTAAGTAACCTCAGAAAAACACAGTTTAATTTTACTGTCCCATAATTCTTAAAATTATATTGTTTCACCCTGTAAAACAGGGTAACAGTTTTGTACACTGCCCCAGAAATATCAAAAAGAATAATGATAGAGGGAAACTACGTAACTTGCCCCACAAATTAACTTCAAAAATTCTGTATGCACTTTTGCCAGAAGTATTTGGAGGTAGATGCCACTTGAAGCAAAAGAGGGAACTTACTCAGCCATGTCTGTCATGACCAAGGAATGTGGGGATTTCCAAAAAGATTTTCTGGGGAACAACCCCATTTATCCCTCTCTTCTTTTTTTCCAGTGTATCTTGAACCACACTGCAGCAAGGGAAGAGGGAAATATCCATCCTGTTCTAGGGTGAAGACACTTTATAAAGCAACTTCCCTAATCTAATGTTAGCCACGGAGACCAGAGGAGGTACTTCTAAGTCAGCACAGAAAACTTTAGATTCTATGAATTGATGGATGTCTGCTAGTCTGCTAGTCTGTCTGCTAATTGATGCATACAGCTTGAATAACTCTTTGTACTTTGCCCTAATTCTACAAGTCTTTGTATAATTTTTTCTCATTATAATTTACATTCTCTCTATGCCATTGCTGTATTCTGCTGTCTCCAGGTATTTGTAAGGAGTTTAACAAATACAAGTGCCAGATTCTGCACCTGGGATGAGGCAGCCCCACATGTATGGACAGACTGGGGAGCAAGACACTGGAGAGCAGCACTGGGGAAAGGGACCTGGGGATTCTGGGCTACAGAAAGTTGGATGTGATTCACAAGAGGGCCAGCTGTGTCCTAGGGGGTATCAAGCCCAGCATCACCAGCTGGGCCAAGGAGGGGATTGTCCTGCTCTGCTCTTCTCTGCTCTGCTCTGCTCTGCACTGGAGCAGCCTCGCCTCAGGTGCTGGGGGCAGTTCTGGGCACCCCAATATCAGAAGGATATAAAGCTATTAGGGAACATCCACAGGAGAGCTACAAAGATGGTGAAGGGTGTTGAGAAGAAGCCCTGCAAGGAGTGGCTGCAGTCACTTGGCTTGTCCAGCCTGAAGGAGAGGTGGCTGAGAGGTGTTGCCATTTAGGAATGGTACTCCCCAATTCATTGATCCCACTTCCATTAAAACCATGCACTGCTCACTGTCCTTCCTTCCCACCCTACCCCACCACACGGTGGGCTGGAGAGGAGAACAGGCAGCATAAAAGGTAAAGATCACAGGCTGAGGTAAGAACAATTTACTGGAACACCAATGAGTTTAGAAAACAAGCACTAACAGCAACAATACTTCTGACAGAGGAAATCAGCAATCCACACAGAAACCCCCCAATAGCAGACAATACCTGACTGCTCCCTCCACAGCACTTACTCCACTGGACTTCAGTGATCCTTGTGGGTCCCTCCCAACTCAGGATACTCTTCAATGCTATGATTTCTGAACTGCCCTCTTGGCACAGTGCTTTTATCAAAGCTTGTGCTACCTACCTTTTTTAAAGCCAGAATACCACTAAAACCATAATATATATATATATATATGTATGCTTATGACTATGAATATAGAGAATATTTTTGTATTAAGCTGTATTGAATTAACACTAAAACATCTCTTTATGTTACAACCCGGATTTCTTTGGGAGTGTCTAATCACAATTTTGACTTGGCCTTGATCTTTTTTTAGCTATGCATCTACACCATTTATTTTCTGCATAGACATTGACATGCTAAAGGACCATGCCAAGGTCAGAGGGTTGGCTATTGGCCGTTGGCTGCACTTTCACCACCCAAAATCTATAATTGTGCACATGGAAATCCCCAGCTTATCTGTAGGCACTTGTCTGTCAAATTCTAGGAGGGTAAAATTTTAACATGATCTTGGGAGGTTCATAAGAAGGACAGAATGTTAATTTTTGCTTGCTTATTCAGCTGTGGAACAGAAGGGTTTGAAAAGCATCTGCTGAAGTGTGAGTAGAACAATTGTGTTTCACCAATAATGCTGGTCAGTGAAAAAAATGTGAGTGGTATCTTGAGGGAAGGCTAAGGGTCATGCTGAGTTTGCAGAGAATCATGCTTAAACCTGAAAAAGAAAATTGTGAACCACATAGTGCTGAACATTTGGAATAATTTCTTAGTAACAGCAGCAGCAGTTACTTTAGCTTTCCCCCAGATTGTCATTTGGAATGTAATGGGAAGGAGCATGCGCTAGGGCGTACGCGGCCCTATGTCCGGCTAGCTGAAGGGGTAAGAGTGGCCGACGCCCCTACGCATCGGAGGCCAGCCCCCCTTGGCGTCTTGGCCTCGGGCTGGGCTGGATCGCGGAGTCGGACTGCTTGCACTACAAGGGACGAATGAGGAGGCGACCACTTGCTAAGGGAAAACACGTCGGTTTATTGGAGAATCCCACAGCAGAGGGCAACCAACAGATGGTAGAACCCCCAGCAAATGGCAAGGAACAGGGGGAGCAACAAGGTTTTAAAGTGAAGGGGTGGAGAAGGGAGGGAAACCCGGCAAACCAATCCATGAATAGGTAGGGAGGTACAAAACATAACTGACATGAGGATATAGCCACTAAATATAAAGCAAAAGAGGGGCCCCGGGACACCAGCCAACCACAACCCCCAGAGAGGAGAAGTCTCTAGAAGTCTGGGAGGAGTGGGGGATGATTGACTGGGCCCAGGGGGGAGGGAAGACTTACTTATAAGGTAAAGCCTGGGAGGGGAAATTACATAACATAAGAGATTGGCAGTGGAGGGGGAAGGGGTATCCACGGTAACTTAACTGTCAGGGCTGCAGTGGCGGGAAAACTGTGTAGGGAGGAACCATTTAACACCGAACAGAGGGGGAGCATACTGGGGGAGAAAATAGGGGAGAAAACTGGGGGACTTTAAAAACACATCACAACATCTCCCCGTTTCTTAACAAATAAAAACAAAAGAGGCTGGAATGTCCATGAAAATTCAAAGTTCGGGAATCCGCGGCTGGCCCGGCTATTTCTCGCCTCCTTCGAGCTGGAGTTCGTCAGTGTCTAGGTGTTCTTGAGGATGCCCAGTTGACCTCTCCTCATCTGCATCCTCTTCAACCTCTGGGGTGAGGTCTTCCAGCTTGAAGGGCACTTCCGATGGAATGGTGGCGTGGTTCACAGCTGGCGAGATGGCCTTGGCTACCAGTTTCTGGACCAGCCCGCGGATCAACACAATCACAACTGAAATGATAATTAAACTCAACACAACTTTAGCAACCGATTCTAGAATAGAACTGGCCCACCCGCTTAGGCCCCAACCCTTAAAAATGTCCCCCAGCCAGTCAGATGTTTCTTGCTTAACCTGGTACAACAGGTCTTGAAGTCTTCTGATGGACTGTCTGGCGTCCTCAGCCCGAGAGGACAGGTTCAGATAGCAGAGGCCCTCAAACTCCTCGCAACGGTGGTGGTGGAGCAGCAATAGAAAATCTATTGCTGCTCTATTCTGGAGTGTCGCCTTCCTTGTTATTTCCTCGTCTGTGAGGAGGTCGTAAAGCGCGGCTGATGTAAGATTCGCTTGCTTAGCTACCCAACACTCTAGGCGGCCCAATTCACCTAGAGCCTTCGCTACCGATACCCAAGGCAACAGAATGGTAAAGGCAACGGATTTTGAATGTGACCGATGGGTAATTTCATCATCACAGTCTTCCGTGAGATCTTTCAAATCTCTTTTGGCTCTGCCCAATTCTGCTGTGATGATTGTTCTCTTCCAATTAACAATTTGGGTGATGTTAGGAGTAAACAGCGTCAGCCGGCCAAAAGTACACGGCCCTCCGACCAGGCCAGAGGGGATGCCTGCCCACGCTCGGTCGCCACAAATTAGAAACACGCCTCTTGGAAGGGAGTAAGGGGTCCGTCCAGTAGTGGTGGGGCCGAGGATTTTTAGAACGGCTCGGCACCACTGCTTGGCTTGATACTCTTCTTTGGACTGATGGACCACCTCACTACCCTTCTCAACTGGGGTAATGCCATAATCGAACTGAAAACAAATGGAGGCGTTGGCAGACCCGAGGAGATGTAATTCGGTGGGCTCAGAGGGTGCGGGATCCAGCCTGACCACTCCGTCTCTCCAGGCATTGGATGAATCAAAATTGGGGAGAATGGTGAGACTCTGGGATAGGATTGGGGAAAAGGCATGTTGGAACGTAACAGGGAACTCGCCTGGAGAGAAAGGGATCCCCACAAGGCAAGACGACATCGGGTCCTCTGCTGCGCCGGTGTCTAGGCATATACTGTCCTGTCCTAACGATTGGGCCAAGGCACGCCAGACGTTGACCTTTGGCTGGGGGATGACCCACGGCTCCGAAGGTGACAACAGGAGTCCGCAGGTCGCCACGAATATCATTAGTAGACAAGGGTTGGTAGCCAGCGATGTTGACACCAGGGCCATTGGGGAGGTGTAACTACAACGAAAGAGACAAGTAAAAGTATCACAAAATCACAAAAATGGTTCCTCTCCAAATAACCAATCTAAATAGAATGTGCGAGGGGTAATAACTGGAGCCAGGGGCGAATGGGAGGCAACATAACATAAGAAATCCAGGGGTAGAGGTGAGGAAGGAGGGGAGGGCTCCTCAGTCACAGGGGGGAGATCAGGAGAGAAGGACAAAGGATTATTGGACTTCCTTCGCCGCCGCCAACAAGCCTGCCGGACCTGTGGTACCGCCTCCTGCTTTGTCCTCTGCTTCGGGACGAAGGGCCTGACCCATTTAGATGGTACCCACTTGGGGCCTGAGGGAGTGGACACACAAGCGTATCCCCTCCCCCAGGTCACCAGGTCGAAAGGGCCCTCCGTCCGCCAGGTCTCCGGATCTTTTACAAGAACCGGGGGCCTGGCCTTCGGCTGCAGCTGCTGGTGACTGCCAAAATGCCGGACCACCGGAGGATTCTGGCTGTCAAAAGAGCAGTTTAAAAAATTAAGTGTATATAAAGCTCTTGCCAGACGGACGTGGGGGGTCTCCACCTTCATTGCCGATTGCTGTCGGGATAGGATCTTCTTGAGGCTCTGGTGGGCCCTTTCCACCATGGCTTGGCCTGTCGGGGAATAGGGGATGCCAGTTTTGTGCACTATTCCCCATTGCTGCAAGAAGCTCCGCAGTTCCTTGGATGTATACGCAGGGCCATTATCTGTTTTTAGGGCCCTAGGGATGCCCAAGACAGCGAATGCCTGAAGCAGATGCTTCTGTACATCCACTGCCTTCTCTCCTGTGTGGGCAGAGGCATAGATAGCCCCGGAGAAAGTGTCCACTGAGACGTGGACGTAACACAGTCGACCAAATGATGGGACATGTGTTACATCCATCTGCCACACCTCGCAGCTCGCCAAGCCTCGGGGGTTAGCCCCTGAGGTCACAGTGGGCATTTGGTCTTTCTGGCACTGGGGACATGTGGCCACTATCGCCTTAGCCTGGTCCTGTGTAAGATTGAACTGCCGGACCAGGCCAGGCGCATTCTGATGGAAGAGCTGGTGGCTGATCTTAGCCTGGCCGAACACGTCTGGGAGTGGGCCCTGCGTCACGGCAGCCGCGGCCAGGGAATCGGCTCGACGGTTGCCCTCCGCTACGAACCCAGGCAGATCAGTATGCGACCTAACATGCATAACATAAAAGGGATGCTCGCGGTGGGAGACCAATTCCACGAGCTTATTAAGTAATTCAAATAGTCTTTTGTTGGACACTTCTTGAAGAACTGCTTGTTCAGCCCGAGACACTACACCTGCGACATACGCAGAATCTGTTACCAGATCAAAAGGTTCAGGGAATCTCTGAAATGCCCTGACGACTGCGTCTAACTCAGCAATCTGTGGAGAACCCTCCACAATAGCAACATCAGCCTCCCACTGCTGAGTCTGAGGATCCTTCCAAGTCATTACTGACTTGTGGGATGCTCCAGACGCGTCCGTGAAAACTGTCATGGCATCTAGTGGCTCCCTGCTTTGAACCTTTCTTAGAGATAATTTAAACTCCGAATTAAACAATTTATGGGCCGGCCGATCTACTGCAATGCGCCCAGTGTAGCTATCGAGTGCAAACTGTAGGTATTCATTAGTTTGCAGCAGTTCTTCAAAGGTCCTTAATTTAAGTTGGCCCGATTCCAATTTAATTGGGATATGTATGCATGAAAAGTCACATCCTGCCAACTCCCTGATCCTCGATCTTGCCTTGAGGATCAGTTCGGCTACCAACTCTTGTGGCCTTGTCATTCTTTTGGACCGATGATGACTGAGGAACACCCACTCTATTATTAAGAGGGGGTCACCCAGCCCTTGGTCCCTTACTTCGATGTCCCATTGGTGGATAATGCCATGGAGGTGTGGCAACTTTCCCAGTATTATGAACTTAAAGGGCAGGCCCGGGTGATACCGGTGGGCCTGCCTGGCCGAAATGGCCTTTTGGATTTTCTCCAAGGCTACCCGTGCCTCTGGGGTGAGAGCCCTAGGGGAACTAAGCCCCTCTCCCCCTTTCAACAAATTGAAAAGGGGGGCTAGGTCTTCGGTTGAAATGCCCAGCCAGGGTCTCACCCAATTTAAAGACCCACACAGTTGGTGAACATCCGCTAGGGTCTGGACTTTTGTCCTAATAGCCAATTTTTGCGGAACAATGGTCCGCTTGGTAATCTCAAGGCCCAGGTATTTCCAAGGTGGCATCCGCTGAATCTTATCCTGCTGGAGCTCGAACCCTGCAGCAACCAACGCATTGGTTGTCAGGTCAAGCGCATGGGCAAGCAGACTGTGGTCGGGTGCACACACGAGGATGTCATCCATGTAGTGATGAATGATGACAACATCCCCGAGGGCTGTACGTATTGGAGACAGCAGC
Organism: Ammospiza caudacuta; assembly: GCF_027887145.1. Taxonomy (NCBI): domain Eukaryota; kingdom Metazoa; phylum Chordata; class Aves; order Passeriformes; family Passerellidae; genus Ammospiza; species Ammospiza caudacuta. The sequence goes on along the minus strand of NC_080594.1, from coordinate 16,627,103 downwards.
GAAGCGACGTACCACTGGCAGATCACAGGGCTGTTCTTCATGCCCTGTGGTAGAACCCGCCAATGATAGCGCTTGGCTGGGGATTCACGGTTGATGGACGGAACCGTGAAAGCAAAACGCGGGGCATCGTCAGGGTGGAGAGGAATTTGGAAGAAGCAATCCTTTATATCTATTACTGCCAATTCCCAATTTCGGGGGAGCATTGCTGGGGAAGGCATCCCTGGCTGGAGAGACCCCATATCTACAATTTTATCATTAATTTGGCGAAGGTCGGTCAGGAGCCGCCACTTATCTTTATTGGGCTTCTTGATCACAAAAACTGGAGAATTCCAGGGAGACATTGTCTCCACAATGTTGCCCTTAAGTAGCTGCTCCTGAACGAGCTCGTTGAGCACCTTCAATTTTTGTTTATTAAGTGGCCACTGCAAGACCTGTACTGGTTCATCAGTCAGCCAATCCAGCTTCCAGGTCCGGTGCTCCTCAGTGGCCACCGCCCGAAAAACCTGGGGAGCCTTGGGAAGGTCAATTTTGGCTCCCCACTGGGCTAGAAGGTCTCTCCCCCAGAGAGGCTCTGTGTAGTCTAAAACAAACGGGCGTACAGAAGCCAATTGCCCGTCAGGCCCCGTAATTTGGACAACGCTCCTTGATTGTTTGGCCAATTGAAGCCCTCCAACACCCTGAATCGTGCCGGCAGCGTTTTGCAAGTCCCAATGTGACGGCCACTCCCGAGAGGGAATGATCGTCACATCTGCCCCTGTGTCCAATAGACCCCTCACTATCTTCCGATCCCCGCCCAACGAAAGTTGACACGTCAGGCGGGGCTTCTCCCTCCCCACTACCTGCGCCCAGGCCACCGTCGGAGGCGATGTCTGCTCCGGAGTCTTCTTCCAATGATCCTTTCCTGGAACCGGAATGGCCTGGGCGATAACTTGTCCTTTGGGGAGAAAGAGCGGGGGTCGGACACAGTACAGCCCTACCGCGAAACAGTCCCGGTCGGTAGTTACCAAACCCGGGACGATGTAAATGTCTCGCGGCGTGTGCTTTGTGTCTCCGACGACAGTCCACCTGCAACGTCCTAATTTCCTCCAGTGACCCGGATGTTGGAGGTCGACAGACACCAGCTGTAAATCACTATTAGGAAGATGTATGTCCCTAGTGAGCTGCAGCCTGTAAGGGGAAGCAGAGGACATGATGTTAAGAGCAGGTGTGGGCTGAATACCACAGGTGTATGTCACGTCAGGTAAAAGGTAAGACAAGTCCGGCAATGCAAACGGCGGCTCTCCTTTATCTCCCTCCTCCCCGCTGGATGTCACTTGTCCCGCCGCACTTTTATCATAGCGCAGGGAGGGGCTGCGCTCCTGGTCTAGTTTTTTTGAGTCTTGTTCTCCTCCCTCTCTCGCTTCTTGCGGTATTCGAGATAGTCTAATCTCATCGGGCACTGGGGCATCCAGTGCCCGGTCTTTCCGCAGAGATGGCAAGGGTGGGTGGCTGTTGACCTCCTGCCGGACCCTGGTGATGGGGGTCCAGCAACGGGGGCAGCTTCCAGCTCAAAGAAGTCCGGCTCGGGGCATTCTACAAAGGCCACTGATGACCTCTTAGGTCGCGATGTCAAGGCAACCTGGCCTACCACGGCCTCTATCATGGCCTCTACCGTGGGCCGGGGACTTCGAGGGAGTGCTTTGATTGCCCTTCGACACTCCGAGTTGGCGTTACTATATGCCATTCTCTGGAGCATCTTTTCCCTGTCCTCGTCCCCGGTCGCCTGCGCCTCCACATATCTGTAGAGGCGCTCGATAAAGGCCATGTACGGCTCTTGTGCCCCTTGCCGAACCTCATCGTCCTCCCACTGGGAGGTCACCACGTGCAGCTTGTAAAAAGCCCGCTCTGCTGCTCTGGCGGTCTCCACCAGCTGCGAGGGGAACAGAGCTTTTGCTTGAACTGCCCCCTCTGCCCATTGTCCCTCGCCCAACAGATGTTCCTGAGAAACCACCAGCCCATCCGCATCGTGAGATGTTGAAGGACTCTTCCAAAGGGTTGGGAGAGCCTCCAAGATCTCCCTCCTCCATTCTGCCACCCAGACCCGGAACTCCATGGGCCTAGTAAGGCTGGAGAAGAGAGCCCTCAGGTCCGCAGGCACCAGATCTCCCCACGCAAGGGCATTGCGGAGCATCCCCCGGAAGTACTCTGACTCCCGGGAGTAGTCCTTCTGCGCCTTGCACAGTTCTTTGATCTGGGCCTGTGCAAGTGGCACCCAGTGGGCCTGAGAGCTCCCCTCCCCACTAAGGTGGTAGGTGACCGGAGCGGCTTCCAATAAAGGCGCCTGCTCCGGCTTCCGGTCATCCACCCCCCCCCTCCCGGAACACAAAGCGTGGGAACCGGAAGGGGGAGCGTGGGAACCGGAACTGGAGGAGGTCGAGGCGGGGTCTGGTAGTAAGGCGGGGCGAGGGAGTGGGCACGGCACACCGCACGTCTCCGCCTCCTTGGTGGCGTTCGGAGGCGGAGCAGAATACAAGGGCGGAGCGGGGGAGGAGTCAACGAGGGGCAGGACTGGGGGAGGAACCGGGGGAGGAGCCGAAGGAGGAGCAGAGGGTGGAGAAATGGGTGGAACTGAGGGCGGGTATGAAGGAGGGACAACCGAAAAAGGGTTTGGATCAAGGGGAAGGAAGGGGTTGGCCTCAGGGAGGAAAGGGTTAGGAGGGGAAGAAGGAGCCCTGGCGGGAACGGCTGCATGGCCGCCGCCATCTTGGGCTCCGAGGGAGCCATTTTGAGATTCTTCACCAAACCGCACAACCTTGGGATTCAGAACTGGGGACTTGGGTACAGGGGTAGAGGGAGAGGAAAGAGAAGGAGCCTGGCCAGGGCTCCTCGAAGGGGGAGGCCGAGCAGGTCGAGGGGGAGCAGGGGCGGGATGGACCCCCTGCCTCTGGTCGGCCCTTAAGATCCCCCTCAAGGGCTCCTGCCTGCGGGATGAGGGTAAGGTTTGAGGGGCAAGGGCAACAGAACGAGGAGAACGAGGGGATAAACTAGAACCAGCGGGACTTTTCTGAAGCTCCCCTAACGCACGGAGTGCCGCATGCACTCTGCGCGCCCAATAAGCCACAGTGGCCAACTTCGCCTCCCCGGAATTTATGGCCTCGTCTAATTTTGCTATAACAGCTGCCCAATATCGTGGCTGTTTTACAAGTTCCGGGGAGGTTTCGGGGAACTTAGAAAAGACCCATCTAATCAAACATTTCAACGCCTGCTTGGGGGGCTTTTGCCCATTCCCAAGCAACAACCCTTTAACAACATAGTAAGCCTCCTTTTGGGATTTCCCCAAGCCTGCACCCATGGCACCTTTCTAGCGCAGGAATTACTGCCACTAGAAAGGGGGGAAATCCTCTGGTGTTTCAACCACTCGCCCAGTGAATACCGAAAACTAAAACAACGGATCGCCAGCCACCGGCCCCTGCACTCCCCCCACCGCCCCAAATTCTGAGCCGGCCGGAGAAGAAAAGGAGGTTAGGGGATGGGTCCGGGCCCCACGTCTGGGGAAGCCGGCACCCACAGGGAACAGAAAACAAAAAAGGCGTGGGGATGAGGAAGTACCTCAAGGAAAGAGGGCAGGGGGTAGGTCCCCAAGGCAGGGCATATACCCCTAGGGAGAGATAAAAAGGCAGGGGGGAAGCCCGGAGAGTCCCCAAGGCAGGGCCCGAACTTACCAACCCGGCGGCGACGAAAAACAAAACTGGGTAGTGGTCTCCGTCCCTGGAGTCCTCCTTGTGCGGTGCTGAGGGCTGGGACTCCAATCCCCGGGGAGCGCTACCCCTAAAACGGGGTCTGCTACTACCCGAGGTAGCGTAGCGGCCAATGGAAAACTGTAATTCCAACTCCGTGGGGTCCGGTCAGTGGTCAACTGTCCAAGCGTCCACTTTCAGGCCCCACGTTGGGCGCCACACTGCGCTAGGGCGTACGCGGCCCTATGTCCGGCTAGCTGAAGGGGTAAGAGTGGCCGACGCCCCTACGCATCGGAGGCCAGCCCCCCTTGGCGTCTTGGCCTCGGGCTGGGCTGGATCGCGGAGTCGGACTGCTTGCGCTACAAGGGACGAATGAGGAGGCGACCACTTGCTAAGGGAAAACACGTCGGTTTATTGGAGAATCCCACAGCAGAGGGCAACCAACAGATGGTAGAACCCCCAGCAAATGGCAAGGAACAGGGGGAGCAACAAGGTTTTAAAGTGAAGGGGTGGAGAAGGGAGGGAAACCCGGCAAACCAATCCATGAATAGGTAGGGAGGTACAAAACATAACTGACATGAGGATATAGCCACTAAATATAAAGCAAAAGAGGGGCCCCGGGACACCAGCCAACCACAACCCCCAGAGAGGAGAAGTCTCTAGAAGTCTGGGAGGAGTGGGGGATGATTGACTGGGCCCAGGGGGGAGGGAAGACTTACTTATAAGGTAAAGCCTGGGAGGGGAAATTACATAACATAAGAGATTGGCAGTGGAGGGGGAAGGGGTATCCACGGTAACTTAACTGTCAGGGCTGCAGTGGCGGGAAAACTGTGTAGGGAGGAACCATTTAACACCGAACAGAGGGGGAGCATACTGGGGGAGAAAATAGGGGAGAAAACTGGGGGACTTTAAAAACACATCACAACATCTCCCCGTTTCTTAACAAATAAAAACAAAAGAGGCTGGAATGTCCATGAAAATTCAAAGTTCGGGAATCCGCGGCTGGCCCGGCTATTTCTCGCCTCCTTCGAGCTGGAGTTCGTCAGTGTCTAGGTGTTCTTGAGGATGCCCAGTTGACCTCTCCTCATCTGCATCCTCTTCAACCTCTGGGGTGAGGTCTTCCAGCTTGAAGGGCACTTCCGATGGAATGGTGGCGTGGTTCACAGCTGGCGAGATGGCCTTGGCTACCAGTTTCTGGACCAGCCCGCGGATCAACACAATCACAACTGAAATGATAATTAAACTCAACACAACTTTAGCAACCGATTCTAGAATAGAACTGGCCCACCCGCTTAGGCCCCAACCCTTAAAAATGTCCCCCAGCCAGTCAGATGTTTCTTGCTTAACCTGGTACAACAGGTCTTGAAGTCTTCTGATGGACTGTCTGGCGTCCTCAGCCCGAGAGGACAGGTTCAGACAGCAGAGGCCCTCAAACTCCTCGCAACGGTGGTGGTGGAGCAGCAATAGAAAATCTATTGCTGCTCTATTCTGGAGTGTCGCCTTCCTTGTTATTTCCTCGTCTGTGAGGAGGTCGTAAAGCGCGGCTGATGTAAGATTCGCTTGCTTAGCTACCCAACACTCTAGGCGGCCCAATTCACCTAGAGCCTTCGCTACCGATACCCAAGGCAACAGAATGGTAAAGGCAACGGATTTTGAATGTGACCGATGGGTAATTTCATCATCACAGTCTTCCGTGAGATCTTTCAAATCTCTTTTGGCTCTGCCCAATTCTGCTGTGATGATTGTTCTCTTCCAATTAACAATTTGGGTGATGTTAGGAGTAAACAGCGTCAGCCGGCCAAAAGTACACGGCCCTCCGACCAGGCCAGAGGGGATGCCTGCCCACGCTCGGTCGCCACAAATTAGAAACACGCCTCTTGGAAGGGAGTAAGGGGTCCGTCCAGTAGTGGTGGGGCCGAGGATTTTTAGAACGGCTCGGCACCACTGCTTGGCTTGATACTCTTCTTTGGACTGATGGACCACCTCACTACCCTTCTCAACTGGGGTAATGCCATAATCGAACTGAAAACAAATGGAGGCGTTGGCAGACCCGAGGAGATGTAATTCGGTGGGCTCAGAGGGTGCGGGATCCAGCCTGACCACTCCGTCTCTCCAGGCATTGGATGAATCAAAATTGGGGAGAATGGTGAGACTCTGGGATAGGATTGGGGAAAAGGCATGTTGGAACGTAACAGGGAACTCGCCTGGAGAGAAAGGGATCCCCACAAGGCAAGACGACATCGGGTCCTCTGCTGCGCCGGTGTCTAGGCATATACTGTCCTGTCCTAACGATTGGGCCAAGGCACGCCAGACGTTGACCTTTGGCTGGGGGATGACCCACGGCTCCGAAGGTGACAACAGGAGTCCGCAGGTCGCCACGAATATCATTAGTAGACAAGGGTTGGTAGCCAGCGATGTTGACACCAGGGCCATTGGGGAGGTGTAACTACAACGAAAGAGACAAGTAAAAGTATCACAAAATCACAAAAATGGTTCCTCTCCAAATAACCAATCTAAATAGAATGTGCGAGGGGTAATAACTGGAGCCAGGGGCGAATGGGAGGCAACATAACATAAGAAATCCAGGGGTAGAGGTGAGGAAGGAGGGGAGGGCTCCTCAGTCACAGGGGGGAGATCAGGAGAGAAGGACAAAGGATTATTGGACTTCCTTCGCCGCCGCCAACAAGCCTGCCGGACCTGTGGTACCGCCTCCTGCTTTGTCCTCTGCTTCGGGACGAAGGGCCTGACCCATTTAGATGGTACCCACTTGGGGCCTGAGGGAGTGGACACACAAGCGTATCCCCTCCCCCAGGTCACCAGGTCGAAAGGGCCCTCCGTCCGCCAGGTCTCCGGATCTTTTACAAGAACCGGGGGCCTGGCCTTCGGCTGCAGCTGCTGGTGACTGCCAAAATGCCGGACCACCGGAGGATTCTGGCTGTCAAAAGAGCAGTTTAAAAAATTAAGTGTATATAAAGCTCTTGCCAGACGGACGTGGGGGGTCTCCACCTTCATTGCCGATTGCTGTCGGGATAGGATCTTCTTGAGGCTCTGGTGGGCCCTTTCCACCATGGCTTGGCCTGTCGGGGAATAGGGGATGCCAGTTTTGTGCACTATTCCCCATTGCTGCAAGAAGCTCCGCAGTTCCTTGGATGTATACGCAGGGCCATTATCTGTTTTTAGGGCCCTAGGGATGCCCAAGACAGCGAATGCCTGAAGCAGATGCTTCTGTACATCCACTGCCTTCTCTCCTGTGTGGGCAGAGGCATAGATAGCCCCGGAGAAAGTGTCCACTGAGACGTGGACGTAACACAGTCGACCAAATGATGGGACATGTGTTACATCCATCTGCCACACCTCGCAGCTCGCCAAGCCTCGGGGGTTAGCCCCTGAGGTCACAGTGGGCATTTGGTCTTTCTGGCACTGGGGACATGTGGCCACTATCGCCTTAGCCTGGTCCTGTGTAAGATTGAACTGCCGGACCAGGCCAGGCGCATTCTGATGGAAGAGCTGGTGGCTGATCTTAGCCTGGCCGAACACGTCTGGGAGTGGGCCCTGCGTCACGGCAGCCGCGGCCAGGGAATCGGCTCGACGGTTGCCCTCCGCTACGAACCCAGGCAGATCAGTATGCGACCTAACATGCATAACATAAAAGGGATGCTCGCGGTGGGAGACCAATTCCACGAGCTTATTAAGTAATTCAAATAGTCTTTTGTTGGACACTTCTTGAAGAACTGCTTGTTCAGCCCGAGACACTACACCTGCGACATACGCAGAATCTGTTACCAGATCAAAAGGTTCAGGGAATCTCTGAAATGCCCTGACGACTGCGTCTAACTCAGCAATCTGTGGAGAACCCTCCACAATAGCAACATCAGCCTCCCACTGCTGAGTCTGAGGATCCTTCCAAGTCATTACTGACTTGTGGGATGCTCCAGACGCGTCCGTGAAAACTGTCATGGCATCTAGTGGCTCCCTGCTTTGAACCTTTCTTAGAGATAATTTAAACTCCGAATTAAACAATTTATGGGCCGGCCGATCTACTGCAATGCGCCCAGTGTAGCTATCGAGTGCAAACTGTAGGTATTCATTAGTTTGCAGCAGTTCTTCAAAGGTCCTTAATTTAAGTTGGCCCGATTCCAATTTAATTGGGATATGTATGCATGAAAAGTCACATCCTGCCAACTCCCTGATCCTCGATCTTGCCTTGAGGATCAGTTCGGCTACCAACTCTTGTGGCCTTGTCATTCTTTTGGACCGATGATGACTGAGGAACACCCACTCTATTATTAAGAGGGGGTCACCCAGCCCTTGGTCCCTTACTTCGATGTCCCATTGGTGGATAATGCCATGGAGGTGTGGCAACTTTCCCAGTATTATGAACTTAAAGGGCAGGCCCGGGTGATACCGGTGGGCCTGCCTGGCCGAAATGGCCTTTTGGATTTTCTCCAAGGCTACCCGTGCCTCTGGGGTGAGAGCCCTAGGGGAACTAAGCCCCTCTCCCCCTTTCAACAAATTGAAAAGGGGGGCTAGGTCTTCGGTTGAAATGCCCAGCCAGGGTCTCACCCAATTTAAAGACCCACACAGTTGGTGAACATCCGCTAGGGTCTGGACTTTTGTCCTAATAGCCAATTTTTGCGGAACAATGGTCCGCTTGGTAATCTCAAGGCCCAGGTATTTCCAAGGTGGCATCCGCTGAATCTTATCCTGCTGGAGCTCGAACCCTGCAGCAACCAACGCATTGGTTGTCAGGTCAAGCGCATGGGCAAGCAGACTGTGGTCGGGTGCACACACGAGGATGTCATCCATGTAGTGATGAATGATGACAACATCCCCGAGGGCTGTACGTATTGGAGACAGCAGCGAAGCGACGTACCACTGGCAGATCACAGGGCTGTTCTTCATGCCCTATGGTAGAACCCGCCAATGATAGCGCTTGGCTGGGGATTCACGGTTGATGGACGGAACCGTGAAAGCAAAACGCGGGGCATCGTCAGGGTGGAGAGGAATTTGGAAGAAGCAATCCTTTATATCTATTACTGCCAATTCCCAATTTCGGGGGAGCATTGCTGGGGAAGGCATCCCTGGCTGGAGAGACCCCATATCTACAATTTTATCATTAATTTGGCGAAGGTCGGTCAGGAGCCGCCACTTATCTTTACTGGGCTTCTTGATCACAAAAACTGGAGAATTCCAGGGAGACATTGTCTCCACAATGTTGCCCTTAAGTAGCTGCTCCTGAACGAGCTCGTTGAGCACCTTCAATTTTTGTTTATTAAGTGGCCACTGCAAGACCTGTACTGGTTCATCAGTCAGCCAATCCAGCTTCCAGGTCCGGTGCTCCTCAGTGGCCACCGCCCGAAAAACCTGGGGAGCCTTGGGAAGGTCAATTTTGGCTCCCCACTGGGCTAGAAGGTCTCTCCCCCAGAGAGGCTCTGTGTAGTCTAAAACAAACGGGCGTACAGAAGCCAATTGCCCGTCAGGCCCCGTAATTTGGACAACGCTCCTTGATTGTTTGGCCAATTGAAGCCCTCCAACACCCTGAATCGTGCCGGCAGCGTTTTGCAAGTCCCAATGTGACGGCCACTCCCGAGAGGGAATGATCGTCACATCTGCCCCTGTGTCCAATAGACCCCTCACTATCTTCCGATCCCCGCCCAACGAAAGTTGACACGTCAGGCGGGGCTTCTCCCTCCCCACTACCTGCGCCCAGGCCACCGTCGGAGGCGATGTCTGCTCCGGAGTCTTCTTCCAATGATCCTTTCCTGGAACCGGAATGGCCTGGGCGATAACTTGTCCTTTGGGGAGAAAGAGCGGGGGTCGGACACAGTACAGCCCTACCGCGAAACAGTCCCGGTCGGTAGTTACCAAACCCGGGACGATGTAAATGTCTCGCGGCGTGTGCTTTGTGTCTCCGACGACAGTCCACCTGCAACGTCCTAATTTCCTCCAGTGACCCGGATGTTGGAGGTCGACAGACACCAGCTGTAAATCACTATTAGGAAGATGTATGTCCCTAGTGAGCTGCAGCCTGTAAGGGGAAGCAGAGGACATGATGTTAAGAGCAGGTGTGGGCTGAATACCACAGGTGTATGTCACGTCAGGTAAAAGGTAAGACAAGTCCGGCAATGCAAACGGCGGCTCTCCTTTATCTCCCTCCTCCCCGCTGGATGTCACTTGTCCCGCCGCACTTTTATCATAGCGCAGGGAGGGGCTGCGCTCCTGGTCTAGTTTTTTTGAGTCTTGTTCTCCTCCCTCTCTCGCTTCTTGCGGTATTCGAGATAGTCTAATCTCATCGGGCACTGGGGCATCCAGTGCCCGGTCTTTCCGCAGAGATGGCAAGGGTGGGTGGCTGTTGACCTCCTGCCGGACCCTGGTGATGGGGGTCCAGCAACGGGGGCAGCTTCCAGCTCAAAGAAGTCCGGCTCGGGGCATTCTACAAAGGCCACTGATGACCTCTTAGGTCGCGATGTCAAGGCAACCTGGCCTACCACGGCCTCTATCATGGCCTCTACCGTGGGCCGGGGACTTCGAGGGAGTGCTTTGATTGCCCTTCGACACTCCGAGTTGGCGTTACTATATGCCATTCTCTGGAGCATCTTTTCCCTGTCCTCGTCCCCGGTCGCCTGCGCCTCCACATATCTGTAGAGGCGCTCGATAAAGGCCATGTACGGCTCTTGTGCCCCTTGCCGAACCTCATCGTCCTCCCACTGGGAGGTCACCACGTGCAGCTTGTAAAAAGCCCGCTCTGCTGCTCTGGCGGTCTCCACCAGCTGCGAGGGGAACAGAGCTTTTGCTTGAACTGCCCCCTCTGCCCATTGTCCCTCGCCCAACAGATGTTCCTGAGAAACCACCAGCCCATCCGCATCGTGAGATGTTGAAGGACTCTTCCAAAGGGTTGGGAGAGCCTCCAAGATCTCCCTCCTCCATTCTGCCACCCAGACCCGGAACTCCATGGGCCTAGTAAGGCTGGAGAAGAGAGCCCTCAGGTCCGCAGGCACCAGATCTCCCCACGCAAGGGCATTGCGGAGCATCCCCCGGAAGTACTCTGACTCCCGGGAGTAGTCCTTCTGCGCCTTGCACAGTTCTTTGATCTGGGCCTGTGCAAGTGGCACCCAGTGGGCCTGAGAGCTCCCCTCCCCACTAAGGTGGTAGGTGACCGGAGCGGCTTCCAATAAAGGCGCCTGCTCCGGCTTCCGGTCATCCACCCCCCCCCTCCCGGAACACAAAGCGTGGGAACCGGAAGGGGGAGCGTGGGAACCGGAACTGGAGGAGGTCGAGGCGGGGTCTGGTAGTAAGGCGGGGCGAGGGAGTGGGCACGGCACACCGCACGTCTCCGCCTCCTTGGTGGCGTTCGGAGGCGGAGCAGAATACAAGGGCGGAGCGGGGGAGGAGTCAACGAGGGGCAGGACTGGGGGAGGAACCGGGGGAGGAGCCGAAGGAGGAGCAGAGGGTGGAGAAATGGGTGGAACTGAGGGCGGGTATGAAGGAGGGACAACCGAAAAAGGGTTTGGATCAAGGGGAAGGAAGGGGTTGGCCTCAGGGAGGAAAGGGTTAGGAGGGGAAGAAGGAGCCCTGGCGGGAACGGCTGCATGGCCGCCGCCATCTTGGGCTCCGAGGGAGCCATTTTGAGATTCTTCACCAAACCGCACAACCTTGGGATTCAGAACTGGGGACTTGGGTACAGGGGTAGAGGGAGAGGAAAGAGAAGGAGCCTGGCCAGGGCTCCTCGAAGGGGGAGGCCGAGCAGGTCGAGGGGGAGCAGGGGCGGGATGGACCCCCTGCCTCTGGTCGGCCCTTAAGATCCCCCTCAAGGGCTCCTGCCTGCGGGATGAGGGTAAGGTTTGAGGGGCAAGGGCAACAGAACGAGGAGAACGAGGGGATAAACTAGAACCAGCGGGACTTTTCTGAAGCTCCCCTAACGCACGGAGTGCCGCATGCACTCTGCGCGCCCAATAAGCCACAGTGGCCAACTTCGCCTCCCCGGAATTTATGGCCTCGTCTAATTTTGCTATAACAGCTGCCCAATATCGTGGCTGTTTTACAAGTTCCGGGGAGGTTTCGGGGAACTTAGAAAAGACCCATCTAATCAAACATTTCAACGCCTGCTTGGGGGGCTTTTGCCCATTCCCAAGCAACAACCCTTTAACAACATAGTAAGCCTCCTTTTGGGATTTCCCCAAGCCTGCACCCATGGCACCTTTCTAGCGCAGGAATTACTGCCACTAGAAAGGGGGGAAATCCTCTGGTGTTTCAACCACTCGCCCAGTGAATACCGAAAACTAAAACAACGGATCGCCAGCCACCGGCCCCTGCACTCCCCCCACCGCCCCAAATTCTGAGCCGGCCGGAGAAGAAAAGGAGGTTAGGGGATGGGTCCGGGCCCCACGTCTGGGGAAGCCGGCACCCACAGGGAACAGAAAACAAAAAAGGCGTGGGGATGAGGAAGTACCTCAAGGAAAGAGGGCAGGGGGTAGGTCCCCAAGGCAGGGCATATACCCCTAGGGAGAGATAAAAAGGCAGGGGGGAAGCCCGGAGAGTCCCCAAGGCAGGGCCCGAACTTACCAACCCGGCGGCGACGAAAAACAAAACTGGGTAGTGGTCTCCGTCCCTGGAGTCCTCCTTGTGCGGTGCTGAGGGCTGGGACTCCAATCCCCGGGGAGCGCTACCCCTAAAACGGGGTCTGCTACTACCCGAGGTAGCGTAGCGGCCAATGGAAAACTGTAATTCCAACTCCGTGGGGTCCGGTCAGTGGTCAACTGTCCAAGCGTCCACTTTCAGGCCCCACGTTGGGCGCCACACTGCGCTAGGGCGTACGCGGCCCTATGTCCGGCTAGCTGAAGGGGTAAGAGTGGCCGACGCCCCTACGCATCGGAGGCCAGCCCCCCTTGGCGTCTTGGCCTCGGGCTGGGCTGGATCGCGGAGTCGGACTGCTTGCGCTACAAGGGACGAATGAGGAGGCGACCACTTGCTAAGGGAAAACACGTCGGTTTATTGGAGAATCCCACAGCAGAGGGCAACCAACAGATGGTAGAACCCCCAGCAAATGGCAAGGAACAGGGGGAGCAACAAGGTTTTAAAGTGAAGGGGTGGAGAAGGGAGGGAAACCCGGCAAACCAATCCATGAATAGGTAGGGAGGTACAAAACATAACTGACATGAGGATATAGCCACTAAATATAAAGCAAAAGAGGGGCCCCGGGACACCAGCCAACCACAACCCCCAGAGAGGAGAAGTCTCTAGAAGTCTGGGAGGAGTGGGGGATGATTGACTGGGCCCAGGGGGGAGGGAAGACTTACTTATAAGGTAAAGCCTGGGAGGGGAAATTACATAACATAAGAGATTGGCAGTGGAGGGGGAAGGGGTATCCACGGTAACTTAACTGTCAGGGCTGCAGTGGCGGGAAAACTGTGTAGGGAGGAACCATTTAACACCGAACAGAGGGGGAGCATACTGGGGGAGAAAATAGGGGAGAAAACTGGGGGACTTTAAAAACACATCACAACAGGAGCAGACTAATCAACTAGAGTACATCCACTCAGCTAAGTACTACTTAGGTCATTGCTCTACAGGTCCTGGGCTAAACACTACCCTCATCCTGGGCTTCTCTCACTTGTGCAGAGGATTGCAAGCTGAACAGGTGTAAGAGACTCATAGTGCAAAAAAGGGAAATTGTTTTTGTGTATGTGTGAATCTGCACTGTCAGGGAAGTGAAGGGACAACCAGTAAACTAAGGAGTACCTGCCAGGCAGATTTGGTCTCTTCTCCCACCCAGGGAAGTGAAGGGAAACACAGCAAAGGCTGTGTGGTTGTGTAACTTAAGTCTGTATTTCCCTGTAGTGGTCTTCTGGTCCCTTCACAAAATGACTGAAAAACTCAGCGCAAAAGTTAAGCTGAATTTTATGCTCCACTAGTTAAACATAATGCCAAACCTTCTCCAGGAGGAGAAGAATGGGCACAAAGTAACTGGTTTAATTTGGAAAATGTTATTGATAGAGTATGTTCTTTACAACACAAAACAAAATTTAAACTAGGCAACAATAAAACTTTTTTATGCTCAGTTTTGGGAGCCTGTCTTACAGCAGCTATAGAAACTCACTTTAAGTGAAGAAGTGAGGAAAAAGCAATAGACTCCCTTCAAAACTTAGTGGAAATTTTTCAAAAGCAATTAGATGAAGAAAGAAATGAAAATCATTTATTACGGGCTGCCTTGAGAGATGAATATTTTAAAATTTCACAGAATGCTGATTCCTCAGCAGAGGCAGAGGAGAAGGAGACTCCTCGCATTAATCAAAATTACCCTCAAAAAGAATTAGCTCTGATGAAAAATTGTGGGGAACACTGCTGTTCTAGCTTGAGACCTCTGGTTAAAACAGAATACAGCCATATTGATGACAAGGATCATGACCCACACATAAAAAAGGAGCATGGGAGTCTCCCTCTCAAATCTGAGACAGAATACATATTTTGAGTGCCTCTCACTGGGGAACATCAAATTCATTTGTCTGAACAGGAGGCCAGTGGATATTGGGGCCATGGAGTTTACTTAACAACAGGAGATAAGTGTGACACATGGTCCCTGACACAGTGCACAGCTTTATGGGCCAGGGGAATGAACCCCTTGGACAGGGGAGACCCTTGAGCCATAGTTGGTACCCCCAACCAACTCCTGGAAAGCATTCACAAAGCTGCCTGCTTGCAAATAATGCATGAAAGAAAATTAACTACAGGCTATGAGTCACCCATGCAATTACCTGTAAAACCTGAAATTATGACCCCTTTAATCTGAGGCCTTCCAGAATCACTTAAACCCACAGCAAATTCTCCTTCAAAAAACCATAGGAGCTATATCTCCTGTAGAAGGATCAGACAGATTTCTTAGTAACCAGAACAACCCATTTGTTCCCCTTTATGATTTGCTGAGCAAAGGGGTGAAATGGGATTGAACTCCTTCTCACAAGAAAGCATTGCAATTGCTGATTTTGAAGCAGCAGCTCATCAAGCAGTGAGTCCTATCCATCCCAGAGATCCTTTCCAGGTGGAATGGGGATTTGCGTCCTCAAGGCTGTCAGTACACATATAGCAGCGGGGTCCTAAGGGTTTGATGAGGCCTCTTGGTTTTTATTCCTGTGGTTTCAGAGATGCTGAGAAAAGATATACTACCTGGGAAAAAGGATTGCTTAACTCCCTCAGAAGTGGAAAAAATTGCACGACAACAACCAATTGTATTGAGAGGCCCTTTCAAAATTATTAAGACAGTCACTACTGGGACCGCCCCACCTGACAGAGTGGGCCAGAGGGCCTCAGTTAGAAAGTGGTATGCTCAGATGGAACATCACTGTAGCATCTTCTCAATAACAGAAGGAGCTGTAAAAAATTTAGTGATACAAGAAACTGAGAGCTTGCGTAGCAGCCGTGACAAACCTGCCTCTGTAATTAAAGTAGCGCCTCCTTTCTCCCCCAAACAATCAGCAAATTCTTGGTTCACTGATGCCTCTGCTAAACGAGAGGGAAAGGTGTGGAGGTACAGGGCAGCAGCCCTCCACATTTCCTCTGGTAAAGGAATTATTACTGAGGGAGAAGGCAGTGCTCAGGCAGGGGAGCTGATAGCTGTTTGCAGTGTTTCCAACCTGAGGCACAGAATACCTCTCTTTTCTGTATCTACACTGACTCCTATGCTGTGTACCAAATGATCCTAAGAATCCAGCACATTATTCTGGACAACCTGTTCTGTTGGACCTCCCTTACTATAGGACAAGTACCACTTGTTCTAAAAACCCCTCAGAATAAACATGCATAGGTAGCCTCTAATGCTCTGGGGAAAGAGCATCAGATAAATACACACACACTGGATAATTCCATAATTCTAACTTTTTCTGCCTCTTGGTGGCAGAATTCTGTTGTGTTTACTTTTTCAAAGAAGAATTCCAAGGGGCATGAAGACCTGATAAACCATGATAACACTAGTGTTGGATGACAAAAATAATGTTTTCCCTCCCTTTATGGTAACACCTACCACCCAACCGCCAGTTATGCTAAGCACGAGAATTTTTTTTAATTGGACCATATATAATCAGGAAAACAGGTTAACAACACATATTGTTCAATGCAGCATGGTCTCTTAAACAAGTCAAATTGCTGATGCAAAATAATGTCTCAGAAATTCAGCCAGCTTGCTCACCTCTTTTGCAAACTTCCTTTTAGAGCTGGACAACCTGGTTGTGAAAGCAGAACCCTTTTAAAAGACAGACACCAAGAGACATAACTGGTGTTGTGGGAACAGGTTTGGGAATTCTAAATAGTATTGATTCAGAAGTATTAGTGAATTAATTGGCTGCCACAACTAGAGATTTGGCCAAATTACAACAACCACTGTGGTAATCCTTATTGACTCTGTGAACGCACCAGTGGCTGCTATCAAACATATCACCAAACTGGGAAAAAGATAAATATGCATCACCACAAATTGGTAATTGATGCACTCGGTGCTACACAAAACAACATTTCTTTGGCTCTCAGCTGTATCCAGGCTCAATTGTGGATGCAGTCAGTTGCTGCCTCAATTATAAGAGAAGGTGAAGAAGGCACTTTTCCTACTGAAATTTGGAAAATAATTTGGGTCAGTGGCACTGATTTGAAATAGCATTCCAATCCTGGTGGAACTTAGGGAATTTTACTTACCACCCCATCAGAAACACAGCGACAGCCTTTGTACTAACCATATGTAATGTCTCAGTGCATTTGATTTTTCCTGTTATTGCATTAGGGCTGAATCATGATGGAGCTATTTTCTGTCCTTCCGAGTATAGGGAATGAGCCCGTCAAATTAGTGAAAAGTGGCAAACTGTTAATTTAGAAACTTGTATTGTCCAAGAACAATAGCGGTTCATCTGTGAAAGTAATGCAATTATAGCTCAAGATGTTAGTCTGGACACAGAGCAAAATATCTGTCATTTTGAAATTCATCCTAACGAGACTTCTGAAACAGTCCTTGTATATGTAGGCAATGGGTGTGCATGCCTTAGAACTGCTTGTGATATTGTATTTGTAGAAAACACAGTAGTGGATACTAAAAATCATTCAAGTTTTCGTGCTTGTAACTTTACTAAAATCACAGGATGTGATTTTTCTTGTGAAGCCCCAGTTACTTCTTGTCATCTTTTACAATCCAATTACACACTGATTCACAAACTATTGCCTACCCCCACTGGGATGAAACTTACTTTGGTAAAGTAATTGTTGCTTAATCAGGATTTCATCGAAATTTTGGAAAAGATCAAGAAAAATGGACAGAAAACCCTGGTAACTGTTCATCACAACGTGAAAGAAACACATTGTGTTATAGAAAGGGTAAGAAAAGATGCCACACACAGGTGGTGGGATACTCTTTTTAGGTGGTCACCTACTGCCAGTGTCCTGAGCAAATTGTATCGTCCCATCATTGTCCTTTTTATTTTAGTTTTGATTGGTTTTGTTTTATCAGCAATCTTATTCGTTATGAATTGGAGAATGATGAAACAGTTAACAGTATTAACATCTATAATTAATGCCATCTATAACCTGGCCAATGTCCTCTTCCCTGTGGACATTCCCCAAGGCTATTGATGCAAGGCAAACTATATGAGTAGAGCCATAATTATGGATTACAAATAGATTATAAAATTTGGATGTGTGTTTTGAAATAATTTTTGTAATCTTGTGAAAATTATTTTTGATTTTTGTGATTTGTTTTGATTTTTTGAAAAAATTGGTCAGATGCCACCCGCTGTAGAGAAAGTCTGACTTTCTGGGGCAATTTTTCCCCCATGGAAAATCCCTCCTTTGCCTCACAACTATCATCAAGGACAGAGATTGAAGGCCCCCCAAGACTGAGTCTGAGACCCCTATAATTCTAACATGGGGGTGCTGGGCTGGGTGAAGCAGGATGTTTGCCAAGTGTTATCTGCAGATGTGTTCGCTGGACCAAGACTGGTTTCCCACAGAAACCAGTGCTGAAACAATGGATCCTGCTCACTGCTGGGACTGGTTTGTCCTGTTTCAGAACTGGACTGTCTGTACTTGTTCTCAATGGACTTATTCTCCACTGTCCTGTACCTGTTCCCCTCCCCTGGAGGACTATAACAGACCCCTGAGTTAACCAAAGACTCTGAGATTCTCCCCAACAAGACAAGACAGATCTGTTGGCTGGACCATGAGGATTTCGTCTCTCTATTGGTAGCTATACCCCCCCTCCCCTTTCTCTCTATCCTTTATCTCCTTTCTGATACTTCTATTGCATTTGCTGTGGGCACTCAATAAAGGGTGCATTTGTTTTGATAAAAAAGTTTTCTTCAGTTTTCAGCTTGGTCATATGGGAACTGTTATCCAACAGGATGCACAGAAGCCTGGAAATACCTGGAAATATATGCCTACTGCTCCTGAAAGTTCAGCTGTTCTTGTCATGTGGGAGGGACTTACCAGGACCTGTGTGGTGAGAAAACTTGGAGAACACCAAACTGAGGAATGAGGGAAATGGGAATTTTAGGCTGTAATTGGAAAAGATAGAAAACAGTGGAAGAGAGGGGCAAACCCAGCATTGAATAAATGAAGACTTCTGCAGAAATAATACCCAAATGAAATAAGGAAGAGTAGAAAAAATAACATCTATCTGCAGCCTTCTGGAAACAAGCTGCTACCACACCTGATTTGCAGTTCTTTCACCTCTGAAAACACTAAGCAAAAAAATAAGTAGCTAAAAAGGCAGGATTCTGAGATCAAGACCACAGCTTATGCTTTCTAGTGCCTGAGCCACTGACATCTGTAGTCTTCCTTCTTCACTTTGTCATATTGTGACCTTGATGCTCAACTTGGGATTTTCTAAGGATGGTCTAAACCAGTACTAGATCTTCAGGAGACAGAGGCTTTTCCAATTTTTAGTCCTTTGTTTATCTGCCTAAATAATTTTAAAGGCCTTCCCCAAATAACTAAAATTTTGTTTCTCATACTGTTCCCATTATCATTTGAGGATTAATTTTAGGGTTGTTCATCACGTGTCATCTGACTATACCTGTTGAGAAATTAATTAATTCTCCAGAACTCAGGTCAGTGGGAGTCTTCTTGCCCAGGGTATGCAAGGACACTGTCCTTCTTCCTGCCAGCATAGAATGTGACCCACCAGCATGACCTAGGGAACTTCAGTGTGTCCCATTATTTCCTGGCTACTCTGTCAGCCATGTATCTGCCAGCAGCTCAGAAATTGGCCTGAATCTGTGCCTGGTTGTGAATCAAAAAAACTGTAAACACACTCCTGCAGCTCTCATTTCTGCACTGCAAATCCTGCCCAGCTGTAACTAAGAACCATAATCCACTGTGGGATTCACATTCTCTGAACCTGAGAGAAGCAGTGAGAGAAGCAGAGAAAAGAATGATCAAAACAATTATTATCTCCTTTGCTGTGCCTGTGTTGTGCCGAAGTGGAATGCAATATGGAGATTGTTTACCCAAAGTGATGGTGTTTTGTTTCCTTGGCCTGTCAGGGCCAAGCACATGTCCAGACTGTCAGACAGTCACAAGGTTTTGTTCAGTTGAGTGCTTGCGCAGTTTCAGTTTTGATGTAGTATAATATAGTATAGAATAATTAATATAGTATAGAATAATATAGTATAACAAAGTAATTAATTACCCTTCTGATATCATGGAGTCAGATGCATCATTCTTCCCAGATATTGGGGTTGCCTGCTTTTACGATAGCCCACACTATGGAAAATGCATAGTCTTTCCTACATGGTTCTTGAGGTGTTTAGGCAATGTTAATGAATAAACGCTGTGCACTTATGCAAAGCAGGAGATACTACACCATGTTGCACAAATAAGGGAATCATGTCATAATGCAGTATGGGCCAAAAGCCACAGAATGGATTCTTACCAAAGTTGAGACTATCGCATGGGACTTGTTCTCAGCCTTGCACACTAAATCCCCAAAGTGGATTTAGTGTTTGAACAGTAGATACACACTGTTACAGTTTTGGAGACAGGCAAGTGACAGGCACACAACAAGGTTCATGCAGTAACAGCTTAAGTTTATTATGGGGCAGCTCCTTTTATAGGGCTTTCAAATTTCCCTCCCTTACAGACATGATTGGTTAAGGGTCTCAGCTCCACCTAGCTCACTGGTTAATGATATGGGTGCATCTGTGCTTCAGAGGGGTTGGCTGAGGTTCTTCTGTTTGGGTTTGAATCTGACCTATCATTATTGTGTCCTGGGACTTTTTACTTCCAGCTAAGCTAGTCAAGCTGGTATCTGTTAAACCAAATAATCTGTGCAGTTTATAGACCCACTATAGCTGTCACACACACTGCCTAAAAAACCTGTTATGTTGAAGACTGTACTATGTATTTTTAAAAATAAAATTACCTCTATAAAAATATAAATATATATATATAGATACATAAATAAATGAAATCATTACAGACAGTTAACCAAGGTATCCTTTAAGTACTGCAGTACACTTTACATATAAGGAATGAGCAGGGAACATTTTCTAATATACCTTCAAAACAGGTCATTGTGAATGTACCAGTGCTGTAATATGTACAAAAACAACACAAAAGTTGACATCCTGCTGTTAAGCCCCAAGCTCACTGATATTAGCTAAAGGATGTCACCAGACACTGAAGTTCCAAGGCAAAGGTGACATGGTGGTGTTCAGTCAAATGTTGGACTCAATGATCTTGGAGCTCTTTTCCAACCTTAATGATTCCATGACTCAGTAGTATCTGGTAGATTTCATTTCAAACCCTGTATTGGGGTTAAGATTCTTGAAACAGTAATTGAGCCATAAAGAAATCTCTGCCTTTTTTCTTTTGAAGGATAGTTTTCCAAACTCTTTTTCATTATCAGTATTGCTTATCTTAGTAACTCTGCAGGCTAGGTCTTCATTGCTTATCAAAAATAGGTTTTATCCATGATGTATTTGAGCATTCTTTTTCCTTTTTTTTTTTTAACCTAGTACAGTAAAGTGAATGTCTCAATGTTTATTATGCATCTTTATGCCTCAGGTTCTGAGTTCTGTGACTAAAATGTGAGCATCAAGGAGAAGACTGAGGGGAGACCTCATCACAGTCTACAGCTGACTCAAATCAAGTGGAAGTGGAAAAGCAGCACCTCTCTCTTGACGATTGGTGATTGGTGAGACGACTTGAGGGAATGGCATGAAGTTGTGTCAGGGAGGGTTTGGGCTGGATATCAGAAAGTTGTCTTTTCCCTGGAGTTGTGCCTCCATGATTCTAGTTCTCTACCATACGGTGTAATCAGCAATTTGTCTTCAGTGTTGAATTTCTATTACTGCTGGCATGTACAAAAAAACTACAAAAGAAAATGCTCTGTTCTGATGAGACTTACAAAGGAATATGAATTTGAAAGTTAGTAATTGATATTACATACTAGAATCACACTCCAAGCTGAAACAATGAAAGAGTGCCATGTACAATATTTTTACTGTTAAAAATTTTTTAATGATTTTACTCACTGATGATGTAGATTAAGTTACTAACAACAATGTGGCTTATTCAATTAATCCATTGTCAAATTTAGAGTTATAATAAAATATCCCAGACCATCAATAGAGTAAAAATAAGGGAGATCTTAGAACAAGTGGGATTACCAGCTGTATGACACCATTGCATGATGTATGGTTCCAAAAGGCTGAAAATGTTCTGCAGACTTCTCAGTAGTCTGAAGAATAGATTATTTTCAGTTCGGCATGTATCTCTACTTGCCTGTGTTAGAGGATTCCAGACACATGCTTTAGATGTTTCTCCCTGAATAGAATAAAACAAGGAGTCTTTACACAGCATCTAACAGTCTCACAGAAACCTGCTGCTATAACCTTTTGTGCCTATTTCTTGGTTTAAGGAAGCTTAAATGAGTTTATGGTGAAATTTCTGAATGGTGGTGTGAAGAGGAATAGCAAAACCATCTCACATATGGGTATACAGAACTTTAAAGAAAGGGGGTACATCAGCAAGAAATTAGACAATGTTTCCTAATTTTCACTTTTTTGTAATCATTAATGGCAAATTATGGCTTGTAAAAACTTTGCAGAAGGAAAAATATTTGAAGCTGTTTTCTTATACTTGTTTTTTGAATTTTTTATAATTCAAAACCAGTCTGTCATGTCTGTTTGCCACAGTTTTTGTAACTTTTGAAAGTAATGCTTTAAAGTTAAATATCATCAATTGCTAAGCTGTGGTAATACAAACTGTCAGTTCTCCGCACAAAGAGCACTCTGAAACTTCCCAGGAATTGTGAGCTATATTAATTGCTGGTTAAGTTCATTTTAAACAACTTTGATTTTATTTATGGCTGTAAAACTAAGAACTAGGTAACTGGGATGGGAGCTATTGCTCTTTTAGCTAGTTCAGTAGTAATTTTCTAATTTTGTTTGAAGACTTGAAATTCCCAAGTAACAGACAATTTGATCATCTAAATTGTAACCTGGAATATACAATTTTTCCCAAGAAATATATGTGCACAATTTTTTTTTTTGAAACAGGGTTTAGATGCCTCAAACAGAGCTACAGCAGCCTGTCTCTAATTCATGGTCTTAAAACAATTAGCTGGTACTGCCAGTGGAGCTTATTAAAAAAATTATTACAGGTTTAGAGATTTCATTTTGGTTTTAGATTATTACGGATGATAATATGAGGAAAATCATAAAATCAAAACAAGGTTGTCACTAGGGGTGGCATGAATGTGGAATGGGGCATCAAGGTTCTTTTTTGGACAAAAATTGCTGTAGCAAAAGCAATTTTTTAAAGCAATTAAGGAGTTTTACATTAACGCGCATATTGGTGAACAGTCAGCAGCAGCACGGTCAGTAAGTTTCAAATGACAGGAGGGACTTGGACCTGTTGGAATGAGTCCAGAGGGGGCTGCAGAGATGGACAGAGGGTGGAGCACCTCTGCTGTGAGGAAAGGCTGAGAGAGCTGGGAGTGTTCGGCTTGAAAAAACAGAAGGTTCCAGAGTGAGCTAATTGCAGCCTTCCAATACCTGAAGGGAATCTGCGGGGAGGATGGAGAGGGACTTTAGACAAGGGAGTGATGGACAAGAGGGCATGGCTTCCCACTGAGAGAGATGATGTTTAGATGGGATATTAGGAAGAAATTCTGCCCTGTGAGGGTGGTGAGGCCCTGGCACAGGTTGCCCAGAGGAGCTGTGGCTGCCCCATCCATGGAAGTGTTCAAGGCCAGGCTGGACAGGGCTTGGAGCAGCCAGGTCTAGTGGAAGGTGTCCCTGCCCATGCCTGGTTTGGAACCAGAGGGTCTTTAGGGTCTCTCCCAACCCAGGCTGTAAATAAATTGCCGGCGTCGCGGGCCATTCTGTGATACTGTGAATTTCTAGAATGTGCCCTCTGAGGGGCAGCATTGAAGAGCAGGTTTCTGTAAACAGCTACTTCTAGTCACACTAGGGATTAGGTGTAAGGAAGGGATTAAAAAGTTAGAGCTTGTTCTCTGTTGTCTGAAATAATTGGTTTTCAAAGGTAAATCATATGTTTGAGAGTGTTAATGCCAAGCTGTCAATAACCCTGCAGCATCTCTATGCTGATGTGAATAAAGTGTGTAAATTTGCACCTGTTGATTTCTGACAATAGTGAATCTTTCCCAGTAATATTTCTAACTTCAACTTTCGTCTTGTTTTCCCTGCAGAGTTTCTCAAGGGTCTTTGGCAGCATCATATCTCAAAGGTTTCAGTTTTCTTTCAGCAGAATTAGCTTTTCACACTTTCTACCTGGAATTTGCTGTGGAAGTGATAGAGTTTTTCACCACTGAGGTTTTCAAATAATTCACAGTGTAGTTACTTGCAGATGATCTTAAGGCAGATGTAAAAATTGCTGAGTTGCTGGGTTCAGCTCCTTTAAATCCACATTACCTTGATTAAGCCAATCTTTAATTTCTTGGCAATGATATCCTTTATTAAACCTCTGTGATCCTATGTAAGTGAATTCAGCCACTGCATATCAATTTGCCATTAATTATAAATTTGCTTATTTATAAGCAAATTTTGTAAGTCAGTGCACAATGTATTTTCCTGCTGGTATTAATGATTTAATTTAATCTGATGGGGGTCAGCCTTTCAGAGAATAGAATTTTGGTGAAAGTACATTATTTCACCTGTGCTAAAACACTACCTAGGCAAGGACACTGGAGGTAATACCCAAGAAAACTAAGGAAATGCTCTGTTGCTTGCTCCAGTTGTCAGGATATGGGATGTTGGATTGTTTTCAGGCAATATATATATTTTTTTTTTAGTTGATTTCTTCTTGGAACATCTTCCATATGCTAGAATATTTAAAGTGTATTTTTAAATAGTGACTGGCAATCTGCAAAACACCATTTTAGCTTCAATGAGATCATATGCTACTAAAATATACTTATACTAGGACACTGAGATGAATTGAAAGTAGCACAGCTAAAAAGTGAAGGCAACAGGTGTTTTATTAGATTGCAGATATTGGCTTTTTTAACATCTGTAAAATAACTGCTGCTTCATCCTAAAACTTTTTGAAAATTTGCATGTTTCCACTACTGAATATCAGTAAGTCCCATTGTTCCTAATGTAGTATATATTCCTTTAAGGTGTTTTTGACTAATAAAATGTGATATCCTCCTCTAGCACATCACCAGTTTCATAATGTGATGCAGGACTGAAAGACTTTTGGTTGGATACTAGGAACCTGATTACTAAGAGTATTCTGAAAAAGGAACAGGGCAGGCTGTGCTCCTACACACACACACACACACACACAAAGACCCCAAACCAAACCAAACAAAAAAAAACCAAAAAAAACAAAAAACAAAAAAAAAACCCAAAAAACCCCACAACACCCTGGAGTAATCAGCATTCTGTAATTTTCACAGAGATGACTGTAAGGTGTATATGCAGTCTGTCAGGAAGAAGTATTTTTTTGTGTTGCTAGAAATTGGAGATTAATTTGTTTTGGTGCAATTATTTTAATCATCTCTTTAGTAAGTAAGAATTGTGAGATTTATCTCTACCCAAATGCCTTGGACTATTAATTTGAGCCAGTCAACAAAGTGTATCATCCTAGACTTCAATTTCCCCATTGTTTAAAATTAAGATCTTCCCTAGTTTACTCTTACAAAGTAATTTAAAGAACTTTTTAAAATATGCTGTTTGAGTCCATATTGTTGAGAGTTTTAGCACAATTATCCCAAGAATAGATAGTTGATAAAGCAATTACAGTCAAATCATTCATCCTGATGCTGTGATCTTCTGTATGCAGAATGCTATAACAGTCTCACATTTTAAAAATATGCCACCTCCCATAAAGTAGCGGTTTTGGGTGACTAATCATTGTGTATAGCACAGAGCTGATATTTAAATGCAAATTGGGGGCCTTTTGTGCAGTTTTGGATCTTAGCTCACAATTCAGAGGCAGCAC
This sequence comes from Ammospiza caudacuta, assembly GCF_027887145.1. NCBI lineage: Eukaryota > Metazoa > Chordata > Aves > Passeriformes > Passerellidae > Ammospiza > Ammospiza caudacuta. Next base: position 16,601,946 of record NC_080594.1, on the reverse strand, counting down.
ATTTCATAGAAGTGTGTAACTGTGTCCAGTTCTGGGCTCCTCAGGACAAGAAAGACATGGAGCCTCTGGAGATGGTGCAGCAGAGGCCACAAAGATGGTCTCTGATGAGGGTTCTGGAACGTCTCTTAGGAGGAGAGATTGTGGGAGCTGCACCTGTTTAGGCTGGAGAAGACTGAGATGAGATGAGATGAGATGAGATGAGATGAGATGAGATGAGATGAGATGAGATGAGATGAGATGAGATCTCAATAACCCATACAATATTTCCGGGGAGGGTGACAAGAAGATGATGCCAGGCTCTTGTCAGTGGTGCCCAGTGACAGGACAAGAAGCAATGGCCATAAACTGCACAAGAAGTTTCACCCAAACATGAGGAAGAACAGTTTCCATGGAGTGAGGCAGAGCACTGGAACAGGCAGCCCAGGAGTCTTGTGAAGTTTCCCTCTCTGGAGATATTCCAAACCCACCTGGACAAATTCCTGTGTCACCTGCTCCAGGAGACCCTGCCTTGGTAGGAGGGGTTGGACAGGGTGATCTCCAGAGGTCCCTTCCAAGCCTAAAAGCTCTGTGATTCCATGAGTCTGTAAATAATACAGATTTAACTAGAAACAGTGAAATTCAAAAAAACATGGACACAGTGGCTGCAACACATAAAATGATGATCTACTTAATTTGCAAGTGGACATGCTATTTAAAGTGAGTGCAACTGAAATGTCAGTCTGGAAATGTGGAGTGTCAGAGCCATCTGGTAAAAAGCACCCTGCCCTATTCAGACATCATTTATGTCCAAGACCCTTACTGTCATGGCTACTGGAAACTTTGCCTGTCTTAAGATTTCATGTAGGGAGCCTTTCTTAGGCTTTTCTGTAATGGCATGTAACAAAAGTATCAACACCATCTGAAGTACCATTTGTCCATACAAAGCAATATTTTACAATTTGGGGTAAACCCTGGCTCCATGAAAACTGATGCAGAATATTTTTGTGACTCCACTGGAGCCAGGATTTTCTGTATCTTCCAATACTTTCACAGTAATTGGATGTGGAGCTGGACATCAATACCAGCTGCTGATAATATTGAGCTGTAGAATGTTATTTACTATAATGGTTGTGATCAGAGGCAAATCTGTCTTCTGCCCCTTCCAAAGGAGACATTTAGGGAGGAACCCTCAATCTTTTCACACACATTGAGAGAAGAGAAAATGGTCGGTGTAGTCATAGGTGCAGTCCAGCTTTCCACCAGCTGTTTGGGCCAGAGCTCTGAAATCCCACTGCAGTTAAAGGCAGCCTCAGGAGATACCTAACTAATGGTGTAGCTGTCCAATGCCTTCCCAGGTCATTCCTGGGGTAAAGGTAGTGTGGGTCAGATATTTTTGCAGTTCACTAATTTTGAAGTATAAAAAAGGTCTTTTGAGGCCATAAAGGCAACTGGCAGCTTCCAGAGTTTTGCCCCGGTGAGATCAGTCGTGGTCTAGGGTCAGAAGGTGAGAGAGTGAGGAAGGATGAAAATTTTACTTTAACCCTTCACGTCTTTATTTGTCCAGCAATCTCTCTATATATCAGCTGAGCCAAGGGAATCTAGCAATGTGTCTATACAGATCTGGGTTAGATGAGCTCTTTTTATTGGAATTTAAAGATGAAATATACCTTCACATACATTTTGAAGGAGACCCCCTTTTCAAGCACAAAACAATATTCTGTAAAATCATTCTGTAACTGTTCTCCATTTTTCTCCATTTGTTTCAATGACAGTGGTAGCACTCAATCAAAGAAATCATGTAGGTAGTAAATGTGCATGACAGGGATTAAACTTTTATTTTCTGACAACAGAAAATAAAACTTTAAACTGAAGAAATTCATCTCTTGCAATACTTCAAGATTTATCTATTAAATTGCTTGCCAGTAGTTTGAAAAAAAAAGCTATCTGAAATCACACTGGGAAATCCTCTGAGTTCAGTCAAATCTCTGAGTCAGCTTCATTTATCACAGCCATCACTGGCTGCTCTATAAATACATCCACTTTTGCAGTCTACACATTCTGAGATTTGCCTGTTATCTTCTCAGAAGAGAAGGGCTAGTGGCTTCTCTTCAACAAGCGTGGCTCAGTCAAAGCCAACACAAACCTAAGCCCAAGAGGCCGAGTGCATCAGTTGTTGTTAGCTTTGATAGTCCCTGCTATCATTTGAGAGTGTGCTTGCAGCCAGTCCAAGTTGGCAGAGTCAGCCCAAGCTGATTGGAGCTGCAGACATTTTTGCTGACTGGAGTCATGCTATCTTTGCCAGTTTGCTGGAATAGACACAGACACTGATTGGGTCATGCTGAAAACATTCCTGTCCTATGAAGCAAGTCTGTTTGTATTTCAGGTTTGCCAGGACTAATGAATTAAAAATCTTGGGCTCACCACAGTTTGCTCTTTAATAATGCCTGTAACAGAAGGATTTTTTCCTCCCTGAAGTGTGACAGCATCGTAATCTCTCATCCCTGGCAAGGAGAGGAAGGAAAATCAGAATTGTGGAAAAGGGTTATCTTTTGGGACAGCAAAGCCTATGGGAAGTGCAGGTAGCAGCATGTTGCCCTGACAGCTGTCTCAGCTTCTCAGACCTTGTCAGTTTGTTGCTATGCAGCAGGTGCAGCCTTTTCTTTTATTGAAGCTTTACTCCATAAAGGCAACGACGAGCCAAGGCAGTGGCTGGCCCTGGATTATACAAGTGCAGACACTCCGCTAAGTGAGGTAAGGCAACAGGTGTGAAAAAATCCATAGAGCTCTAACCTAGAGCATTTAATCTGAGTTCTGCTGCAGGTTTTTTACAGAGGAACAGCAGCCAGCCAGCTCTATAGGCAATTGTTGGGAGGATGAGAGCTGCTCATTAAATCTGATTAAGTTCCAGGTTGCCTACTCACTCTCATCTCTGTCCACAGAGACATTGTTCTTCATTCATGGGGAAAGGATGTGGGGAATTAGGGGCAGTTGGTCTGCATGTTTCACAGTATCACCTTGTTTGCACACAGGCTTTTTCCATTCCTCTCTGTTCTGTGTGATTGCTTTTTGTGATGAAGAGAAAAAGAAAAATCCTTTTTTGAGGATTTCGCAAAGGAGAGAAGGGATAAATGCAACATTAAAACATGATAACAGTGTAAATGCTGTGTATAAGGATTACTTCTGAATTAGAATAAAATGAAAATTTTCTTTTGTGTTTCAATAGAATTCATAATTTCTTACTGAAAGGATATTGATTTTTGCCCTCACAGAGTAGATGGTTAAAAGGGTTAATTTAAGAACATTGCAGACCACAGAGTATGTGATTGGGATAAAAAACAGTCTTGTAGCAATGTTGTTGTGGCAACTTTAAAAACTCTAGCAGAAGGCATCCTTTTAATTTCTTAGGCTATGATGTGAAATGTGAAGTATACTCTTATGTGGAAGACCACTTGAGATAGTCAGTGTCAGAGAAAGTGTACTAACAGCACAGAACAATGAAAAGCCTTCTTTTAAGGATTTGCTTATCACTTAAAATCTCTTCACTTGGAGAGGATATTTTCTTTACCTTGTATTGGGAAGTAAGGAAGGGAAATATGTTTACGAATTTTGCATTGGTAATTCTGTTGTATTTTAAAAACAATCAGATGTCTCAGATGTTTCTTATGAAGTGAGGGTGGGGAAGAGATCAAGAATGAGCAGAAGGTAAAAATTATTTACTCTGATGCAATGCAAAATAAAATATTTCAGTTGATTCCAAGGGTCTTTTCCTGAATCTAAAATATACGCGGCTGTGATTTATTTGGCTTTTCTTTGCCTCTGCTCCACAGATAACAGATCTGTTTTTGTGGGTCTTGAATACTAGTAATGGGAAATTCAGAGCACTCCCTGATATCCTTCATTTACTAGCAGAAACAGACACTTTCAGCTTCAAATAAAATTTATTCAAAGTAAGGATTTTAGATTATTTGTTGTTATTGTAAGAAAAGATTATGCACTTCAAAGAAAAAGTAATCATATCACTCTGCTAGCTAAATATAAAGAGAGACAAAGCAAATAAACAAGAAATGCTGAAATTAATGGACCCAGTGCAAATTTGATCCTCTTCCACTGATTGCATGGCATTGATGCCAGAGAAGTATTTGATTCACTTGTACACCACCAAGGAAGATTATACTCCTGAAATAGTGTTCTGTTCTATTGACTTTTTGAGACTGCCAAATAATTCAGTATGAATTGGAATGACTTGGTAGCATTTTCATGCAGTACAATAGCTACTTTACTGTAAAACTGCAAGACTATTGGCTTGGGAAACTGGCTCTTGTTTTCACCAGCTAAATGCTCTGTTGTCTGCTCACAATGAGTTAGTAAATTCATTGTATTTTCCTGATGAATTTGGTTTCTAATTCCCTAAGAAGTTTTCATGGTAATTTGAAAGCATAATTGTCCACCCATTTGGTATGAATACAATGTTGGACTGCTGGATAGCAGTCCAGAGTCCTAAAATAATTTCTTTATGGGCAGATCTTTTGCATGCACAAAGTCCCACTAACTTCACATTCTCCACACATGGTGCTAATCAGAAGACTAATATCTTTGAATTTCAGCAGCTTTGTGGTAGATAATCAAGGGGATTGTTTGCATTCAGCTATTCAATAGAATTTAACCAAAAGTGTTCATTCAAAAGGTTAAATATACTTAGTAGAGCTCAGAGTACAACTTCTGAGGGCACAGAGATGTTTTAATTATACTGTTAGTAGCTAATTCTTTTATTGCTCAACAGTTCTTTAGTGCCATATTTGAAATGAACTAGCAGTTTTCTTAATGGACAGGGTTTCATCACAGTAGAATCACTTTTTGGAATCGATGGTCTCAGAAGAAAGGCAGAGGACTGAGTAAGGTCCCAACCCAGGAGCCAAATCCATGCAGACAGACCCCTACACCTGCACAGGCTTCCACTGAAGAATCACCACCAAGGTTTGGAGATTTTTGGCCATGAAGTGTGTGACTTGCAGGAGCACTTGGGCTGGGGGAGCATGGGTGGAAGGTAGGAGGATGAGTGCCTCCTCGTTGACACCATGTGGAGTGGTGTGCACGGTTCCAATCACAGGGCAGCCTTGGGGTCATGTTACTCTCAACTCCCCACCCCTTCTTCCTTCTTCACCTTCAGAACCAGGCAGTATTGCCACGAGTCAAGGCTGGCTGAAGGGGCAATGGCGGGGAGCAAGCAGGTGAGAAGAGAGGCAGCTTCCTTTGCCGCTGTTCTTTCTAATCTATAAATAGCAAAAATAAAGCAGATTCTGCACTGAATTTCACTTAAATTCTTTTTAAATGGAAAAGAGAAATGGCGCTCCCTTGACTTTGATTCTAAACATCTAGCTAGGATGGGAAAGTGCATGAAAAGCATTAAAACTCATTTGTTGAATGATGTCACATGCTCTGTAATAAATATATTTTTTGTACTATTGCAGCTGGAGCAAACAAGTAAAAGCATTGACTCAAGTGCCCACATGATCACCACGGCCAGGGTACCTGCTGATAAGCCAGTACGAATTGCCTTCAGCCTTAATGATTCCCCAGGTACAGTTCAATTTATGGAGTAAAACACTATGCTTTTAAATTTAAACCACAACTGCTTTTAAATTTTACATTAACTTACCAGTGTTTACAATATCTAATGTAGTCCAGTGAAATGGATGGATTTTTTTCATGAGTGGTATCTTGTGGTCAGTTTTCCTGTCTGATAACTTTTAATGTTCCATTAACAATTTCATTAGACTAAATCCACTAGATTGACAGTTTCAATCTTTACTTTCTTTCAGTGGTTTGTGGAATGCAATTAGGATGGTAATTAACTATCAAATTTACCTGCATGTGCAGTACGTCTGATTGTGTGGAATTGCAAAACAGGAAAAGTAAAAGGATAAATTTGTCTAGAGGAGGAAGAGACTTTTCCTAGGGGGAAGGTTGGAAAGTGCCACACATGCCCAGCTTGGTGAAAGGTTTCAGGAAACAGGTGCCCCACATGGCACGTTCTCTCAGACAGCAGCAGAATTTCATTGATGTTTATCCTATCAGCTCATGCTGAGGGAGTATTAATTTCCCCAAACATACCCTGTACACACATGGACCCTTTGGAGTAGATAGATATTATTGGTTTGGACCTTCAATATTATTAAGGACCAGGGAGCTGTTGCCAAACACTGAAAGTCAAAATTAAATAAATCAAAGGGGAAGCTTAAAAGCATCCCAAAAAAGTGGGCTGCTGCTTTTGCTAAAGGTGAGTGCCTGGAGTCAGGGCTGAGATGTGTTTATGGCATGAGGTGTAAGGACAACTGAAACCTATGCTGTTGAGAGCTTTATGGGACTCTGCATTGTAGGATAATGTGATGGTTGGTGCCTGAGGTTTGTGTGAACAGAATCTCAGCTTGAATGCAATTTACTATTTAAAAAATATTTTATAATATGTGTTATCTTTCCTAGCTAATTGTTGTGTACTACTAATTTTCAGCTACAATACTGAAATACAATCTCATCCCTTAAGCAAGAGAATTAAAAACCAAACATTTTCATATATTATTGAACCTAACTTTCAATTCATAAAGATGAGTGACAAAGAAAGATTAGGACAAGGAATATAAAGAAACATGTGATAATCTATGTGCCTTTTTCATAAATTAAAATAACCTGGTAATTATATTTTTATTAAAGAGACCAGTAAGGAATCATTCAAATCTCTCAAGATACAGTCACATGATAAATTTCTTGCAGGAATTATGGCATAGATAGGTCTTGAAGAGAGATGTAAAAGAAAGGGGAACACTCTTAGAAATGATGAAAAAATAATGCTAATGTGAGACACTGAAAACAAGTCAGGGAAAGCTGAGACCATGGGAAAATCAAAGAGAGCAGAGTGGTTTGTGACAAGAGACGGCAGTAGGAAATGACAAGGTTGTGAATAGCTTGCAAGAAGGGAACATGAAAGGCAGGAAGCCTAACTTCCTTAACATTGCATCATATTTTATTTTCTACCTTTTTATCCTGCTAATAATTCCAACCTCTTTCTTAACCTTTACAAAAATAAACTCAGTTAGGGAAAGGTAATCTTTTTCTTCTGCATATTGTTAAATTGTTCCAAATGTTAAAATTGTTAAAATTGTTAAAATGTTGAATCCTTTATTGTATTGTCCAAATGTTCCTACAGTATGCTATCCAGAATCTTTATGAGTACTGATAAAAAAGAACAGCAACCAGTAGAGTGAGTGCCATGCTCCCCTCTGCATCACATCTGCTTGGGGGCTGCCCGGAGGTCTACACTAACATTATTGTTTTACCATACCATAAGAATTTCAAGTGCTTTTATGTTAGGTATATTTCAAGAAGGCAAAGGAAATAAGCTTTTAATAGGTGTAAAAATTTCCAGCAAACCATAATTGAATCAAGAGAGTACAAACAAGTATTTAACATATTTTTTTTAAGATGAGTTACAAAAACATTCAGAAGATAGACAATTAGGTATTCTGTAGTAGGTGCTTTTTTTTCCCTTACTCTTTTATATTTTTTCACCTTTTTTTTTCTCCTTGATGTGATATTTGTTTTCAGTCCAAACAGGAGTGACCTGATGTGTGATAGTAAAGCATCAGCTGAAGCTCATGCACTGCTAGGATACAATAAGTTCTTGGCAAGGGCTAAGTGGTGAGGAAATCTCTCTGACTTAAGCTTTTCCTTAAATTCTACCTCACTTGAAAGGCACAGTGACACATTTTGCCAAGAAAGGCTGCATTCTCCTTCCGGGGGCTGTGCAACTGCTTACTAGGAGGAACTGACAGCATAACTGGATATAAAAAGAGGAAATGGAATGTTTCTTCTGGGTGGTGATTATCTCACTGGCTAGGATTGTAACCAAGCAGTGGGTGTGAGGAGCACTGAAAGGCAAAACTACTCTCAGTTTATGAAAAGAAATTACTTTGTGTTAACTGACCTACAAAACCAGAGCTGGCCTGTCCTGAGTGTACAAGAAATAATGTGTCTTACATTATTTGTCAGTCAGCACCTGATGACTGAAATTCTGGCCAGCTTTGTGAGGTATTTTTAATGTGATAGTAGAGTAATCAGTTCCTTAAAAGTCTCAGGAGCAGCCCATCAGAGGGTGCTATATAAGAAGACAGTTTTATTGTGTATCTCTTATTCCTGTATATATAAATGTCTATGTTTGGCCCTTTCACTCAAGTTCACTAACACATTTCCCAGGGTGTGTCTGTGCACTCTGTCACAGCAGTTTGACTTAAGGTACCATTTTAAAGTAATGAATTGGAAACATACTGTTTCAACCTACCTTATGTCACTTGGAAACTAATGCAGCTTGAACTGAATGTGGTGTTCCAAGATTCAAATAAGTGTTCCAAAGTTGAAAATTCATTGTGGTTTGTCAGCATCAATTTCATGTTAACCATGAAATTGAATATGTCCTAATTTTTATCAATCTTACAAATACATGAACTTCATGGGATTTTGACAGCTGGGTTTGTTTTGTGTAATAGTTCAAAGGGAAGATTTGTAGGTTCATCTGTCTTTACATTGCTTTCTCAAATAAAGGCTTGAATCTAGCTGAAAAGTTCTGCTCATGGTATGTGGTGATAAATGACTGGGTCTGAAATTGTTAGTGAGTTCTTTAATTTGAAATTAGTCTACCTCTGACAGCATTTTACTGAAAAATCACTGACAACAAAGGCAAAACATAGATCTTCTAATGAACCTAATGAACCTATCAGACAGTGGAACAGCATCATATTTTTGCAAGCATGGCAAAATTACTCATTTTACTCTTTTTTATGCTCATTATCCTAGTGACTACAAGGAATTTTTTGCTTTTTTGGTTTATCATGCTAGACTGTTTTGCAGTGGTTGCTTCCTCAAAAGCAACCTTCAAATTCCTACCCCACTCTCATATTGGTTGTGATGGCTCCAGGGGTTTTCCAGCACATTGATTGACGACCAGGATTGCTGAATATATATGGCTAAAATTTACAGAGCTAATTTCATAAATCTACACCCAACCTACAGGGCTTGGTTCTTGGGGGAGTAGATGGGAAATCAGGTGAGACAGCCTCAAAGGGACATTCATCTGAGGATGCTTATGTTTCAGTGAAGGTACATGAAGCAGAAGGACTTTGCTCTTACCTCTTCTGTTATGGACTGTTTCTATTTTTGTAGGTCCACAACTCTCATTATTGAGCAAGCCTTCACATCCTATTCCTGGGTGGGGCAGTGGCCGTTCCCCACTATTTTACCAGTGAGGTAACTGCGAGGTTGTGCGAGGTCGTGGCAGGCAGGGCTGGGAATAGAAGCCCTGGAGCTGCGCAGAGCAGTGCCAAGTTGCAGTCACTTAGCCACACAGCCTTCCAGGATGAATCTGATGAGTCTGTGCTTGTCTGCCAGTGCCCAGGCCCAGAGCTGCTGCATCTCACAGTCCTCCCAGGGCCGAGGCTGGACTCTGACAGGCGCTTTGCCACTGTTGTTGGTGCAAGTTGTGGTGCTTGCAGTTCAGTTTGAGCACTTTTCCTGTGCAAGAGCTGATCCACTTACAGGATAGCAGCCTACTTATGTTACCAGTTTAATTCTTTAATTTAGGAGGAAGAGATCTGAATACATTGGCCCACACATGTAGGAGGAAAAAAATAGGACCTGACTGTATAATTAAATACTGGATCATAACTCAGTTACTCAAGGAAGCAGAGCTGTGATTGGCATTTCCTAAGTTTCAAGTGCTTGATTTAGCAACCTTAATGTGCTTTCAACACATTTAAATTTTTTATATTCTATTTCTGTCTATCTTAGTGAAGATCATAGAGAAACTAATTTTCAAGATTATACTGGAAGTGAATCAGATGTTGTTCTTAAAGGATTTACTGCCTTTAGCTCACAGTTCAGTTAAATGGAACAGCCATATAGGAAAAGATGGTTTCCAAAAGGAAACCAAATCTTTTCTCAGCAGCATGTGAAGGATTTCTCTCATTTGACTACCTGATGGAGGTCTGGGATATTGGAATCTCCAGGAGCCCAGAACACGACTAAATAAGTGAAGCTTTCCAGAATCAAGCTTCATTCTCAAATGTGCAACTTTAGCATGAATCAGCTGCCTCAGGGCTAGTAGTGAGCTTTTTGTACAAAGCCAATCTCAGAGTTAATAGAGTTCAGATACTCTTTGTAGCAAATGGCAGCTTTCAGCAGCAAGCCAAGTGAGCATGTGAACCTGATAAAACAAACATGAAAATCACACTATTTCAAGCACACAAACTGAGTCTTTGGCTAAAACCGCATGGGTTTTAATCAGGGTACCTGTCTTTAGGGCATTTTTAAATATAGAACTTCAAAATTAGACGTGGGATCTATGGGAAATCAGGAAATGCTACTCATTTAGAAATCATGTGACAGATACATTAACTTAGGTGCCTGTAATGAAATCCCTGATCTGATTCTTTCGTATTACAGGATAGTGCTGCTGACTTTGCTGGTATGGCCATAATGTGCACATGTACATTTTTCCTTCTTTCTTATTTCCTTTTGACCAAAATCCTGACTTATTTTCAGGTGCAGTGAGTTGCTGTCTCTCCTTTTAAAATATATTTTTATTTTAAACGAAGTAAGTTTTCAAAGTCCAGCTTGAATTACAAATAATTTTTCCTTATGTGTTTATTTATAGTGACTATAGGGATAAGATGTTGTTTGTAACTGGTGAAGAATCAGCCTAGATATTTTCAGAGATTTGTGGTACAGAGAAGCCACTAACTCTATTATAAAAGAGGTCTTTGATTATATAAGTGATTCCTTATAATAATCTAGATTTTAATTAAAAATTGATAGTTAATTGAGAAAAGGGAGAAAAGAGGTATTTCAGAGTTCTGTTTTCTAGTTAAGGAGAGGTAGAGTAGAAAATAAACACAGATCAGGAGATAGTTTTGAGAATGTTTTGATCTTCAGAATAATTTCATTGGAATTTCAGACATTTGTGTATCTGATTTTCAGAGTCAATATATTTTTAAGACTAGAAGTCAATGTGATTTTGACTGGTATTCTGCTGGTAAGGGCAATAGCAATTCTTCTGAAAAAAATGCAAGAGTTTCTATCTTTCCTCTTGACATCCTGAAAACATCCTCAAAAATGTTTTAGGAGGTGAATGACTGCTTTCATTTGCTTTCCCCTTGTGTGAAATTTAAGTTTTCATTATTACCAATGATTTTTCTTGTTATTGTTGTGGTTGTTACTTTGACAACAGTGAAATACTGATCTGGGGCAATAATTTATTTCGCTGAAAGGTGTGGGGAAAGCCTTTTGTTGTTCTTTTTGTGAAAAACAAGACTGTAGTTAGCTATGAGGATTTCTGTTATTTTTTGTAAACTAAATACTTCAGCTGAAATTCTCAGAAGAGCAAAAGAGAATTAGGAACTCAGGATAATTTCAAAACACTGAAGCCTGCAGCATTTCTCAATGATGTTCTGCACATCAGATGATGATCTAAACAAGTCTTAAACTAGTATAACTAAAAAAAACCCTAGCAGCTGTTCAATAGATGCTAGGGCAAGCCCATTATAAAATGTACTATGGTATGTCATAATGGTTAGGATACCAGTGCATTCTATTTTTAGTACCATTGACTCAGTCACTTGAGTTCAAAAAATAAGCAGGGAACATCTGTTTATTGAAAGGATTTCCTCTACATTAATTTCTCTCTCTATTCCATCCTTTATAATGTATTCCAAACTTTTTAACTGGTTCCTTTCAGAGTATTATTTTCCAATATTCTGACACTGCATTAATTTTATTTTCTTATTAATAGCTGATCCTGTGAAAATGTAATTACTCTCTGATGTTTCTTCAAATTTTTTTTAATCATATGGAGTGTTGCTTTTGCTGTGTTTTTCTGAATTTTAAAGATGTTCAAGATCCCTCAGTAAAGCTCCTGTAGCAAAGATTGTACTGCTGGAATTGCCAAAACAAATAGCAGTTTAAGTGCCATCCATGACTCTGGTCCAATATCTCTGTCAGAATATTTAACAGCTATTCAGCCAAATACCTGCAGAGCAGCTGTAGCCCTAGTCAGACCGAGTCTTATTCCGTCCTTCCTTTTAGCCTTGCCATATGATTCATCTTTCTCCTTTTAGAATATTAGTCTATTTATATATTGTACGAGAAAGCAATAGCAAATTGAAGATAAACACTTGCATACTAGCATGATACAATTCTGTACAATTAAAGCAATTTAAGTATTTTCCAGAATGGGCATGCTTGACATATGGTGTGAAGAAAGAAGTGTGACACTCACATGACATGGGTATGACTTTTTGATAATGTAGCAAGACAACTACTCCATGAAAATAACAGGAACTTCACTTTATTTCCTGAGGAAAATGAAGAGCTTTTGCTTTTGTATCACTATACTTCTTTTCTTCTCTGAGCATCTATTTTCAGAGGCTGCCCAGCTCTAGCTATATTATTGAGTAAAGCTCTGACCATGTGTTAGCCAGTATGTTTATTTTTCATAGACAAAGGTGACTTATTTTACTTTTCCCCCCAACCTCCTTTGCTGTATAACCACAGAGGCCAGGAGAAAGATATATCAAATATTAGAGAAATAATTTAGATCCTAGTCTATATTCTTTTAGAATACTTCTTTGATATGAGGTCCTCTTGATCTTGTTGGGGTTTTGTTGCTGTGTTCAAGCCTACAAGTACACAGCAGGTTGCAGGATCTGAACTGTGATAGCAATTTTCTCCTGGAAGAGAAGGAGAAATCCTTATTTAATTTTGACACATTACAAATAACTGACTGTAAGCTAATAGTAACACTCTCCTCACCTCCCATAACCTGTAGTACGATGAATAAACAGTCATCACCGTCCAATGCAAAACTGAGAGTGTGAGAGTCACTGAGAAAGAAATATTGCACTGGCGCTACCAAGTGCGATTCGTATTTCTGATCTCAGGCCAGCTACTAGTGGGCAGGTGTCCACATCACAACCCTGACATAGCTGGTGCAATCTGTCCCCCACCTTTGCTGGAAGCCTGCTCTAAAAATAAACAAAAAAACAATCCCAAACAAATAAATAAAAACACAGCTTGGTTTGTTGTCGTGATGGAACTAACTCTAGCCCATAAGGTTTGTAATTGACAGGTAAAGTCCTTTAAGACAACTCTTTACTCAGCAGTGTAATGGAGAGAGCTCAGGAAGAAAAACAGTTTAGATTTATTTGTTTTATTAAAATATCACATGTTCTACTGGACCAACTCCTTTGTTTCTTAATCACTGCAGTGCAAAATAGACTTTCTGTATTTCTAGAACATAAACTTTTCTTATTACCAATCCACTAGTATTTTCAAGGATTCTACTGAGGCATCTCAAGTGTAAAAGATAAGATGTGGGGGTGTTTTCAGGATCCCAATATTACTGTCCATATATGCAATATAGAACTTCATGAAACAGATTACTTGAAATGCACTCTTTGTTAGACAACAACTTTTAACATTGTGTTTACCTTTTAGATGATGCTTCCCCTGAAAACTTCTCTTTGGCATTTCCAGAACTAGATCAGCAGCTGCAGGTAAACTTTTCTTCTCTTATGACAGTTCTACTTCACATTTACTATATAAAAGACTCTGATTGTTACACTATAGTGGAAGGTTTTCTTGGTACTTTACTAGCCTGTTAACATTTAATAAGACTGCATATATCCATAGAAGAAAACATTGTTTTTTCAAGATCTACAGAAAATTTTTTAGTCCAACCACAGGGAAATTATTATTTTAACAATCTTGCCCACTTTTAAGATTTTCCATCCAATTCCTGCAGTGCTGCTGCACTGCAATGAAGAGAGTTCTTGTTCAACTGATGGGAGGAGGAATGAGAGGGGCATTACACACTCTAATGCCTGCAGGCTGTGCTATGACTGATATCATCAGTTTTCTCAGATGCATTCCAAGAGAATCCTTTGGTGGCCAGTTTGATTTGTCAGCACAGAATGATGGGCCTCCAGTATTCTGGACAGTGAGCAATTGATGGCAACTCCATGGTCCTCTAGGCACAAAGTTCTGCATCCAGTTCTGCATCCAGGGATTATTTCCCTTTCCTCTATGCTGGTTCTGGAGTGTTTGCTGGCTTTGGTAGATTACTTCAGGTCATCTGTTTTCCCAGGAGCATTCAGACTTCCTCTGATATTTCACTCTGAAGGCAGTTGTTTCCTGACTGTAAATTGAGAAGGGCATCAGTAGACCACTCTGATGCAATAATGTCATGTTTCCTGTGCCCATCAACTGGTGAGGCAGCACAGGGTGGCTGCTGGCTTCAAGGGTGACGCTTCTGTCCCGCTGCTCTCACCAAAAGGATGACTGAGAAAGGAATGGAGGATGACAGAGACTCTTCTTGCTCTATCCCTCTCATCCTGAGGATATGGGCAGGTTCTTTAGGCATAAATAGGAATTAAGGAACCAGGTAGTATGCTAACCTCTTTGTTCCACTAACCTTCCAGTGCAGCAAGCAGGAGTGGTATTTTTTTTCCTTAGAAGAATTCAGTTTGAGAAAAGCAATCATGTTTCATGGCTGGAGCACTGAATTGAAAGTAAAGAATCTGCATTTTGTTTCCAACTCTCTCAGTGACACATTGCTTAATCCGGGAGTTGCTTCATCTCTCTGTTCATCTCTGAAATTAGGTTAATAATTTTTACCTTTTTTGTTGAAGAGCATTAAGACCAGTAAGTAAGGATTGCTCTAAAAGAGCAAAGTATGATTATTATTGCTGCTATTGATACATAAAAACAATATTACTAGCATTATGTATAAGTACTTTGAAGGACAAGTGATGATTTTTTTCTATTAAGACTTTTATTATTTTTACATTTCTGGAATCTATAATATACTTTAAATATGGGATTTCATGATAGGCTGAAAATGCTCCTGTGGAAGCATTCAAGTGTTCTGGATATATAATAGCCCTTCAGTAAAAGTTTTTAAGTACACTCTAGCACAATCCCTCTAAGTGTACCCAATTGGTCTGTTAGGTACTTGGCATTTGTTTCAGAAAGCCTTTCTTTACTCTCATAATCTCAGTATGATAACAAATTCAAAGAAACAATCAAAGGCTTTGGTTAATGTAATTTTCTTTTTATTATCCTTTATAATCTCAGTAATATCAGGGTAGCTGGAAGGATAACTTATGAGAACTACCTGTCTGACTCAACCACTTAAAAGTATAAAATTTGTGGTAGCACTTAATCCTTTTGTTTTCAAGCTTATGTGCATGTTTATATTGCAATGCCTTTATGTTCACCCAAGGGCAGTGAAGTTAATGCAGGGATCTGAGCTGATGCAAAGATAACATTGCATTCAAATTTAGCAATAAAAACTTGAATTTCCTTGCTTTTGTCAATCTGGATTACAGTTTCATGTGATAACTATTTAATGTAATTACAGTATTTTTAATCTTTAAAATTTGAAACAAGCAATACCTGTTACAAAGTTATTATTTACCTCATTACCTTTCTTATTAATTGTGGTTTTTTCATTTGCTGCAATCCAAACTGCTGTGGGTTTGTCAGAACTCTATGGTATGTGCTTGCAATTCATGCCAGCTTTGAAACAGGTAGCTCCTGTATTACAGAAACAGGTAAAATGGGCTTCACCAGGACCTGCAGAAGTAGTGAATGGTGGTGTCCCTTGTCATTCCATCCATGCTTTTTTCTGTCCTGAAGTGCATTAATACAGAGCACACACATGAAGGGTCGTGTAAATGAACCTTTTAATCAACTGTGGCAATAGCAGCCTGAAATGCTTGAATCTGCAAGAATGCTGGTACATGTGTTCATAATAAAAATATCATATCTGAGAGCCACAAGATTTTCATCAGTGTGCCATAAATACAGTCAAAAACATTTGAATTTTATTTAAAGAAGCAAACTATAAATGCAGGTTATGTGGCTGTATAGTAACAGGCACCTTAAAAAAAAAGTTATAACTTTACAGATTTCAAGCATACAAAGGAAAATTTTGAAACCCGTTTTAAAAACAAACAAACAAAAAGCCTAAATTAGCTGATCTTTAAGCTGGATTTTGAAAGCAGCTTGAAAGCTATGTAAGTTCAGCAAGTCACTTGGAAAATCAGAGCCTTAGAATTCTATGCATGCAGGCAGCAGACCACAGCCTGAGTACCAAGCAATTTGCACCTCTGTTTTAGGCTTCAGGCTCTCGTCCTCCTATGTTAGGCCTTGGCAGACAACTTGGCTATTTGGGCAGAATTACCTAGTGGTCCCACTTTGCCTCCCACAATTCTTCCATACCTATTCCCTGGGCAGCAGTATCAAATGGCAGGGCAAAGTTCAGTGCAGCCTCCCCTCGGCAGGGTAACAAACCCTGCTGGCCAAGCTCTACTGAGGTCCATGTGGAATTGCCTGGAGAAAAGGTCTTTCTAGGAGACTTAGCAAAAAAAGCTAATTCTCTGTAAGGACTCCTGCTAAAGGACAGTTCTAGCTGCAGTTTCTTTCCAAAGAATAAAAATGATCAGTCTGTGTGTTCTAATGTACTGGCTATCTTCAGACTAATGTGTTTTATTTTCAAATTACTTGAAAATTTATTTTCAAATTACTTGTTACATTTTCTACACATCCAGAGAAGCAATTTGTAAAAAAATAACTATTTTAAATCAAAATTTATATGTGATCTGTCGTCAACCAGACATGAAAGCCCTTCATATGAGAACAGGTCAGTTTGAGATATATTTGCAGCTTTATTATTATTTAAAGAAAAACAAACACGCACAACTAACATAACTTCCTGCTAAGTTATCAGTGAAACAAAACTCATATTAATAAACTTCTTGTTTTCAATTCCTTTTGTTTGCAGTATTGGAATTTTTTTGCTTCCCACTGACAAGCAATACTGCTTATTTGAGCTTTGGTGTTTTTCCTCTGTCCCATGTGTGTGTGCCATGTGGTGGGCAGTGCAGCAAGGGTGGGCTGGTTACACCTGGCACTCTGGCACTGGGAAAATTTAACCTTTGCTTTGTCTGGATGGGTCCTTGCAAGGCACTTCCTTGATGAGCTGCACAGTGACCCTCTGACAGAAATTTTACTATGGGTTATGTGCTGTATTTAGAAACCTACATCAGCACCCAAGGCCTTGTTGTTCAGGTCACTGAATGGAGAGGGAGTATCTGGTGTTCATACCTGCATTGCTATGCCCTGTTCATGCCCTGTCCCATTCCAACACTTCCTGGGACTTGCTCAGTTCACCTCTCTGCTCCCCAGCAAAACCTTTATTCCAGCTGACAGCTTGATCCTGAAGAGGAAAGAACACAAATCACATATGGATGTTTCTACAGGGTGTTCTATAGTGCTTTATCTTTGAAAACCAGGTTAGATGGGGCTCTGAGCAACCTGATCTAGTGGAAAGTGTCCCTGGCAGGGGCTTGGAAGGAGGTGGTCTCTAAAGTCCTTTCCAACACAGAACAATTCAATGGTTCTGTGATCTTCTCTCATGAAATTGTGAGCTGGAGAGACATTTATGTCATATTTCGTGTTACAAATCTGTGTCATTAGATGACTATAAAATTGCTGCAACAGAGAAAAAGCCCCAACTATTTATAACATCCAACCTTAAGACAAAGTATAGTTTTTCTCACTTTAGTAGAAAATACTCATACAAAAGAAGTAATGCAAATGTTATGAAAGGGGCAGTGGGCTCTGTGTGATATAAGCATTTAGCAGAAACCTTGTTTACTCTGGAACTTTAATTGCTTCTACTGAATGCCAGGATTTTTGTTGGACACATAAATTAATTTTAGAAAGTTTAAAAGCATACTGCGTTTCTTAAGAGGATGCTGCAATTGTTTTACTATGTATTGGTTTCCATGAGAATTCCTAGAGGACTCTGCTGCTCTATAATTAGATCTGATTGCCTATGAACTTGATAAGTCTCCTGTAATGCTGCTGTGATAACTTTGGTCTTAGATTATGTAAGACCATTTTATGCATGTATGTTAACATGTATGCATGTTCACCAAGTCAGAGCATCATACTAAGGTTAGAAAAGAATGGAAAATCTCCCAGAAAGGAGAGCAAAACTCACAATTGCTCTCATCCAGTTGACCTGAATTGTTTGGAAGAAAGAGAACTGTTTACTTTCATAGTAAAACCAGACTAGACTAGATGCACCCTAAGATGGGTATCTGAAACTGGTGGGAGAGTTCCAGTTGCACAACAAAAGGTAACTGCAATGAGCTATTTTTACTTGGCACAATGTGGGTTTTTCTATCGTAGAAAAGTGCACAAGGCCATATAATGAACATAGGCCACATTCAAAATATTAGCATTGGATTTCCACTTTTCCAGAAGAGTTCAGCTGAAAGTTACCAAATTTACAAAAAGCAAGACACCACTCTTTAATTAGATCAGTGCTGAAGACCTTTAGACAAGTTCACATGAGCTGGAAAAACTGCCTGATACATTTTTTTCTTGAAGCTTCAACTTTTTCAGGAGAAAGTTTTAAATGTTTTTCACAGTTAAACACATAAGTGCAATGATGGTGAATTAAAAAAATCAACTGTTTTAAATCTTTGGAACAGTTGAGTGGCACTGCCAACTCTACAGCTTTTGTGGATATGTAATGCTGATTTTCATATGGCAAGGCAAAAGAACTTGTCATGTGAGTGAAGCAAAAAAAAAGCCCAAACCTGAAAACTTTCATTCTGTGTCACCCCAGAAAAGATTTTCTTTAGAAGATCTCCTTCAACCTACCTTAAAAAGCAGGCAGAGAGGAGGCTACCCATATGATTAAAGGAATGGAGCCCCTCTCCTGCAAGGAAAGCAAGTCCCTTCCAACCCAAACCTTCTGTGATTTTCTGTTTCTTCATTAACTGCTTTTGCATGTCATCTTCCAACATCTTTCATGTCTGGATTCTGAACAAAAGTCTAAATAAACAGTACATATGTCTTGTAAAGATCTACATATGTATGTGCAGTTTCAGGATGGTCTATAAAAGGATGTCTTAGTGTCTACTTGCTGAATTCTGTAGAACATTTCTCAATGTTACAGTGAGTTACTCAACAAAATAAAAGGGAAAAGCAGACCTTGTTGAAAATCAGGCTTAATAGGACAGACCACCAATATAACTTACAGCTGTAGCTTTTGTACTAGCTTTGTGAACAAGATCAGAGATGCTGCATGTGCACATTTTGCCAGCACAGGAAAATGAGGGTGGATGACACTGAAGCCTGAAGTAAACAGGATTAAAAGCAGAAACTGTGGCCATTAAATGTAACCTACTTTGGCAGGGATGTTATTTGCTTGTCTAGTAGGTATACTTTTATTTATATTAATTTATGGACAGGTAAGGTACAGCAAGCTCAGGCTGTTCTAAGAGGAAAGTAAAGTATGGCTGTTTACTTCTGACTGAAAAAAAAAGCATACTGCAAATTGAACTTCATTAAGGCCTTCTAAAATTAGTCACCTTGGTAAACTAGCAATCCCTTAACATAAAGATGTTATACAGACTTCATGGAATGCCATTGGGCATTTTGTAGTGCAGTATCTGCAGTACTTCCCATTGCCTGGCCACAGACTGTTAAAAAAGTCCTTCCACATGGAATGGAGATTTGTATCTCTCCTTTTCCCGTGTTATTGCAGAAGACTGTTTGCTAAATAAGCCTGTTTCACATGCTACTGACCAGAAACTGCTCATGGATGCTGTAGATAATATCTCTGGAGCCTTTCTTAGTAGTTTCCAAATTACAGAGGAGTAAAGCAAATTCTCCAGTTCTGGCTGCCCCATCCCTGGAAGTGCTCAAGGCCAGGTTGGACAGGGCTTGGAGCAACCTGGCCTGGTGGAAGGTGTCCTTGCCCATGGTGGAGGGGCTAGAACTTGATGCTCTTGAAGGTCCTTTCCAATCCAAACCACTCTATGACATGATCCAATGATATTCTATCTAGTCATTTGAAAACACTGTAACATAATGTTTTAAAGAAATAATACACTAACAATTTAAAATATTCTTGATATAGTGCTTACTACCATCAGACAAATTGAGAAGAATTTTAAGAATAGAAATTAGAAAACTGATTGTTTAATTCATTTTAAGTTTAATTTAAGTGCTAAAATATCAGTGTAAGAGAAAATGTCACTGAAGAGGAAACAATAATAGGAAGGGGTTTAAAAGTCAGCAACTGGTTCTAAGTGAGCCTTAGATACTAAGTTTCAGCATGACTTGATAATTTTTAGCTCTCTATATATATCTTTTGAGTGGGAAGCTGGAATATAGAAACTGAGCACTGTTTTAATTTTTAAACTGGTTTAAACCAGCTAGATTAGTGGAAACTAAATTGGAAGCAAATGCAAATGGTCTTTTCTGCTTTGTTTTGTTGTGTTTTTCTTTTGAAGTATCACTGTTTGGGGACTTTCCCCTTGATACTGTTCGAAATTGTTTTATTGTGACACACTTGGTGGCTGATCTCTGGTAGATAGCAGAGATGCTGCTTTGGCTCATCCACACATTCTTGGATTAGAGCACTGAGACTTCTATATTCAGTCTTGCTAAATTTATGCTTATTATTTGGGTGGCTATATGAATGGTGCTCTTGCTCATCCTCACTGAAATGCAATTAAAAGCCCTTTTCTAGGGATTAGACTCATCAAATATTGGGCTGCCCTTTCCCTGGGTTCCCAAAATCTCCAAGATCAGGGAGAATGAAACAATGTGCTATGAAACAATCCTGCTGCAGCAGTTTAAATTTAGACTATGGAATATGAGTGTCTGTTAAAATTTCAGTGAGGAATCACATACCAACCACAAGTACTTGCAAGCTCCATACATTGCTTACATCTGTGCTTTGGGTTATGTCTGAAGCCAGCTCACCCTGTCCCCCAAACAAAAATGTTTTTCATCTTTGTCTCTGAGCATGTTTAGTAAAATTTAAATTTTCAGTTTAGATTAAAAAAAAGGATTACAAGATCATAAATAGGAAAAGTCTGCCTACTTGGGCTTTTCTTTTCCTAATAATGTCATTAAGGGAATATTATATTACACACAAGAGTCAAGGTAGGACAGCAAGAAATGCAAAGCAATCTACTAATATTGTGGAAGGCAATTGGGTGTTATTTAAATGGGCAGTAAATTAACTATTTTAAGTGTTTCCTTTTACTTCAAACAGGTGGCTCAAGCTTGCTATTTGGAGTTCATTTACAGTCAATAGATTCATGGCTAATAACTTAAAAATACTTCCTGAAAGTGTTATAACCAAAATGTGACAGTCAAACCTGAAGCCTGAATTAAGATGCATTATTTTTTAAGGAGCAAAAAGCACCTACATTTAACCAAAATGTATTTTCAAGAATTTTGATTAAATTTACATAAGGAGTCCTAGGACAGCTTGGTTTTATTTGCCATATTTATTACATTCAGGATGCATTGAAAAAAAAGATGATGTTGCTGCAATGATGTCAGTTCCTGGCAGTGTAAAGATGTGTGTGATAGGTCTGATCAGTGCATCAGCTTTAGCATTTCCATATCACTCTTACTGAAAAAGAGGGTGGCAAGGGAGAAATCCTTCTTTGAAAAATCTTCAGGATATTTTGCAAAGCTGACAAGGAGAGTTCTGAAAATTCTCACAATGTTTGAAGTTTTACACATATGTTTGAAGTTTTACATATATTCTTATGCAGGGAACTGTTTTGGGTTTTTTCCTTCTTTGAAAGGCCTTCACTAGGAATAGTTGGACATATATTGCAGTTAAGGGAAAAAATTCTTTAGGTATTTTCACAGGAATTTAGATAAATATTGTAACTTTCAAAATATGTGGGGTTTAAACTAATATTTCATTCCAAAAACTTCTTTTTCTTAAAGCCTCTGCCTCCTTGTCATGACTCTAAGGAATCTATGCAGGTGTATAAACAGCACTGCAAAATAGCAGAAGAGTACCATGAAGTCAAGAAAGAAATTGCTCTGCTGGAAGAAAGAAAGTGAGTAATTTTCCCAATTTACTGTCCTATATTCTCTTTGCAAAACCCTGTTTGAAACATGAAAGCTTAACACTGTATTTTCTGACCTTCTATACATATATGCTTGTGTATGTATTTATACATATATTGTAATTGTGGCCTTCCAGTATCTGAAGGAAGCCTAGGAGAAAGATGGAGAGAGACTATTTATAAGGGCCTGGAGGGACAGGACAAGGAGAATGGCTTCAAACTGAAAGAGAGGGCAGGGATAGGTGGGATATTGGGAAGAAATTCTTCCCTCTGAAGGTGGTGAGGCCCTGGCACAGGTTGCCCAGAGAAGCTGTGGTGTGCCATCCCTGGAAATGTTCAAGGCCCGGGTGGACAGGACTTGGCTTGGAGCAACCTGGCCTAGTGGAAAGTGTCCCTACCTGTGGCACAGGGTTGAAACTGGATTATCTTGGGGGTCCCTTCTAACCCAAGCCATCCTATGATCCCATGATTTCATGCCTCTGCCTGATGGTCACAAGTTGGTCATTGCTCTACAGGATCTACTGAGGCCACTAAGGGCTGTCACAGTTCAGCTTTGTGGGTGTCCCTTAAAAGCTTCACTGGCAGCCTCCAGGTCACATAACAATCCAGCTCATCTGGTGTAGGTTCCTTTTCAATTCTAGTTTTTTCAATAAACATTGCACGCTTTAATGAAGAACAGAATGGATCCTTATTTAGGCTTAGAATCCTTGACAATGTTAGTAAACATGTTTCTGTGAGCTGCTTTGGTTTTGTGTACACTGGTTCAATATACACTGGCATCTCAGCTGTTCATACCCAAAGTGAATAAGCTGGAGGATTTTTCACTTGTATATGGCCTGTACTCACAGCTCTGTCATCTTTTGCCTGACTATTAAATGGCAAAGTGCACTCTGTGGCTGTCAGTCCCTTTCCACAAGAAATCTGAAAAAGAAATTTAGAGAGAGGAAAGAAGGTGAATAGTGAAATCTCTGCCCAGCTGACCCTGCAGCTTAGCCAAGTTTGCATCCACGGGAATCTTCAGCTGCAGAAGCAAGAGGGAAACTTGAAATCCTGTAGGTCTTACAAGACAGCCAAAGAACTCCCTGAATCCAAACTATGCAGGGTAAGAAAGTGAGATGTCTTTATCTGGGTTGATGGCTAGAGCCACAATATAGTTATTTTTTGCGTAAAGTGTCAAAGCTAGTTGAAGTTTCCCTGCAAATCCCCTTCCACTGGAAGATCAGTGTGGCACTCAGATGCTGACAGATTGGAACAAAAGCTAAAAACGATGATGACCAATGTCATGGGAAAATGCATTTTGCATTTGATTCATATTTGCAGTATTTGCATTTGATTCACCATTAATTGAAGTTGGTCAATCAAAAGTAATTAGTATTTTTAAAAAGATTAGAAGATAAGTAATTTGTTTTAAATTTGCAATGATTTTTCAAATTTTGTTGTCTGATATAAGCTGCTTACATATTTAGCAATCAATTCAGTGGAAACCATGTGTCCGTCTACTCTGAAAATCCAAGCACAATATAAAATATTAAATGATTGTTTAAGTGCTTGACTATAGTTTTATAAACACCAAAGGTAGGCTTCAATCATTTTGGTTTTAGAGTCTACTAATATAAATCCAATTTTATTATTATTGGCACAACCCTGAATCAGTTATGCCTATTTATGAAGAATGCTTGGAACCCGTGAAAATGAGACATTCACATATTTTTTTGCACTTTCTGGAATAAAAAAATTGCTGTTTGAATGCAATTTTTTAATCTATAAATCTGTGGTACTAGCTAAATTAGAAATGCTTCTTGAGAACAGCAGGTACATGCACAAAGTTATTTACCTGAACTCACAATTATCCTAATCAACCTCTGAGCCCAGAGGTCAGCCTCTCAGAGGGGCTTATCTTGGATGAATTCAAGGGCTTCAGGCTGGCACTTTCCTTCATTCCACCAGTGGATGTCAACAGTGGAACAATGTCAGGAAGCTTCCACCACTGCTGTCTGTGCTGAACCTGTTCTGGGAATTCCATGCCCCAGTAAACAGATGTTTGAGTGGCTGTGTAAGGCAACAGATGGAATTATATTATTGAGACTTACATGTACTTTCTAATTACGTATTTGTAGCCTTTTGTTCACATGCTGTATAGCTGTGAAATGTCTAAACATAACAAATATCAGGGCAGCACCTTTCACACCTCCCATGTGTGTTAATCTGAAAAGGTGATCCTTCAGCACTGGGATCAAGGATGTTTCATTTCCTCACAAGCTGCTGCACTGTAATTGCCTGATTTTGAGGTTTAACAAGCTGGAAATGCAAATTGAGGATATTTTTTCTCCAGATGTGGATTGTTTATAATTCTTTCCTCCAAGTAGATTGTCCATTTTGTAGTATTTTGGAGTGGGTCTCATGCCTTCCCCCACTGCATATCTTTCCTTTCTGGAGCAGTCTGTTTTTATTAAACCCTCCAGAAACCAACTGGGACCTCTTTACCACATGGTTTGCTTGAAATTGAAAGGTGGATTAAAAAGTTATTAGCATACATGTAACTTTACACACATGTAAGCAAACAAACCTGAGCATGACAGCCTTGATTTTTAACTAAAACTAGACAGAAAGGGAGTATAAGTGTGGAGGCAAAGGAATAAGCAAGAAGTAAAAGGGAGTTTTGCTCTCCTGTTCACTGATTTATGTCTAAAAATATTCTCAGCACTTATGGTAAGGGAGTTAAAAGCAGTTTAGGGACTAGCATATACTGAATGAAGATTAGATTATAATGGCTGGGGTGGCATGCATAAAACAAGTATTGTGTGTGTACATATAAGTGTATATATGTATATAAATACATGTGTATATTCTTATATATGTATACACTTATATATGCACCTTATAATTGTGGCCTTTCGCTACCTGAAAGGAGCCTGCAAGAAAGATGGAGAGAGGCTATTTACAAGGGCATGTAGAGATAGGACATGGCAGTATGGTTTAAACTGATAGAGAGAAGGTTTGGATTGGATAAAAAGGAGAAATTCTTCCTTGTGAGGATGTTAGGGCACTGGAAATGGTTGCCCAGACAGCCCTGGCTGCCCCATCGCTGGAAGTATTGAGTCTTCCATTTTAAAAAGGGAAGAATGCTTTCACTTGTCTAAAATGTCTGATGAGATGCACAAGTTTTTAGCCTCAAAACCAATTAAAATCAAACGGAAAACATAGAGTTGCAATTTCCTAAAATTTGCCCCTGCTGTGAGTTTCTTCTTTTACATTTGAGTTTGAATGTATGGAAATGAAGATTCCAAATTTTCTACTACACCTACTATCTATTGTCTATTTCTCTTAAATACTACTTTGATAAAATGGACAGTGATCAAGTTGCATCCCTTGTAATGGGAACAAACAGCTTTTATAGTGTTCTCCAGTGTACACTTTTACCAAAGGCAATCACAAATGCTGTTGGATGGTATCCTTGTCAGTGTTCCCAACTCCTCTCCACAGATCAATTCTCCTGTGTCATTCCAATGACAAGGCTCACCTGGCAGTTTCTGTACCTGTGGTGCCTGTGACAGTGCATACAGGATGCTGAAGGCTATGACTGACAGAAAAAATCAGAAAATTGATTGAGCAAATATTTTTTATTTGTTGGCTAGGAGAAAGAAATAATGTTAACCTGAAAAATATCTCTACAGGTATTAGAGCCTTTTAGCAAAAAAACCCAAACAAACAAAAAAAACCAAACAAACAAAAAACCACAAAAAACCCAATAAAACTATAGAGTCAATTCTGCTTTAAACATTATTTTAACAACAGTGAAAAACATTGAATCTTTTACAACTTTTCAAAGGCTTTTACTTCTGCTTAGCTTGATGTGTAATGTGAGCATCAAGTACAGCCAAAGTAAAAAGTCAGTGAAGTGAGATGACAAGGGCTGCTTTTCATCAAGGTGAGAACAAACTTACTTGTTCTCTTTTGTGCAATATAGATGGCAAGAGAACGTACTAGGATGGCAGTGGGAGAGAAGATGACAAGTGTTCCAAAGGAAAATGGGAAATGTGAGAGAGAAAAAGAGGTTGTAATATCAAAAAAGGGGAAATCAAAGGACAAAGCAAATAAAGATGGGAAAAGAAGTTACTCAGGAATAAAAAAGGAAGCAAGAATTTGAAAGAACATTGGGTAGATTTTTTTGCTAATTTAATCATAGCTTCGTTTCTGTCTTCACTCACACTCTTCACATTTATGCCAGCAATACGTGGTGTAAGGGAAAAAACCACTCTGGAATGGGAGACATGATTGAAAATAAAGAAAAGGGTGTGGAAACAAGAACACACCACATTTAGGGCACAGAATGTAATTTAATTTATGTTCCAGAAACACACACGTATTTCCATAACAGATGGTTTTGGGTATCTAACTTTGGGTGAAAGGGATGAGATGGCTGGTTATTTTGAGCACTTGTTATATTGCTATTACTAGATAATGACCCTGGATTATGTAGTTAAATATTAGAGTTGCCATGGTTGCTGGCTGTATCTTATATTCTTAGCACTGCATGGTTATCTCTTTTTCCTCCCCCAGACAATTCTAATATAACTCTACAGAAAAGATCATTTGATCACCACCTGGTTTAGGATCACTCGTTCTCTTGGCCATGGATATGATTTCTTTTCCTTCTTTTACACGTTAGAGTAGACA
This sequence comes from Ammospiza caudacuta, assembly GCF_027887145.1. Taxonomy (NCBI): domain Eukaryota; kingdom Metazoa; phylum Chordata; class Aves; order Passeriformes; family Passerellidae; genus Ammospiza; species Ammospiza caudacuta. Next base: position 16,575,286 of record NC_080594.1, on the reverse strand, counting down.
GAGAATCATGGAATTGTTAAGATGGAAAAAGACCTTTAGGATTATCAAGTCCAACCACCAGCCCAGCACCACCTCCCTGTTCACCATTAAACTGTGTCCTCCACTGCCACCTCCACATGTTTTGTTAACTACTCCAGGGATGGTGACTCAACCACTTCCCTGGGCAGCCCATTCCAGTACTTTACAAACCTTTCCATTAAAAAGTTTTTCCTGATATCTAATCTGAACCTCCCCTGGCACAACTTTAGGCCATTTCCTCTTTCCCTGTCCCATGTTCTCTGGGAGCAGAGCCTGACCCTCACCTGGCTGCACCCTCCTGTCAGGGAGTTGTGGAGAGTGAGAAAGTCCCTCCTGAGCTTCCTTTTCTCCAGGCTGAGACCCCCCCCCCAGCTCCTTCTATGGCTCCTGGTGCTCCAGACCCTTCCCCAGCTGTGTTCCCTTCTCTGGACACACTCCAGTCCCTCACTGTAGGGAGAGGACCAGAACTGGACCAGAAATCAGGACTCAAGGAATGGCCTCAGCCGTGCCCAGCACGGTGGGACAGTCCCTGCCCTGCTCCTGCTGGACATGCTGTTGATGATAAAATCCAGCATCCCACTGCCCCTCTTGGCAAATGGCATGCAGTGGAGACGACTGCTTCATTTTGTGGGAGCCTTTCATATGTTTTAGCTTGCTCTCATGACCATAGGACTATTTCTCTGCTTTTTAGTCCAGAGGATTTCTCCAAGTACATTGTTTCTTGAGTGACTTTCCCAACACTGTGAAGACAAGTAGTTTTCAGACTTCTAGGTACTTCAGAAAAAGATTGGTGTAAACCTTAAAGGCAATGTTTTAGCTCAATAATTTTCCCATTCTAGACCTGTTTTTTCATCATCTCACATGTATGCATATGTTACTTGCCAAATACTAGAAATTAAATTACAGCTTTTCTAATACAAAGAGAGACCTCCTCTTCTAGAGGAAGTGTCCTTGCCTTTGAAAGGTCCTTTCCAACTCAAACTATTCTGTCATTCTATGACCTTTTATATGTTGCCATCTGAGACACATTTTCATTTATGTTAAAGCAGACTTTAATGGTATTGGTTTTTAATTTATTAGTAGACTTATGCAATGGCAGTCTCCTCAAGACAGCAGTTACCTTGCAGGGTCTCATAATTCCTCCTGATAGGAAAGCCATGGCAAATGTGGGAAGAGAAAATGCCTTTATGGCCACCAGTGCACAGCAGCTGTTGGAGAAGTTACTGTACTGCCACAGATGCATGATCCTGAATACCTTGTTCACAATGGGGAAAAGGCAAATCTGAGTCTTTGTATTCTGGAAACTGCTTTCCTTGTGTCAGTCCATCTCTAAATACACTTATCTCCAGGCAGATTTATCTGCTTAGTCTGTCACTTTTCTTTGTATTTATTCCTTGTGAATATGAGTTTCAAGGAGCTGTGTTCTCTGCATGTTTGGTTACTAAGGCCAGAACAAGAGAAATAACTTCCCTAAGACAGTGCTATGTTTTTCTCCTGCTTGTGGTTGATGTGTTTATGATGCAAATCACTAATGTTGCCTCCCAAACCCCTCCCCAAAAAAGAACACTCCAAGTACCCATTACAGATTGGCTCAAAGCTTTGAGTACCTCAGCACTAGTTTGAAAATAACTTATCAATACTGTTAATGTTTAAACTTGGGGTAACCATTAACAGAAAGCACAGATTACACAGTGCTACATCTATTTATTAAGCATCCACAACAAGGTCTAGATGGTGCAAGAGCTTAGCATGGTGTTCTTTAACCTCTGAAAGCTAAGTTCAAATCTAGGATTAGATCAGATGTAAATGTTAGTTACTGTCCTCATCCTTTTGTGAGCTTCCTAAGCTACACCATTCATAACATTTAGCAATTCCCTGGTACTCTAATTTTAGATCTGTGGCAGGCTGACAGTATTAGCCTGAGACATCACCCTATCCTGTAAACAGGTGTTGATCCTGATGGGAAAGGACTAAGTAGGTTCTGCTGACTCAGAAGTGGGCAATTTTACTACCTCAGTGCAAGGAAACTGCTTTCTGTGAGGGAGGTCCAAGAGTGTGGACTACAGCAATGAGTGTATTTTGATTTTAATGCATTTACAGTTTGTTTGATAGAGAATCTAAATCCTGGGGAGGGGGAGAGAAGTTTTCTGTGCTGCTTGAATATTACTGGAGAGCAGCATGAAAGCCAAGCCTGCAGAGAACGCCATCAAATCAGAACTGACCTTCATTACTGGAGCTGTCTGAGTTTGCACCTTGTCTGTCTGTGCCTCTCCTGGCTCAAGTCCAGAAGAGTCAGTGCCATTCCTTTTCAAGTACTGAAAGTTCCCACAGAAAAAGTTTAACTGCTTTTAAGATGCTAATTCCCTACTAGTAGGTTCACTGCATCTCCCTTTCAAAAAGCTCATGAGCGTAAGAAAAGTAAGGAAGAATGATTCTGAATTCATTTGTTTGGACACTTCTGATTTAACAGTCTGTAATTTGAAAGAGCTTCATTTAGCCCTTCAGTCCAACATTGCACCAGAGAATAATTGCAAAGAAATACTGCAGAAGTTCTTATTTGGTCTCTAGAGATAAAGGTCTTGCAGAGGAAGTCCAGGGAGAAAAAAAAACAAAACCAACCAAACAAACAATAAACCAAAAAAAACCCCAAACATCTGGAGTTGTAAAAACTCATTGTCCCTGAATGTATTTCTCCTCCATGGTCTCAGGCCCATGAATAGGAGCTGTCTTGCAAGATTGTCTTGGCTTCTGTAAAAACTGGTCGATCTAGAATGGCCCAGCCACAGAAAAATGAACCTGTTAGTGGCTTGCTGTGTTTAAAACTTGTACAGCTATATTGTGTTAAATGTACATAGAATTTTACTGAGCAAAAATACGCTCTTGATGCTTCCTCTCAAAGGTCTGATTGAATGCACCTGTCACCAGGTGAAAAGAAACAGAGGAGGCTTTGCTGCAGCATAGCTGCTCTGCCTTACCTCAGTAGTACAAAACAAAGATATCATATAGGAAGATGCCTATGTGCTGCCTCTTTGGCTGATTTAAAATTCTGTAACAGCTGCTAACTCTTCTCTTTTTTTTTTCTTTTTTTTTTTCTTTTTTTTTTTTTTGATCTATGGGAAGCACAGCTGGTAGAAATGGCTGTACCAAAGGTGTGTTCTAACTTGTGACTCCTTGAACTGCAGTAACTGTGACTGTAAACAGTCAACTAAACCATGGGCAAACTCTGCTATCAGTGAAAGCTGCAGTAAAGACAGAGGAAGGTTAACCTGATCCTAAATGAAGGCCACTCAGAAGTGTTTTTCTAAAAGGCAGATTTACAGTTTTGGTGCTCTATATAACATAAGTGATCAGCAAACACAGAAATGTTATCTTTTCATGAACACTCTGACCTGTGGGAATAGAATTGCTGATCTCTAGGAATTTCCTGTCTGAAAGCACTGGTCTAGCCTGACAAGTGGGCTCCTTTAAGGACTGCAGTGAAATCTATCCACTGTGAAGGCATGAACAACTTCCCACTGATGATCTACCAGCGCTGTTTTGACATGACTGAGACATAAAGTCACAGGGCTATGAACAGTTAAAAGATTAACTAATCTCTGAGATAGAATGATCAAAAGAACCTTTTAGAAGAGACTTCCTGTAATGGGTGAATTTTTGACTTAAAGGGAAAAAGAAACCCAGAGGCCAGGCTGGCCTGGTGGGTGACTAAGGGGAGAGTAATTAGATTCTCTGTGAGTTATTCATGCCTTCAGCATGTTTTAAGACCTCTTTTATCTCCACTTGTGCTGAGGTAATTTCAGTTGATACTATACAGGAAACTCCAGCTCCTGGCCAGCTCTGGGAATACAGGGCACTGTGTGATTCCATCCAGAAGAAGTCACAGCTTAAATCCTCTTGTGTCTGTACTTAAGAGGACCAGGAGGGGTCAGCTTTGCAACTCTTCCTCAGCAATAGGGCTAAGATCTGAGTATAAACACATTATAGAAATATATATAGCTCAGATTCAGTGCCCACTACTTACTGGATTTGTTTGTAGTAGAGAAAAGGAAACCAGGCGCACTTCACAGAACTTACCAACCAACCAAAATAAATAAATTTTATTTATTTCTAAATCTAACCAGCCAAACAAGAACACCTCACTCTCTTTCAGTGATACCTGGTATCGAGAGAAAAATAAATTGTTATTCTTCTGGCAAAGTATTAGCAAGTCATCTCTAGGAACTTGATTCTCCACCATGAATTGTGCACTCAACTCTTACTGAAATTAGAGATCACAGAATCATGCAATCAATAGACTAGTTTTGATTGAAAGGGACCTTAAAACTCACCCAGTTCCAATCCCCTGCCATGGGCAGGGACACCTTCCACCAGGCTGGTCCAAGCCCCATCCAAGCTGGACTCGAACACTTCCAGGGATGGGGCAGCCACAGCTTCTCTGGGCAACCTGTGCCAGGGCATCACCACCCTCAGAGGAAAGAATTTCTTCCCAATATCCCATTTCCTGCTCTCTTTCAGTTTAAAGCCATTCTTTTGTCATGTCACCCGTGTCAAGAATCCCTCTCCAGCTCTGGTGGAGCCCTTTTGGTACTGGAAGGGGCTCTAATGTCTCCCCAAAGCCTTCTCTTCTGCTGAACAGTCCCAAATACAGACACATGAAAACAGCATTTTTCAGGCTTGCTCACTGAACAGCAAACCAATCTGAGATTATGGAAGCTTAGTCTTTTAAAGGTATGAAAAAAGTGTATTTTATGATTGGCTTTGCGCAGATATTAAAATGAATATTATATGTGTAATGTTCAAAAGTTATGCTGTATGAATTCTCTTAAGTGTTAAATATAGTTTTAGGTTGTAAAAAAATGTTAGAAACTATGCTATGTAGGATACTTTTTAAAAGAAAGGACTTGCAGCGAGATAGCAGCCACGGGATACCTAAATCTTTCAGAGAAAGAGAATTTATTGCTCTTCATCAGAAGAAACGAACTTCTTCCTTGCCTAGGATTCAGAGGAAGAAGTTGTCACTGACCAGACAGAATCCTTTCTTAGAATGGAATTTATGCATCATGTATGAGGTGTATGAATATGCAACAGGCTGTTGTTTTTAAGGGTTAATCCTCTGTTAATGTGTGTCCTTTTTCGGGCTTATTTTGCCCAGAAAGAGGTACCCGAACGGTCCATAACTCTTTGTTCCTATAGTCTCATATTGTCCTAACCCTAATTGTCCAAATTTTTATTACTCTAATTATATTGCTATTTTTATAACCACTTTATTACTATTAAAATTTTAAAAACAACTAATTGGCATTTTTCACAAAGGGAAAAAACAGAACTCTAAAAAATTCATTTTCTATGTCCTCGTTTCACACAAGTTCAAGTAATAAAAACTAAGTTCACAACACACAGCCCACCTTTGACCTAACACAAGACAACAAATTTTTGCCTACTGCCACTTGTAATAATTGGGATTTTTTCCATAATAATCAGAAAGGAGCTGATTGCCAGGCTGGAGCAAGTGGAGAAAGAGAGCATGGATGCTGCTCGGCTGGCCAAGGAGTACGCACAGCTGACAGAGGAGAACCGGACGCTGAAGCTGGCCCAGACACAGTGCGTGGAGCAGCTGGAAAAGCTCAGGATACAGTACCAAAAGAGACAGGGCTCCTCATAACTCCCAACCAGCTCATGGGAGGCACTTCTTACAGGAATGGAAAACAGATTTTAAAATAAAGATCTGTTTCATATGTTACAACGCTTTACTACGGATGCAGAGTATGTTGAAGTCTGAATTTGATTTAATGCTTGCCACCCAGTAGTTTAATATAATGGATATTTCATCCATTATATAATGAATGTTTTATTTCAAATAACATAATTGAAGTTAATCTATCCCCATTATATGTTCTAGTGGATCAGGTTTCTTTTCTAAACATATTTCTTCCAATTTAAGAAGATATGGACACAATAGAAAATTGTATAAATAGTGTTGGAAATTTGGATCATACTAAGGACTGGGACAATGTTAATATATGGAATACATGTATGTTAATCTTAGTTTGGTAAATTCTTTTTAAATTATTTTCCTCATGCATAAAGTGCTTGGAAGTTATCTTGAAGCAGATCTCCTCACTAGTAGAAACCATACTCGATGTCAACTTCACACTGTTGTATAAAATCTGAAAAACTGCACATTAAAAACTGAAGTAACAAAATTATTTTATCAAACAAGTGCACTGCCAGTGATAATTTTCAAGTTATAAAATTAAAAGGAAACAGATGAGATCAAACTTTCCTGCCTTAAGTGTAAAGATTACTTGAGTGCCTTTTTATTGTACTTTTAGGCATGCAAGAAATGAAAAATTAATATAAGAATCATAATTTCATCATACTTTCAACTGAGACTATGTCTGTAAAATTATTGTAAGGCTCTTTTGTTCTTATTTTCTGGTCTATTTTGAAACATAAGTGGCTGTAAGTAGGGACAGGAGTTCTGTGATACACAAATAACTGGGAAGTAAAATGTCAGTTTTACTTGCTCTATTTATCCCTGTATTTTCTTAGATCAACTTAAAAATCTTGGTTATACCTCCATTTCTATCCATAGAGCAGTTTTTTCATTAAAAGGAGATGTAGAAAAACCCTTTTATGTTCTAAATGTTCTCAAATCACCCTGTATTTTAAACTCTGCTTGTCAGATGCTGCTTGTTACATCTTCATGAGCTTAGAATTCAACTTAATGTGTTAGTAGTACTGGGTCTTAGTAATTGAAAACTATGAAGTTAAGACTTGCACCAGGACTTTAGCTTTGATTATTATCATTAATCTACCATGAAAACAGAACTTCATGTTAATAAGAACAATTCCTGGCAGCAAAGGGGACAAAAAAAGAACTACAAGCTGCCTGTAATTTATCTGTGCTAACTGCCTACAGTATTCCCTGCAGCACAGGTGGGAAAAGTGGCTCTGTGATACTCCAAGCACTGCAGCAGGAGAGCATGAAGAGGTAGCAGGAGAGGAGAACCTTGTTTCCACTTCTCCTCCTGAGCCACCAGGGCAGTGTCAGCATCCAAACTTGGCACTGCTTCCTGCTGTACCTGGGATATCACCACTCCTGAGGCATGGGCTTCCTGCTGGAATGCTCCCTGAGCAGTTTAATACTGTATTTATTCCTCTTATTATCTGAGGATCCAATTTTCCTTGTACTTTGTAGAAAAAAAAAAACATAGTTAATAAAAACCACTTGGAATATTAGGCCTGGAAATGCTGGAAAAGTCTTGAAGTCTTGTTTGAGTTTTGCACTGTTGGGAAACATAACTTGAAGAGAAATCAGAGCTTTGCTTTGAGCACAGAACACCACAGAAGTTAGAATTACCTTTTTTTGCCTGTGTTTGTGTGTTTTGAACAAGAGAATTCTCATTTTAAAATAGTTTGTCATTTTAGTCAAAGGTTTTTCCATCTAGCCTTGAAAAACATCATGCAGTCAGATGATTTCGGTGAATTCATTGAAAGCCATATAAAGTACATAAAATTAGTTTATTGACGGACTATCTTTGGATGCAAATGGATCAGACAGCAGACCTTTACTTGCAAATAACTGTGTTCACCTTGAAATTTTCTATTTAAGTGCAGTCACCATGCTTTAGATATCAGAAAAATTACAGACCATATGCTGGGAGAAAAACCTGAGAGAGAGCCACAGTCAGGTGGAGGAGGAAAGCTGGACCTCATTTGTGGCAATCAGCACTGGGAGAATAGTCATGGAATATGTTTTTCCTAACCTGTAGGTTCTGACCAGTATAGAAGAATTCAAGAAATATTTTACAGGTGTGCAGATGCCAAATTTTTGATGTGGGCCAGCCTACAAGCCTGGATAAATATGAAATTCTTAAACCATCCCAAACTAATTTAAGTCAAAGATTTATATTCAACTTGGACTTTAGCTATGTGCAATCAAATTTTCCTCCTGCTTTTAGTTATGGTTAAAGTAAAAAATAACAGCTTTGTATGAACATATTTGCCTGCATGCATGCTCATGAGCCTGAGAGCAGGAGATCAGAGAAATTGTTTCCCAATACAAATGAGTAGAACTGATACAGAAGTACCAAGGATGAAAAATTAGTGTATCTTGAAAATTATTTTTTTTTTAATATTTGGGGAAGTGGGATTCAAAGGCAGGAAGGTAGGGAAATGGAATTTTCCAAAAATATTCATAGGCAAGTTAAATTAAAATGTAGCATAGTCTACATCATGCAGAAAATCATCCAGGTGTTGAAAAGAGTAAAGGTAGCTGGAACAACCTTCTGAGGGGTAACTGCTGTATCTATCATCCATCTCTTGATTTGTTCATCAAGAGCATAATAGTGAAAAATAAATCTCCAATTTGGACATGCTGAATTTTTCTCTAGATACAGTGGAGCTCTGCTGACTAAATAGCTGAAATTAGGCTTTTAATAAAGTATTTATCATACTGATCCTCTATTTTCCATGTAGGCAATATGGTTTGTGTTCTGATTGAAATGATCTGCATGTTAGGTCCTGTTGTATCTATCACACTATAAAAACAAGTTTTATACAATTACTTCACAGATGATTTTAGAAGTTCAAAAACTTAGAAGCCAGTTTTTGAAAAATCAAGTACCAATGAAAGGTTCAATTTTATAACATGTGACTACAACCTGTGAGAACTGCAGCTGTATTGCAGACAAAGTGTATTTCTTGCTGTTATCCAGGTTATCCAGGTTAGCAAAAGTAAGCATGCCACTACTATGATAAATGCATTTTCTTCAAACCACTCAAGGCACAGTGAAGTACATAGGATTGAAACAAAAACAAGACCTGTGCTTTCCATTTTCTGTCATTGCTAAACAACTTCCTTCCGTCGTAAAGAATGCTGAACAAACTCAATTTAAGGCTTCCAGTTAGCAAGGATATGACTCATGCGGGCTTGAAACAGCCAGAGCCAAGGGTGACTTGACGCTTGGAACGTCTGGAAGATGAGGAGATGTGAGTTTGAGTTCGCTGCCTTTTTAAAAAAAAGTTTCCCTTTTCAGGATTATCTCTATTCTGTCTGATTTTGTGAATTAATGATCTTTGGAAGTGTGTCACCTCCCACCAGAGGCTTCCATCATCCAGGCCTTTGTAAAGATTACACACTGTTACCTGTGGGGACAGGTGGGACAGAGAGGTGTTCTCAGCCTTCCTTTGGGTTGTGTGCTTGGGGAGCTCTGCCACGTGACTCTTTGCTGCTTCATCTGCAGTCACAGGACACCTTGCAGAAATTAGCTGGTCACAGTAATAACCACAAAGCCACTTGGTGGTGTTCCCTATCTAAAATTCTTTTACTGATCAATGCACAAAGTGGAAGCGTCTAAAGGAACAGGAGAGACTTGTGTCACCATGATATTTTCTGAGAAATCCCTTTGCCAGGATTTTTCTCCTGAGAAGCTGAGAAGCCTCAGAGGAAAATAAAAACAATAATTATCTGCTGCTTTGGAATGCAATAGGTGCATCTTTGATTGGTCCATATTGGTTGTTTTTAATTAATGGCCAATCACCTTCAGCTGGCTCAGACTCTCTGGGAGTCACGAGCTTTTGTTGTTCATTCCTTTCTATTCCTTGCTAGCCTTCTGATGAAATCCTTTCTTCTATTCTTTTAGTATAGTTTTAGTATATAATTTTCTTTTAATATAATATATATCATAAAATAATTATTCAGCCTTCTGAAACATGGAGTCAAGATTCTCGTCTCTTCCCTCATCCTGGGACCCCTGTGAACACCACTTTTCTGGAAGAGTTTTGCCTCTCTGTGGTGGGTACAAGATGTGCAGTGGTGGAAGAACAGGGCTGCAGGGAAAGGAAGTTTGGTCCAGGCAGTGATGTAACAGGAAGAGCACTGGCCCTGTCCAGCAGGAATGTGAGGAGAGTTGACAAAACCTGGATGCTGCCATGACTTTTGTCTCCCATCTTCACACTTCCACAGTCATGCCTGTGCACCCACAGATCTGAAGGTCTTCTCCCTCCTGGTGGGATGTCATGGCGTGCAGATGCATGGATGATACGGTGATACATATCCCTGGAAAACCCACCATGAAACTATTAACTGTCTTTGTGACAGCCTGGAAGGTGTGCAGCAATGAAAGACTAGGACTGAACAAGCACCAAAAAGCTGGGCCCTGCTGTCCATCTTGATGTTCTTCTGTGGGACAACACCAGACATCAACTGCATGACTGCACCAGGGGGCACCCTATGGAGGAAGGGAAGGTAGCAAAGCAGAGTTGGAGGGGCTGCCTCAACCTCACCATTTCCTTCACTGGTTTTGCAATGTTAAACTGGGAGTTATCAAGGTGATGTTTCAGGTGCACACCAAAACTGTGAGGCTGACACTTCAAATTCAAAGTAGATTGTTTTATAAGAATGAAAAATCTACCTTGCTTGGGACAGTGCCAGTCAACTCTAGGTTTTTCAGTGCTCCTAACAAGTAATGTCATATGTTATTCATAGCCATATGAATGAAAGATGACAACCATTCACAAATCACCGTTATCCTCAGCCCAGGCTTCCTCCACTGAATGGTTTATTCTGCAGAAAGCACAAGATTTAGCAGATGAGTCACTCTGCTTTTCTACACGCCAATTATCAGTTCCCCCTTCTAAACCTCAGTTCCTTCAATCCCCCTGACCACAATCCATCCCCAATGAGTAAGCAGCATCAGCCCAGAGCTCAGATCCAGTTGTCTGACAATCTTATGACATGGTCTGATGATCACCATGTGCTCAAGGTGGTTTCCAAGTGCTATGTGTGATGTTTTGTGGTTCGGTGCTGGTATGTGGCAGCAAGGAATTCTACCAGCCTTCAGGTGTCTGCTGTGAGACATGCTTGGTTTCCTTGAGCTGCTTAGAAAATATGAGAGTAGGTGGTCCGTGGATTTAGTTATTTGTCTTAATCTTATACTAAATTTTAATACAGGAATTAGGGAAACGAAATGAGGATGTGTGCGCCGATGTAACAAATGTGCAGCCAGATGCCAAACCATGCTCTGGGTGCAAGGAATGAGTTAAGTGACATGAGAACTTTAAGTGATGGAAAGGAAGTAGGTACAGCTAGGAAGAGGAACTAGTGAGTGAGCTGTTCCCTTAACTGCTTGCTTTCTGGCTGCTTATGGCTTGCACCAATAGAATGTATAGGCTGTTGTCCTTAGCTCAGCATTAAGAAGCTTTTTTTTTTATGTATTCCAGCACTTTTCCAAGCCTAGTTTACACTAAAATTTTATACTGGAATATTTACTTCATTAAGGTCATGTTTTTGTCAGCTCTGTCTAGAATTAACAGAGTGATGATGTGATACAGATGTCAGAGTGTTGCAGATGATTCTTCTACAGAAAGAGGAATAACCACTATGAGAATATGACTATTGTGCTAATCATGGAATCATAGGAAATCTTGAGTTGGGAGGGTCCCATAAGGGTCATTGAGCCCAGTTCTATGCCAACTGCTGTATTTGCATTAAAGATAAATAAAACCTTGATAAATAGCCTATGTAAAGTGAAAACTGCATTGAAGTCAGAGCACTTCAGTACTAAAATAACTGCAGCCCCACTAATGGTCTTTTGCTGCTTTCACTGCACAAGCAGAGTTTGGTACTTTGATGAACTAGATCCCCAGTTTCCCGCATGAAGGAATGGCAGCAGTGTGATGTTGTGTGATTGAAAAACTTTCACGTCTGTATTTTAACTTTCTTACAAGTGTATGACAAATGTCAGTGCACAACCCAGATTGCCTTGTGACCACAGATTTCTTCACAGCCACTTCATCACAGTGCTCTCCCCAGCCTGGGTCTTTGACTCCCACATTCCTCTGCTGTGCGTGGAGAGCTGAAATAAGTCAACTACTCTGAACTTGTTAAAGCAGTCAGAAGCAAATGTATCATTTAACATTATCTGCTAAGGAAATGGACTGTGTTGTGGTCAGACCCTTTTGTGTTCCTGGTCAGCAAGTACATCAGTAGAGATGTTTCCTGATTAGACGTCAGTACAAAAAATGCCAATGTTAATATTCATGGAAGACAGAGGCACACTCAGACATACTCCCATGAATGCCGTTCTAAAAAATAGACTTACTCAAGGTGTTCCCTCCATGGCTGTGAATATAAAAGCCAGAAACTCACATATGAAGAAGTACTTCCTGATGAAATTATCTGTGCCAAGAATGTGAACACTTCTTTTTGACATAATTTCAAAAAAGGAAGATGCTTTCAAGCAAAAAACCCAAACCACCCACATTAGTTCCCAGCTAATATAAATTACATCCAGCTATGCACTAACTGCTAAAATTGTGCTTTAATCTATTTATAACCCTTCAAATATCTCTCACTAATTTACATTGGTGGAACAGGCCCTTATATTTGACTGAGCTCCCTCTGGTGGGTAATGGGACATTATTATTACAAAGCAGAGATACCTAAAAAACGTACAATTATGTTTGTCCAAGTGGAGTTTTATTTACTTATTTATAGCAAATAATTTTTATATAACTAGGTAAAGGTCAGTGTACAAATTTATCACTATCTGATCACATCTGAAACTACACAAAGAGTGGTACCCAATATTTTTAAGATACTAGAGATATTCCAATGGAGGTGTAGTTTTCAACACCTAACGCTGAAAGCACCTAACAGGAGGCACCCAAGTTAGATGAGTTCTGGCATCCTACAAAAGCTGAGAGAGCTCAGAATTAAAAATTATTGCTGAAACTGAAAGAGGGTAGGTTTAGATTGGGTATTCAGAAAAAAATTCTTCCTTGTGAGAGTTGTAAGGCCCTAGCTCAGGTTGCCCAGAGAAGCTGTGGCTGCCCCATCCCTGGAAGTGCTCAAGGCCAGCTTGGATGGGGCTGGGAGCAGCCTGGTCTAGTGGAAGGTGTCCCTGCCCATGGCAAGGGGGTGGAACTGGATGAGATTTAAGGTCCCTTCCAACCCAAACCATTCTATGATTCTATCAACTATGTGATTGTTTGTTCAAACTTTTGGAGTTCAGCTGGATTTACATACCTAGAAATCTGGCCTGTATGGCTTTAGACAGTACTGACCAACTGCAGGCACTTTGCAGTGCTTATTTAATGGTACAATAACTAAGAGTCCTACAAGCTTTAAATAGCACAGTACTGATGAATGTGCCTCTTTTTTGCTGGTAAATTTGAATATGCCTTAAATCTCATACACTCTGGTATTAATGAGTGACCCATTTCTAAAAGAAAGCATGAGTGTTCTCTTCCTATTTTTCTCCTTGTATTTAGGTTAAGTAATCTGAATAGGGGAAGTATCAGGCTTCAGAAGAGTGCCCTAATGCATGGGCAAAGTTCCAACCACAGGTTGAGTTTCAACAACCCAAAGTGGTTGTGCTGGAGTATTAGAACTGCTTTACCAGTAATGAATTTAGTGGCTCTTGCACATGCCACCATCTACTTGAGCAAACTTGTTTCTGGAAAATTTGAGTCCCTAGAACATTCTGAAAGGTAAAAGAGCAGAAAAAGCATGCTACTAACTTTGGTCTTCAACTTTAGCTGCTTCATAATTCACCTTCAGTTAATAAAAAGACGTTTATGTTTTGTCATTTTTCTGAAACATGATAAGAGGTAAAATTCTAGTTACACTGTTTTTAAAGGTGAGACATGAAGACAAAGGATAAGGATTTTACCAAAGACACCGTTTTTACTGGCAGTTTTTGAGACCTTTGTATCTCCTGAGTACAACTGCATGTGCACTGTTTTCAGATGTTTATGATATTTTTCTAATCCTGTAAATTCTCTTCAAGGGAATTTCAGCTCACAGTTTGATTTCCAGAGTAAATCTACCACTATATTACAGTCCAAAAGGAAATAATCTGTGAATGTTTATCATGAGAAAATGGCATTTAAAAGTGCTTAACACTGCTTTTGAAATGAAGCTGTCCAAGTCTAAATGAGCAAGACTGCCTGGTAAGAAATCAGCAACGCCAAAAAGGCACCACATGGTAAACTGGATTTAGGCTCTGGTTCAAACAGCACTTACTGTGGGGCACTGTGGCCACATCAAACAAATCTCTTGAACATATCCCTAACTTGAAGCAATGAGTAGTTCCCACTGATTTGCCAATAGGACTATTCAGAGGAGGTTTACTCATGCACTGAAGTGTTTTGCTGGATTGAGGCCAGAGAGACCAGTTCCTCAGCTTGAACCTTGACTGTTTTGGGATTCATTGGAATTTAATTACATGCTTGGAGTTTTCAAACACTGGGCTACAACAGGGCCTTTCCACTGCGCTGTCTTTCAGCGGGCTGAAAAGACCTTCCCAGCATCTATCAGCAGGGAGGACCTTTGTGGGGTAAGGTGCATTACAAAACCATCTTGTGCAGCACCAGGAGCTGGTCTAGATCCAGCTGCAGCAGCCACACAAGCCAGATGCTTGTGATGCAGAAGTGGTGAACAAAACATTCTCTTTGTCATTCCTGGTAAGCACATTTGTTCCCACTCACACAACTGCAGCCATGCCAACCCATATGAAGTGACTCTGTAGGGTCATTATATGAAACTGTGTGAGTTTAAAAAGAAAAAAAGCAAGCAAACACAGAAGAAAGGTCTAGTATTTACAAAGGACTATAAATACATTTAGAAATAGCTCTTAACTGGCTGACTAACTGCATAATACTACTAAAAATTTTAGAAATGCTCCTCTTGATTTGTTTTTTTGGGAAAAATGTAGCAGAAATACTGGATTAGGACAAAAATGTCGTGGGTGTGTGTCAGACAGGCCCCATTCCTCCTTTTCTCTCTCTTCACAATACTGCTCCCTGTTCTTCCAGCAAGAGGAGATCTCAGCTGCTTCCAAGATGAGATAGAGAAATAAAATGTTTCCTGCAGTTGTGGTTGTGGCACCCTTTTGTTGGAGAAAGCACCTTCTGTGTTTGATGTAGGAACTGGGCAGAGGAGGAGTGCTCTGATTAAAGGTGAGTCCTCTGCTCTCCACATGAATTGCTACTTGAATTTGGATGTGTGATAAGCAAATAAAACTTTCAGTTTGCATATGGGAAGACAGAGATCTAAAATATGTCCCAGCTGAATTTACTCTGTAACCCAAGAACTTTTGTGAGTGGCTGCGACCTGGACTCAGACCAGCAGGGAATCTGAATCAATGTTCAAAAGAAACGAGCTGGTTTCTTACACTTTTCAAGGCACAGTGTTTCCCTACATGGTAATTCTCACTACATGACTTATCCCATGTTGGCAGGTCAGCAACACACTTTCTAAACGTCCTTCTGTGGGGTGATCACACGCTGTTCACTCCTCTGTCACCTTCCAGCCGGTTCCTTGCCCGTAGGGGTCTGTGGTGACACCTCCTCCTCCCAGGGTCCAGAGGGGACAAGCCTCTCTGTGCTGCCAGGTGCTTCTTTGTCCTGCCAGGTGCTTCTGCAGGTGTGTCCTACACCCCACAGCTCAACTCCATCCCATCTCTTCCTACAGACTTTGATGCACTGGCAACAATTTAGCACACAGATCTCCCTGCTCACAAATTTACACTTCACACAGGCACATGTGGCCACAGACAATTTGCTTGTGATTTCATCTTACAACTTGATTCTCCCCTGCTGTCAATGCCATTCCTTTGGTCTTTGTAAATTGTGAAAAAAGAATATATCAATTCAAACACAACATAATCCAGTATCTGGACCTAGGAAGGAAGAAGACTGCCTTTAAATTTGGCTTGAACCTGTTCCTAATTTTCTGATTTGCTAATCAGAATCATCAATCAGTACTAATCAAAATGTTATACATGGATAATGGGATAATTGGCTCTCACACAATTAAAAGATAACTATTGTGTGAATATTAAGAGAAGCTTTAGTGATGTACAGTTATGTTACTGTAGTTTAGATGCCCTCTGCTCTCCCCACAGTTCCCTTTCCCCCTGTATTGCTGCCGTCACACAGCCGGGGCTGTCCAGGACAGGTACAAAGAAGCTGCACAGGTGTCCCTGGCATGGGGCAGTGGGGAATGGAAAAGCTCAGGGGTTGCTCAGGGGGTGCAGCATGGCAACACCTGACCTCCAATGGAGTCACAAGAGAGCAATCTCCACTGATAAATGGCAAAGAAGAGCTGAGTGACAGACTTTGGGAGGGCTGGGCTGGCTGATGCAGCCCCCAGGGGTACGAAAGGCTGAGCATCCATCTTGAAGAGGAACTGGCCATGTGGTATCCATGAGGGGCAGTTCCCAGCACTGCAGCTTTTTCCTTATGTAGTGCCTTGTTGTATTTTTGTTAAAGTTTAATAAACCTTATTAAATTTTCAAAGTAGCAGTTCTCTCTCACAAAAACAAAAGTTTTGCCTTCTCTTTCCCTTCCCTTCCCTCCCCTTTCCTTCCCCCTTTATTTACTTTCTCTTTTATTCTTCTTTTTACCTATTCAGGACTATCAAAACATATGCCTCCAAAACATAAGGAACTTTGAGTGCCTTTATAAGATGTCATATAGCAGTGAGCTCAGACCTATCACGACATGTGCAACTGAACAAACAAAATTACTATTTCAGTATTTGGAGGTTTTTGTCTGATTATGCACTTTCCTGTTTCAAGAAAAGTATTTACTTAACATCTCTCTGCTGCAAGCAGAAGATTTATGAAGCACATCATCTTCAGCTACTCTCAGCCTTACTGATGTGTAATTGAAGACTTTTATATCAAAACAAATAAATAAATATCCTCAGCCTCCTTTAAATATTTATTAAACACATTTTTAATTCCATTTTAGTTAAAAATCAGTGCCAGCTAAAGGATGAAATTAGAAGAGAAGTCTATACTGAGCTTTGATGACTGTGAAGTTTGAGTTTTCAAAACTGAGTAGTATTTGCGTAAGCAGCAGCTGAGTCTCTTGGGACTTCATTCTCAGGCACTGGGTAATAGGCCTTTCTGAGTATCTTATTTTTCCGAAATAAACAAAAATTGACATGTTACATCATGCCAGACTTCACCTTTGAAAATTAAGACTGCATAAAGATCTGACATCTGACAAGAACTTAGACAAGAGAGAAAATGCCACAGTGAGATGTTACCAATTCAGATCACATGTTATCTGGGGCTGATGCTGCCCTGGGAATGGGATCAAGAGCAGGAAGGAAATGTTTGTTCCAATTTTAGTGCCTGGTATAGAGGTCTTTTCCTTCTGCACTGACTCTTTAGGGATGCAGGGGTCCGGTCACCTGAAGTGGCTGTCGGAACCTGGGCTAGTTCATAGAGCTCTGGCAGCACACCAGGAGTGGGGAACTGCCCCCATATAGGGATTTACCAGAGGCAGAACCTTCAGAGCCACTTGATCTAAGGTGCCAGACACAAGCCAGGACAGGGAGCAGGCAGAGGAGAAAGGAGGAGGCTCTCCAACTTGAGGTTCCACAAGGAAGGGTGTAAGAGCCGAAATGAGGGATGCAGGACTCCAGGCTCCTCTCCAAAATGCAGTTTATTGTATCCAATACATTACAGCAGTCCAGGGTCATGGGTGACAGAGCTTGTGCCCACAGCTGCCAGCTCCAGCTGCAGGCAGGCCTGGAGACCCTTTGGTTTTGGTTACATTGCATTATATACTTTTCTTTGCTGAGAATCTTAATACAGTAGAACCAATCTATACCTTAACTTTTGCCTATAGCCTATCATAACTACTATAATTACCATATTCATGTTACTATTCTCCAGTCACTAAAAGTTAAGCTAGAAGTTGTTTTTCAGTTTTCTTGCAGTGGAAAATTCTGAGACCTTTTTCTACTTGCAGCATTGGCAGACCTGGTTGCCTGTGCTATCTTTCTGCTTGGTAAAAACATCTTCTTGTTTGAGGTGGGTTTATCCTTTGCTATAAGTGATAAAAACCCCTTCTAACTAACATACCATTTGCCTTAGTTATCCAGCAAAACTGGCTCTGCAATTCTTTTCTTCTACATCAAAACTTGCTTCTATCTCTATTCCTTCATCAGACTCTACATTTAAAAATCTTTCTGCCATTCATACATGTCTGTGAGACTTTCTTGTCAAACTTTCATCCTTCCCAAACAGAAGGGTTTATTCCAGGTGAAGGGAGCAGGACAGAAAGCCTCAGGCTCCATTGTACAAGGGGTTTTTGTTCAGATACAAGTCAGGGTACAAACAGCTAACCAAAAGGGAATCCTCAAGGGAGGAGGGAGGGGATTACATCAAATGTCTGGGACCAGTTGGGGCAGGAGGGTGAGGATGGGTCACATGGGCCTATGGGGATTCCAGGAGTAGGGGAATTGCAAAGGGATGTTGCAGACAGGGATTGGCCCGAGGTTTAAGTGGCAGAGAACGTTTGGGAATCAAGGGCTGGGCTGCCTTGACAGGCAGGGAAAGAGCTGGAACAAGGGGCAGGGAATGGCATGAGGGACAGCTTTGAGGGAGGGTAAAACCCAGGGGTAACCCAGCTCGGAGAGAACATGGGGGTACAACAGAACAAACCACTTAACAAGGAGTCAATAAAATAAATTCGAATCACAACAGTCACCCACCAGCTGAGTCTCCATGCCCCTCTTCCTTTGCTGTGAGGGCTGTGAGGCCCTGGCACAGCCTGCCCAGAGAAGCTGTGGCTGCTCCATCCCTGGAAGTGTTCAAGGCCAGGCTGGACAGGGCTTGGAGAGACCTGGTCTAGTGGAAGGTGTCGCTGCCCATGGAAAGGGCATAGGAACAAGATGGTCATTAAGGTCTCTTCTAGCCCAAACCATCCTATGGTTCTGTGAACAATGCCAATCACTTGTTTTTAAAATTTTTTAAAGTTTAATGATAATAAAATGGTTATAAAAATATAATTAGAGTAATAATAATTTGGACAATTTGCATTAGGACAATATGAGAGAATAGAAACAAAGAGTTACAGATGTCCAGGTACCTTTCTCTGGGCAGCATAAGCCTGAAAAAGGACACATGTTAACAGAGGATTAACCCTTAAAAGCAATAGCCTGTTGTATATTCATACACCTCATACATGATGCATAAATTCCATTCAAACACAGGATTCTGTCTGGTCAGTGTCAGCTTCTTCCTCTGAATCCTAATGGCATCATCCCACCCAAGTGATGTGGGAAGAAGTTCGTTTCTCCTGATAATGGAGCAATAAATTCTCTTTCTCTGAAAGATTTAGGTGTCCTGTGGCTGCTATCTGGTGCGAGTCCTTTCTTTAAAAATAGTATCCTACATAGCATATTTTCTATTTTAACCTTATGTTAAAACCTAAAACTATATTTAACATACTACTTAAGAAAATTAATACAGCATAACTTTCCAACATAGCACATATAATATTCATTTTAATATTTGCAAAAAGCCAATCATAAAATATGCTTTTTTCACAGTTTTGTGCTTTACTTAGAACTTGGCTCTCTGCACTCAAGTGCCTTCTTGGACCACTGTTAAGACTGATACTCCTGATATTCTTAGTCATGTTGTGTGGATATAAAAAGTACCTAAAACTCAGGTTTGAGTAGCATCAGCATCATGCCGTTCTGGCTTTGCTTGATAAAACCACCCCAGAAACCAACTACTTATCAACAAACTATTCTGACAGCCCACAAAGGAGGGTATGGCACAGGCACAAACATTACACATGACAAGGAATTTCAAATCCTTATGTTAAGTCTGTGAAGCTGCAGACATTGTTCTCTTGAAGTTGGGGTTCTCGTGCAAAGCCGCAGTGTGGTCACACACAGCACAGCAGGTTCCTTATGGAGTCACCTCCAACTTCTGCAAGGCAAAGCAGAGCAAAGGGGCTGCTCCACAGCCTGATCTCCTGATTCTGCCTGTTGCTCTTCATTTAACTGGTAAAAGGCATCAAAGTATGTAGAGAACAGAAAATGTGGCCCTTTGTCACCAGAGCTCCAGAGGCGCTATCAAGTAGCAAAGAAGCCAAAAAGATTTCAAACATGCAGTTCCAGAGGGCTCTAGTGCACTCAACAATAAAAGGAGATCCGAACGGAAAATGAGATTTAAAGTACAATGGAAATATTCCCCTGTTAAAAAAAATAAAAACAGCAGCAACAAAAACCCAAAGCAACGATTTTAAAAATATTATTATGTTGCTGCAATGAAGAAGTATGAGACACAAACTGACAGTTGTCTGTACTGTATGGACAATTATCTTCAATGAGAACTTGAGCTTTTTCAGAGTTCAACTTGCAGCTTCTTCCAATAAGTTGAAGCCCTGGGGAAAGACAGCTGACCAGGGCAGGACACTGCTTTCCTAACATGCTGAAAGAATGTTATTGCTCGGTGATCTGAGCTAAGAATGCAGTAAAAGTACCCTACAAATAAGTTTGCTCATCTGCACTCTTTGACCTCCAGAAGGTTTTGATAATGTCTCAGCTTAAGAACAGACTTAGCAGAGTAGTAAAGATCTGGGAAAATGTGCACTATAAACTTTGTGACACGCTAAGTGGGTCTTTTGGAACTTCCTTGGAAAACTGTTTGGGACCATTTCATTCATGTGCAGCGAACAGGAGAAGAGAAGCAGGCAGTGATGTCCTACCAATCCTCCTCTCCAGAGCCAATCTGTAGGACACGTCTGCTGATTCATCTCTGGTACTGGAGGAATTCCTAGAAACTCCAGGTAGGACCAGACCCCCAAGGAAGGGAAGGAGGAAGCAAGGGAAGGAGAGAGGCAGGCAAGCATAGTGTTTGGGCTGCCTGGCACCCTTTGCTGTGCCCACTTTTCCCACTTTGCCCATTCACTCTGGACAACTTATATGGATTCCTTTTTTTTTTCAGTTGCTACTCCAGGTGGTTCCTTCCTTGTTCTTGTTACCAATTTTCTTTGAAGTTGGGCTATGCACTCGGTGAAGTCAGCTCCAGTTTCATCCTTCCTTCTGCCTAATTATTTCTGGAAACCTTGTGCACAGTTTAACCAATCATCCATTATTGGTCTGAGCCAACAGTCCTTTTTGATTAAGCAGAAATGTTTAATTTTAATGCTGTTTACTAACACTGTCGGGGCTGAACATTTTTGTTATCTGTTCTCTGCTAGAACAGGTTTTGTTCTCATTTTGTTTCTCATTTCCTTTTTTTAATTGAACCATTTCATTGGGTTTTGCTTTAGAACTGTTCTAACCTTCTGTCAGATGGCTCTTTCTGTAGAAAAATTAACTTAATACCCACACCAATGCTTAATTAAAATAAAAAAAGGATTTATTAGTAGCAACACAACTGTCTTAATTTTTAACAGCCAATTAACTTTCTTAATGGACAGCTTTTCCCTGATTGTAAGTCTGTTGCAATTAGTTACTTGTTTTATAATTACTCTGCTTTCCCATCTCTTAAAGGCTCGTTGATTTATGCTCTTTTGAACTCCTGTTTTTTTTCTTTTTTTTTTAACTAATAGCAACAGGTTTTCTCCCTAGTAAAAGCTTATTTCTCTCTCACAGCCTGTAGGGTAGGGAGAGGACTTTATCTCTGGTATATCTGCTCTGACATTGATATGGAGGCACCTTTCCTTTCTGGAACTCATTTTCACAGAATTGTGTTTTCTGCTTTTATCCGATAATGCAAACGTATTTTGTACTTCAACAGCTTCTATGAACATGATGACTTTAAATTCTACCCAAAACAACACAACTTTTCCCAGCACTTCGCATTTGTTTTCCAGAGAAATTTTTAGTTAACTAATTCTAATTCATTGCATCAGTGGTTAAACTTTATGTTTTTACTGTATGAATATTCCAAGGCCTTATCTACTTAAATACCATTTTTTCCCTTTGGATGAAGCTTCATTATTTATTTATTTATTTATTTATTACACACCATAATACTTGCTTAACTATAATGGCCATGTAGGCAATGAATCAAGGATATTTTGCACCTGGAAGGCAGCTGGCAGTTGATAATATGTTGTATTTTGTTGTATGAAATTCTAACAGCATCTGAAAAAGCTCAGTTTAATCCAAGCTAACTATCACATTTTTGTGGCCAGCTCCCTGTTTTTTATAACTCATTAATTCCAAGCTTAAAATAATGCACATGGAAATAAAATCCAGGTGATGTGTTCAGAAGAGCAGTGTTTGATCAACATAAACAGGCTAATGTCTGGAAAACTAGTGATCAGAAGGAGATGAGAAGAACTAAGGAAAACTGGTGATGGCAGTTTTGGGTTTTTGTGGCTTTTTAGTAATTTCTACCAAAATAATTGAAAAAATGCTCAGAGGGATGTAATGGAAAGTTTTGTCAGCTTCAAAGACAGTGTCCCCAACACCAGAAAATAGGCTGAGGAAGTCAGAGGACACAGGCAGAGGATGAACCCTGATCCTGTCATGTAGCAAAAGGGTCCTTTCCCAGAAGCTTTTGCAACACAGGACATTGCAAATGCCACTCCTGCTCCTCAAAACTCGAGGCCTGCACTTAATCAGGGAGAGGCAATAGCTGTCCTGGGCTGTGCATGCACAGCTGGGGGCACTGAGAAGATGCTCAGGTCAAACAGGAAAGGATGGAGCAAATCAAGCTCTGTGCAGGAGGAGAAACAAGGAGCACACTGCTCAGTTTTGCATTTTGGATGTAAATGGAGGTCAGTTTTAGCAAACCAGGTGTATTTGTATACCTAGATATACCCAGGCATGTTTCCAAACTCTTCCCACAGAGCAGTGTTTGCAGTTGTGCTACTCTGTCAGCAGCTCAGGGGTGCTGTTTGAACTGCTTTATCAAATGCAGTGCTTTAAACACACCAGCTATTATGAAGTTGCCTCCCTCCCCTTTCAGCCCAGTTAATATTTTACTGCTTCCAGCTCCCTGGAAGAACCACTGAAGAGCAATACTTGCAAATAAAACATACCCTCTTTCATTTTGCAACACAGCAAGAAGTTTTTGCTAATGTCTTTGCTAATTATTTAGCCAGAAGCCCTGTCTCACCTTAGGGTAGAAGTGGAGGTGGGTGCACAGCTGATGCAGTGAGCTTTGCAAGGAACGACACTGAGAGCAGCAAGTCTCCCCAGGGCTGAGCTGTGCACACCCATGGGAGGTTCATGGGCTGGGGGAGTGCTCTGCTCCCCGGGGGACACTTGCTCTCATATTAAGACAAAGAGCCTTGAAGAACTCCTTGAAGGCTCCCAGGGCGGTGCTCATACCCCTGAGCCTGCCAGAGCTCAAGGAGCATTTGGGCAGCACTCTGAGGCACAGGGGGGATCCTTGGGGCTGCCCTGTGCAGAGTCAGGAGCTGGACTTAAACAAGCTTTTGGTCCCTTCCAAATTCTGGGATTCTGTGATTCTATGACAATGATTTTCTTTGTCAGAGACCTCTATCATAGGCTTTATCTGGTGAAAATTCTGTCTTTCTTGATTGAGATAAATATAATTTTTATTATCATTCATCAGGGGATTTATAGTACCAGTGCCATTGTGTCACCTTGCACATTAAGTCACAACCTTCTGGTTCTCCACCTGTTCTGGTAAATCACAGCTTTCTGCAGCAGCAGCAGCAGACTTCTCTCCAATACACATCATTCTTTGCACTACTCTAAAGATACATTGTAATTTAAGAAATGTCATGAAAATAATATGTGACATTTAATTTAAATATAATTTTGTATTTAATATTGAAAATTACAATATATTAGTTAAGAAGTTGCTTCTAATGTTGATTTCTCTATTCTCACCAGCATCAGCAGTGTAAAAACTTGGCAGCAGTTGAATTCAAACTGCACCATTTGTGATAATCGATAGTGTTGCTTCAAAACCAGAAAGTACCTAGAAAATACAACTGCTGACTCTTCAGCAGTTTTTTTCTGCTGTATCATTTCCACTGCAGTTGGCAAATAACAAAAAAACCCAAGCAGGCTGTTCATGTCCTGACAGAAATAAGTTTTCCTCTGCCCTGTGCAACTGAGAACCTTTAAACCCAAATGTATACTGCAATGTGCATTTGAGAAGTTTCTAGAAATTTTTAAGTGGTTATCAAAAGTATTTCTCACTTTATGCAACAGCAAGTATTGATATCAATGACTGCCAACTTTGTATTAATAGAAACGTGTGAAGCTTAGTCATCATGCCCTTACAAACACAACTGCTGGCAATATAAAAACAATTAAAAGTTTCTTGCTGGAAGAAGAACAGCTACTAATCCAAATCAACATGCCTGTGATGACACATGACCTCTCTCAGTCAAACAGGAAAGAGTTGGGCAATGAGAGACAGAATGGGTACAACTTCAAACTGTGTTTTATCTGTATATCACTTCACATTTCAGTATATATTTCAATGTATTTTCAGTATATATATATCAATGTATATTGACAGACAGGTTTAGAAGTCTCATATATGAAACAGTTGAGAAAAAAAAGTAATTTTCCAAAGATGGTGAAATGTGTCATTAATTATTATTACACAAGGACATTTACCCAAAACAGGCTTTACACCAAATATCTGTTACTCCTTTTTTTTTTTTTGAGATTAGTGTCAGAAAGTTTCCTTCTCATTCTGCTGCATCGTTTCAGTTTGTTAAATCACATTGTGCCACCAATGAAACTGCCAAGTGGTGTTAAAATAGCACAGATCAGAATGATGGAGAAACACTTCTCTGACATTTCCTGATATGCAACAGAATAGGGTATGTTTTGAATAGATTTTAAAGGCTTGTTCACTCAGATCTTAGTGGGACTACTCTTCTACTTATCTACATGTGCTCTGTTAAATGTCTTAGTCTTAGCAGAAGAGGGACTCAGCCCATACTGCATTCCATTTCACTCTCTCTTTGGAGTATTTTCAGCTCACAACCCTAGAGTTGTATAATTTTGCATAAACATTCCTTACATAGGCTATAAGTGCCAGTCCCAAAGCCTGCAGCTACATTTCCAGATGCAGGGGCAGTTGTTTTGCTTCTGTTACATTTGTTATTTTGTTTCAGAAATGCTGTTAAAAATGCCCCTGTATTGTTCACCCTCGCCCACACCTCATGATCTGTTAATAACACAGGAGCCACTACTGTGTATTTACATGCAATTTCTCTATGTATTTATGAAGTTCATGCTCAGAGAAAAACATCCAGTTTTGATTCATCTAAGGCATGTGAGGGAGCACTCAGAGCTGAAGGCTTATCAGGTCCAAACCTTATTTTGCTTTGCTGTAGCTGCAAGCAGAGACATAAACAAGCTGACCCTAACTTGCAAAACTCCACCTGAACTCCAGAATCCCAAATTTTCCAAGTCATTCTGAGGTGGAGGGCTATGAGGAGAAGTAGGTAATATGCACAGGTAGGACACACATGGGGAACATCACTGCCCCAGGGCATTTTGAGGGGTTAGTCAGGAGCAGACTGCTCTGCCAAGCACCTCTCTGGATGCCCCAAGAGCAGCAGGGTGCTTGGCATAAGCAGGTAGAGAAGAAGACTGTTCTGCAGGTCCCATAAATGCTCACATCCTCTTAGAAAGGCTGCAAGGGTCTTGCCCTCCTGGGGAATACACCCACCCACAGATAACAATCTTACACAAAGCCTAACAACAACCAGTTATGTAGTGGGACAGTCCTTGAGTCAATACAGCTGGAATTTGCTAGACAGATAAAGGAGGATTTTGTACTGGAGAAAGGAATCACAGTGGCACAAGAAATACTGAGAGAAAATTAATCTCCTAAGCAAAACAGCAGTGAGGAATCACCTTACAGGAAATTCAAGTTTGTAGGTGTCTTTATCAAGAAGTAAGTGGGCAAAGAAGGACCCACAAAAATTAGATTCTCTCCCAGCCTTTTGGAAGTGTGGTAACCCTTCACTTCCTCTGCCTTCCCTTCTTTTGCTCAACCTTCCAAATACTTGCTGAGAGATAAAGCAGCCAACACCTAACTAAGCTGGTCTCTCCTGGGGACTGAAAACCCCATGTGAGCTCTGCAAACAAGAGATAGGGGCCAGTTTCAGGAAAGATAGAGAATTTGCAAAAAAAACATCACCAGTATACTCACATACTGCTTTTCACCACTGCACTCAAGCCTAGCATACATTTGACCATTTTGGAAATCAAACCAACCCCAAGCAGGTGACAGTAGGTTGCTGCACCATCCAGGATGTGTTTAAAAAGCCTTCATTGGCTTTTTCAGGTGTTTTTTCTTTACAGACAGATTTGAAAAGGTCCCAGGCTGTGTAAGCTCTGGCTGGAGCAGCACCCAAACTCCAAAAACACTCAAGACCTGCACTGCCCTTAAGAGCAATATTTACAGGTTTGTCTGGAAAAAAACAAGCCTCAAGATTGTTGGAATCACGCAAAAACAGCACCAGAGATTTTTGCTGAGTAAATATGTCTTTCACAAGGCATTTTGGCCTATTTCAGGCTTCCTTTAGTACTTCGTCCCTGCTTAGCAAAAGCTGAGGGAAGATCTCAGCAGGTAAAATACCAGAAGAGGTGGTATAAAGATGATGGACATGGGTTTTTCTCAATGGCACCCAGTGACAGGCAATTGGCTCAAACTGGAACATAGGAGGCTCCATCTGAGCATCAGGGAATCCCTTTTCACTGTAAGGGTGACCAAGCACTGGCACAGGTTGCTCAGAGAGGCTGTGGAGTCTCCATCCCAGATATCAAAAAGTGTCAAAGGCATGGTCCTGAGCCCTGTGTAGCCCTGCTTGAGCAGGGGGTTTGGAGCAGAGGTACCTCAAAACCTCAGCCATGCTGTGATTCTGTGAAGGGAAAGGGGAAGAGAAACTGCCCTGAGATAAGCTTTGACACTGGTTTCAAGAAGCTCTTACTTGCACTGTGAGAAACTCAGCTCCAAAAGATTTCTAAAAAAAGGCTGTGAGTCTCCTCTGGTCCTGGTACAACCAGACTCCTAAGACATGGATCCTGAGCTGTGCAAAGAAGGGAGAGGAAAAATACAAACAGTAGGAAATTTGTCCTAAACTATGCCTCATAAGACAAAAAAAATTAGCTAAGAACCAAGTTATCAGGAAATGACACCTGTATAATCAGTTCCATCGGTTCTATAACAAGTTCCAGATTTGCAAGTGCACTTTCCAATTGTCAGCTTGATGTTTTCAGTAACTTTCATTCTCTGACAAACACCAACCACTAGTTTGTGCATCATCCAATGATCTGGTTTTGAAAAGCTGTCAGAGCCAGTACAGAGAATTGCGCGTTTATGTCTCTCCTCTTTCTTTCTTTCTTTCTTTCTTTCTTTCTTTCTTTCTTTCTTTCTTTCTTTCTTTCTTTCTTTCTTTCTTTCTTTCTTTCTTTCTTTCTTTCTTTCTTTCTTTCTTTCTTTCTTTCTTTCTTCTTTCTTTCTTTCTTTCTTTCTTTCTTTCTTTCTTTCTTCTTTCTTTCTTTCTTCTTTCTTTCTTTCTTTCTTTCTTTCTTTCTTTCTTTCTTTCTCTCTTTCTTTTTCTTTCTTTCTTTCTCTCTTTCTTTCCTCTCTTTCTCTCTTTCTCTCTTTCTTCTCTCTCTCTTTCTTTCATTTTCTCACTTTCTCTCCTTCTCTCTTTCTCACTTTCTCTCTCTCTTTCTCTCTTCTTTCTTATTTTAATTTTCATATTGACAGCAGTATCTCCTTGGTGTCTGATTTGCACCAGGTTACTTTTTGCTGTGTGTAGCAGTTTTGGTGCTTTTCACAGAACTAACCTGGAGATAAAATCAAAAGTAGAGTTAAAATTGGCCTCATTTTCCCTTCAGGAGAGCTGTGCACTCAAACATGACTCATGATGACTTGCAGTCACGCCCAGGCCCACGATGAGCTGACTGGCCAGTCCTGAGAGCAGAAGGCAATCCAGATAGACACAGCAGAGGTGTGAAGGTTGGCTCCTTGGGTCACAAACAAGCCAGCAATCACCCTGGTTTCTCAGCTGAGGTTCCAGCTTGGTAATGAGTCCTAGAAACTGAACAGCCTCAGCTGTGGGGCATTTCAATGTGCAGCTCTAGACAGAAGTAGATACTGAATCAATTTTTCCTCTGTTATGACAAATGGGGAAATGCACAACCTCAGGAAAATAAATCATCTTTTCTGAAAGCTGTAGCAGGAGAGTGACTGTGTCAAACAGTCAAACTAATTTCCTGGCAAGTCATTGAATGATCAATGCATGAATAGCAGGCTACAATATGCTTATGCTGTGAAATTAAAACTTAGCAAGTGTTTGAATGCATGGTACTCTTTCCTACTTTTGGTATCCTTTCCAACCTTAGCCAGGTCTTCAAATACAGCATTCACTTTTGCAATCATTCTGTGTAGCAAAAGCAAGGTGAGTGATCATAAAGAAGAATTTATTTAAGCAAAAGAGTAGCTTCATAAGGTACTTAAAAATTATATCATGTTCCAGTTTGTCCCCAGTTGCCTGTCTCAGATGCCACTGAGAAGAGCCATGCCCATCATCTGTATACCATAAAAGATAAGTTACTTTATGCCACTATCAGACACCTCCAAAAGCAAATGCAATTTCATTGTTCTCTATTCTGGTCCTCATATATCCACAGTAGCCTTCAGACAGCCTAAGTATAAGTCCTTCAGAAGCTTTCTACCAATAAATGTTAAAATTAATCTTTCTTCAGGCATTAGACTCAAAAGGAAAATATGCTTTATTTTTACATTTTCTTTCAGAGTACTTGAACTGTTTCAGTCCAATGCCTGAAAACCCCAACCTTTTGAGTCATTTAACCAGTGTTTTTGTTGTTCATCTGTCTGTCTTGGTTGTGTCTGACCTCTGGGATGAGTGCAATAAAAAAACATTCAGTTTTTCTTTCTTTCCTTTCTTCCCTATGACTCAACATCCTTCTCCTCTCAGGGATATGACTACAGTTCACAGGGAATAGATCCAAAGTTTCACCATTTCAAGTGTCTCACCCACAGATACTTTTGTCATTTAAGAAATCTCAGGGTACCTATTTTTGCAATATACTGAACATTCCCTGGGTTATAATCTGGGGTGAAGAGGGTTAGCATTTTTTAAAGGAGCAACAAACCAGTACTCCAGATAGCCCTGATAATGAAGTGCTAAGGAGTGAAAGCAATAACTAGATACGTGTGGGAATATTGCACTACCAGCAATTACTTCTCCTAAACTAAGCATATACAGAGGGCTCATCCCAAATTGCTACTTCAGGAGACTCTCAATAGACTGTATTATAAATTAAAGAGATGGGTTCTTCCCACGTGTGAAAAATGTGTATTTTATGATTGGCTTTTAGCAAATATTAAAATGAATATTATATGTGTTATGTTAGAAAGTTATGCTGTATTAATTTTCTTAAGTAGTGGGTTAATATAGTTTTAGGTTATAACAAAAGGTTAAAATAGAAACTATGCTATGTAGGATACTTTCTTTAAAGAAAGGACTCGCAGCAAGATAGCAGCCACAGGACACCTAAATCTTTCAGGGAAAAAGTATTGCTTGCCCCATTATCAGAAGAAACAAACTTCTTCCTGCCTCACTCAGGAATGAAGACGCTGTCAGGATTAAGAGGAAGAAGCTGACACTGACCAGACAGAATCCTGTGTTTGAATGGAATTTATGCATCATGTATGAAGTGTATGAATATGCAACAGGCTGTTGTTTTTAAGGGTTAATCCTCTGTTAACGGGTGTCCTTTTTTGGGCTTATGCTGCCCAGAAAAGGTACCTGGACTGTCCGTAACTCTTTGTTTCTATTGTCTCATATTGTCCTAATCCAAATTGTTCAAATTATTATTACTCTAATTATATTAGTATTTTTATAACCATTGTATTATCATTAAATTTTTTAAAATTTTAAAAACAAGTGATTGGCGTTTTCCACACCACCCTAGCAGTTTGTTTTGTGAAGAGATGACTCTTTTCCCCAGCATGACCCCTTCATGTGGAAATGATGGGCTCTGTTATGCATTCAGTCTGTGGTCCTGGGAATGCACATCCTCAGTCCTCCAAGCATCAGGTGTTTCACCAGGTCTCCCTCTACCTTCCCAAACTCCAGGTGTTTCCACCAGTCCATGTGGAAACTAAGAGCCTGCTGGTTTCAGGCTCAGCAGTTTTTCTGCTGCAGGGACTTTAATT
Organism: Ammospiza caudacuta; assembly: GCF_027887145.1. NCBI lineage: Eukaryota > Metazoa > Chordata > Aves > Passeriformes > Passerellidae > Ammospiza > Ammospiza caudacuta. The sequence continues at coordinate 16,545,293 of NC_080594.1, read as the reverse complement.
CACCCAGAGTCCTCCCAGTGCGATCCCACAGCATGGCTGGAGGCTGGAAACACTCAATCCAGCCCTGCAGGACATGCTCTGTGGCTTCCCCACGTGTACCTGCATTTCCTCACAGGGTTCAAGAGAGCTACTGTGTGAAAATGCCTGCTCTGGAGAGCCTGGCTGTGGTAATTTCACTTCACCTTGTGAACACCTCTGGTCTTCTCCCAGATCAGTCAGCTCAGCCATTGCTGTCTGACAGAATTACAGCCATTGACAGTGTTTACTCCAGGCTTCCAGGAAGACTAATCCATTTTTCATTAATAAATCGTTTTCCTCTTTTAAGTACCCTTATGAGGCTTTTTTAGCTGTCCTGCTGTAATTCTCATTCTTTGGTCTTTTCATACAGCTTCCCCAGCCTGTCTAAGCAGACCTTTTCAGCAGCTAGCCAGTTTGTGTCCCACCTTTTTGCCATTCTTTACACATGGTTTATATCCCTTCTCACACAATAAATAATAATTCTCATTCTATTAAAGAAAAGAAGTCCCTTTTTCCCATTGAAATGTTACTGCTTAATTTAAGGATAGTGGTTTTAAAAATTATATCTGGGGGGGAAAAAAAAGGAAACAAACCAGACTTAACAAAGACACCAGTTTTCATTTTGAGAAGATTTGATGTGAATCTGAACCATATTAGCTGTAGGTTTAAGAGAATTACACTTACAATTGCATTTTTAAAGACGGTTTACTAGAATAGGATTTACTTCTAGATAGAAAGCATTTTTTCCTCATTTTTTGTACAGAGGGAATGTAAAAATATTTTCCTATGATTAACACCATGCTTTCCCAGGACAAACAAAGGACTTTTGTAAGCCAGAAACCACAAAAAATAAGCATGTGTGTTCCCAAGGATTAGAACAGCATTACACACATACAGCAGAAGACGGTATGGAAATAAATTCTAAAATAATGCGTTCAAAGGCTTCAAAAACCATTTTAAAATAAGAGTCAGTTTTTCAGCTCATACATATTGACACAGCCCTGAGGTCTTTAGATACATGCCACAGTAGCCCCTTGATAGCTCAATTTACAGTTAGAAAATGTTATCTAAATGTAGATTAGAAAAGAGCTTTTGTGTTTGCAAGTTCACAGGAAGGAGTGGTTGGGCTTTCATTTACTGGAATGTAAAATGGACAAATCCTTTATATGATGCCTACAGAAGTCATATTTGATGTGGCCATGTGCACAGCAGGGTCATCAGCCTCTGCCCTGTGAGCCTACAAGATGGGCCTTCAACATGAATTGTTCCTGATGACTCCCCAGCACTTTTGCTGTGAAGGATTCTGATGGCAGCATCCTGCAGAACTCCGTGGCCATTGTTTAATCCACGAGTTCTGTCTCTAGCCTAAGCCAGTTATTCACATTCCCACCACAAAAGCATGGGACAGGCACCTCCAGAGGGAGTTTCATGACCCCTGTGTCAGACACCAGCCACAGAAAGGGAACAATTACCCCATGGAGATTCCTACCAAGTTCTCAGCTACACAGGACCCTAGATGAGTTGCTTGGACCAGACAGCTAAACTTTAGATAGCTAAAGATCGCTGAGATGAAATCTCACCTTTAGGCTTGGTGTAAGAGCCTGAATGAGGGATGCAGGACTCCAGACCACTCTCCAAAATGCAGTTTATTGTATCCAATACATTACAGCAGTCCAGGGTCCTGGGTGACAGAGCCTGTGCCCACAGCTGTCAGCTCCAGCTGCAGGCAGGCCTGGAGACCCTTTGGTTTTGGTTACAATGCATTATATACTTTTCTTTGCTGATCATCTTAATACAGTAGAACCAATCTATACCTTAACTTTTGCCTATAGCCTATCATAACTACTATAATTACCATATTCATGTTACTGTTCTCCAATCACTAAAAGTTAGTACATTACAGTTTAAGCTAGAAGTTGTGTTTCAGCTTTCTTGCAGTGGAGACTTCTGAGACCTTTTTTCTACTTGCAGCATTGGCAGACTTGTTTGCCTGTGGAATCTTTCTGCTTGGCAAAAACATCTTCTTGTTTGGGGTGGGTTTATCCTTTGCTCTAAGTCATAAAACCCCTTCTAACTAACAGACCCTTTACCTCCTTGGTTATCCAGTGAGACTGGCTCAGCAATTCTTTTCTTCTACATCAAAACTTGCTTCCATCTCTATTTCATTCTCAGTTTCTACATTCAAAAATCTTTCTGCCAAGCATACATATCTGTGAGACTTTCTTTTCAAACTTTCGTCCTTCCCAACACTTGGGATATGTCACAATTTACCTCTGGAGAATTTATTGGTCAAGTTTCTAAGGCAGGAAACCAGCTTCAGCATAGAAAGCATGAAGAGAGGGGACAAGGGCAGAAGAGAACACATCCTGAATATTAAAGATGTATTAAAGACTAAGTATTCCACAGTATAACCTGTGCCCTGCAGTCCACATTACTGACCTGCAGATTAGAGCACTTTCATCTCTCTGAACCAGTGTCAATCCACAGGGCGGCCAGAGCTCAATAAATTGAGTTACAAACTGGTGGGAGCTGAGGCTGGAGCTTTCAGAGTGCCAGCAGCAGAAAACAGCACAGAGACAGCTACAGACAGGCTTCATAAGGAATTAAAAACTTTTGACAGAACAGGACTTAAAGTCCCCTTAGTGCCACCAATGTGTCAGAAAAATAAATCTATTTCAAAAAAAGGGACATTTTCCCTTGCTTTCTTCTGGTGATATTGTTATTATTTGTTATCATGCATTCTAACTTTGTGAGTATTTGTCACCCAAGTTTTTATATTGTTTTAAATTGCTTAGAGCATTTGTCATTCATCTGCAGAAGGATGCATGTCCTTGATTTTTAGCTTAGATTCCCAGATCTCCTTTTTATTGGTTTTACTTCTTCATTTTAGGAAAAAAAAAAATGGACTAGTTTTTTTTTTTGTATTTTTCCTCTTCTAGTTGTGTCTGATTTCAATGCAGAAAACTTATGCAGCTCTTCAGTCTGACTGTGAGTGAGAACTAAGCTATTACACTGTAACCTCACTCCCTATTGTGTGGGAAGTAGGAATTGCATCATCCCTAAGATCCAGAACAGGAGATGAAGATCCCTTCTTGGTGGGTGCGGTCCATGATTTTGTAGTCTATCTTTCAACCAAACTAAGAGTTCCTTTTGTTTTTATTAATTTCTTCCCTCTTCTGTTTCCCTCTCTTCCCCAAATTAATCCTTGTGGAAGACCCAAAAAAACCTGAAAAACCCCAACTTTCAGTCTAGTAATAGGTATTTTAAATTTTATGCTTAAACACTGTGAACATCTCATACTTCTGCAACTCAGTTTTTACCATCTAAGCAGTTGCATTTATTCCCCTCTTCACATGTGAGTACCAGGGGATTAGGAATTCCCAACAGGTGTAAGAGCATGACAACAAGTCATAGAAAATATAAAAAGCAGGCATAGAAACTTTGATTCAGAGTACCCCAGGTATTGTTAGTACTCAAATCTCAAGACAAATGCTACTTTTTGGATATCATTACCTAATAGCTGTTCTCAAATTTAAATTCCAACAAATTGCTTAAGTTATTTTGTAACGCAGCTCTTTGTACTGGTGAATACATTGACCAACTAATAAATACAAGTAATTAAATACTGCCTTCTTAACAAGGTGAAAGGCCATTAGCAAACAGACATTGAAGGAAAATCTATATTAGCCTCTCAAAACTGAAAGCCTACTGTAAAAACAGCTGATGTGACACTTAAATGCAGCGTAAAACAGCGCGTCACTCTACAAGACATTAAAAAAGAATCATTCAAAGGCACACTGAGTTGTTAAACTGGGTTAAAATATCCTAACAATGAAATTCCCATTAGCAGTGCTGTCATGAACGTTTTATTCAGGAGCTCCTGGAGGAGGCTGCCTTCCCTGGTGCACTTGGATAAACAGGTACGGGGAACTGGGAAGGGAAGGAAGAAGAGAGGGAGGGAAGGGAGGCAGGGCAGGGAGGGACGGGAGGTAAGGCAAGGCAGGGTAGGGAGGGAGTGAAGGAGGCAGGGCAAGGGAGGGAAGGCAAGGCAAGGCAGGGCAAGGAGGGAGGGAGGGAGGGAGGGAGGGAGGGAGGGAGGGAGGGAGGAAGGAAGGAAGGAAGGAAGGAAGGAAGGAAGGAAGGAAGGAAGGAAGGAAGGAAGGAAGGAAGGAAGGCGAGGCAAGGAGGGAAGGAAGGAGGAAGGAAGGAGGCGAGGCAAGGTAGGGCAAGGCAGGGCAAGGAGGGAAGGAAGGAGGCAGGGCAAGGAGGCAGGGCAGGCAGGCCACGGTCCGGCGGCCGCCATGTCCCGGCGCTCTGCAGCCGCCCCGTGCGCCGGCGAAGCTGCGCATGCGCGGCCCTGTGGGCGGCTGCGCGTCGGCGGCGAGCGCCGCGTCCAATGGGGGCGCGGGGCGTGCGCGCGGGGGGGCGGGCGGTGCTGCGGGCAGTCACCTGACGGCGCGCGCCGCAGTCGGGCCGCAGCCGGAGCCGGGAGCGGCCGGGCCCGGGCGGCGCGCGGGGAGCGAGAGCGGGCGGCGTGAGGCGGCGGCGGGCACCGGGCACCAAGGTAAAGCCGGACCGCAACGTACGGGCCGCTGGCGGGAGCGTGCGCGGTGAGGGGTTGGCGGCGGGGTAGCCAAGGCGGCACCCTTCGGGCGGAGGGCGCGGCGAGGCGGGGGTCGCGGCGCGTTCACGGGGGTGGTGCCGGTGCTGCGGCCTTTTCCCGGTGCGGGCCGGCCGTTCAGGGTTGGGGGTCCCGCCCGCGGGGGCGCCGGGGCGGTGGCGGAGGCGCTTCGTCAGCGCCGGCACCGGCGGCGGCTTTCCCTTGGCAGTGCCTTGCTGAGGGTTTCCCCCCTTTCCTCCGAGCCCGCTCCTTGCTGAGAGTATTGCTCCCCTTGCCCCCAGCCCTCTCCTTGCTGAGAGTATTGCCCCCCTTGCCCCGAGCCCGCTCCCTGCTCGGTGCCTTGCTGAAGGTGTTGCTCCCCTTTCCCCCCAGCCCGCTCCTTGCTCGGTGCCTCCCCCGGCTCGCAGGGTGCCCTTGTGCCCCGCTGACCGAGTGTCCCACGCCGCGCTGTCCTTTCGGTGCTGTGCGAAAGGAGCGGCTCAGCCCCGCTGGGAGATCGGCGGGATCCCCGCTCTGCCCTGCAGCTGGTGTTTCCCTTTGGGGGCAGCCGGGGAAGGTCTGCGTTAGATTGTAAACAACGAAATGCAAATCCTGTCCGTCCTGTTCTGTGCGCTGAGATCCTCGGCGTGCTTTGGGGCTTGGTGGAAATGTAGTAATCGCAAAAGAACAGTTACCCCTTTTAGCCTAAAATCATCTACAACTCGGTCTTCCAAATCCTTATTGAACTAGAAAAGGAGGGAGAAAGTGGTGTAGCAGTAAAGATAACTGTACGTGGAGTAAATTTTGACGACACGTTAATTTGAGGCACTTGAGGAAGGCAGTTTGTGTGAAAAACATCTGGCTGCAGTAATGGAGTCATTTCAATTTACTGTAAGTGAAGGTGATGCGGCACTCAGAATGCTCTGGCATATAGAGTCAGTTCTTTAACCTCAAGTATTACACCATACAGTAAGAAAAGAAAGGACTATATTCCTGTCAACTTGATGAGTCTGAATTAAACCATCTGAGATAGATCACAACATACTGTTTGTAATATGAGTTTAACTTTAAAGATTACTTAAATAGCATAATTACTCTTGGGTGCCCTAACTCAAGTGAATAAGCCTGTATGTGTCTAGCAAGCAGTGAGGCCCCAAACAGGCAAAGAGAGAAACAGTTGTCACTGAAAACTGAGTACCCACTGTGTTTTTCAGAAGGGCTCCCTTTGACCTGGCTTAGTAAATCTGAAAAAAAAAAAAAAAGTTAAATCCCTTAGTATTTGAAATTCTTGAGAACTTCTAGAGTGTGTTTTCCAATTTACTTCAAAAAAGAGCCTACTCTTGTTGTCTGGGTTCATCTTGTGATGTGAACACAACCATAATAAATGGGATGTTTGGGAAGTTTGTTTTACTAGCACACTCCTGGTTTTAACTAAAATGCTGAATTACAGCTTTAGCTTCAGCTGTATCTTTGAGTTTATGTGTAAAAACGTGGAAGATCTTAATGTGCTAAATGTTTAATTGCTTTTAATAGGTTCTAATATTCTTATGCAAAGGATATTTTGATCACCAGTAAATTTCTTATGATAGAAATGGTCTAGTATTAAAACCCATAGCCTTCACGTGATCCTTTGGGTCAGGTGGGCACTCTTGTTAGGTGTAGAATAGACAGGTCTTTGCACATGAGTTCTGTAAGTCCCAAATAACTCTGCTCTGTGGTTCAGGGGAACATAGCTCAACAAGCCTCCTTGTCATTGTCATCCCCACCTTCCACGTTTGATAACCAGCCTGTTTCTATAAACACTTCATGGGTTTTCTTTTAACCACAGTCCTGTCCCTCTCCCTGCCCTGGGCAGGCTGGTGTGGGGACAAAGAAGGGTGGTAGATCAGTCAGAGGGTTCATGTTTGTGTCTGAATGCTGGCATTTTAATTGTCCTGTAGAATTTGACCACTGAAAGGTTCATGGGGAGGTTTTGGGGAGCAGGAGAAAACCCTGTGGCATTCATAATGTGAGTCCTGTTTGTATGCAGTCCCCAGTCAAAGCAGAGGTAGTGTGTTAGTTGATGCAAGTGTGGGTAGGAACAAAACATTGAGTGAGCCAAAATTAACTGCTGAACCAATCACTGAGTTGTGTAGATTCAGTGGGGATAACCTGTGAGGATCCACCTGCAGGTTTCCCTGCCCCCACCTCTAATTCAGAGCTAAGCAGTCTGGAGAGGGGACTAAAAGTGATGGCAAGGCTTACTTTGCTGTAACAATCAAAGGCTGCACCACAAGTCACTCTGTTTCCAGCAGTATGCAGTGTTTTTTGGTTAAGGCACTCCTTAAGGGTGGAAGAAAGTTTTGTTGTTATGAAGGGAAAATGTATTTGGTGTAAAAGTGAGTTAGAAGGTCAGAGGAAGGCTCAACTGACCGAAAACCTACTGAAGTTTTAAAAAGGGGAAAGTGTGCTGTGAAGGGTAAATTGACTTTAGAAGCATTGGTGAAATACAAATAAATTGAGTTTAATCATTAAACATACTTTGGAGAGTGAGAGAGGTGTAGCCTAGGGTGTCAGTAACTAAAGGTCTATAAACGAGAGCCTGTGTCTTAAAGAATATTCAATTAATCTTAAAAATTGTGTTGAGATCCTTTGTTTGTGACTGGCTTTATTTGAACTGTTAACATAATGTTTGTAGGTGTTTGGATTCCAGTGTTGGCCCACTGACAAACACTGTGATAAGTAAATATATGGCACTTGCTTGCCCTGTTCATGCTACTTTTAAGGCCATCAAATCCCAGAATCCTGGAGTGCTTTGCATTGGAAGGGACCCTAAAGATCATCCATTTCCACCCCCTGCCTGAGCAGGGACACCTCCCACTAGACCAGGTGGATCCAAGCCCTGTCCAGCCTGGCCTTGAGTGCTTCAGGGATGGGGCAGCCACAGCTGCTCTGGGCAGCTGTGCCAGGGCCTTGCCACCCTCACAGGGCAGAATTGTTTTAATAGCTAAACCTGCTTTCTTTGATTTCAAGCCGTTCCTCCTTGTCCTGCCAGTCCAGGCCCTTATCCAGAGTCCTCCCCAGCTCTCCTGGAGCCTCTTTAGGCTCTGGCAGGGGCTCTGAGGTCTCCCTGGAGCCTTCTCTTCTCCAGGCTGGACACCCCCAGCTCTCCCAGCCTGTCTCCAGAACTGAGGGGCTCCAGCCCTCAGAGCATCTCCGGGCCCTTCTCTAGACTCATTGCAGAAGATCCATGTCCTTCTGATGTCGGGGTCCCCAGAGCTGGAGATCAGTATTTCATGTGGGAGCATCCCAAAAATGCTTATTTACAGGTCAGCTAGTAAGATTGCGTCTTTTGACATCATATGTCAGATAGGAAATAATCTACAGTTTCAGGATGGGAAGACTGAGACAGTTTGATGTAATTTGTTGGAGACATTTGCTGGACCTTTATTATCTGATGCCTGCTCTAGTGCATATATATTTTTTTAAGCTTTATTATTATATATTGTTAGTTCTGATAAACCTGTGCTGTTCTGTTTTCATAGAAATGTTTCTGAAGTTCTTTCTGATTTATGTCTAAAACATTTGCAGGTTTCTTTCAGTTTCACATACTATGAAGAACAGTTGTGGAAACAAATCAAAGTTAAACAGATAATGCCAGAAATGAGATTCTAAATATCATTTCCAACCAGTATTTTCTTTGACTTGGAAATATAGCTGTTTCACAGTTCTTTCATCTTGTTTCTTGTGTCCTTCTAAGTACATTAAATGGTTAACTTAGTATTCATCATACACATTTTGACATACATACTTGTAAATGGACTGTGGTAGTTATTCAGATGAAGTTAATGATGTGGTTTGTGTAACTGTAGCCATGAGTGGGATATGTAGCTCTAAATACAGAGGTGTTTGTCCTTTAAGCAAAGGCAGGAGTTCACAGTAGAGTTTAGTTGTGCATGCTTTACTTATCCTAAGTGAATATTATATTATCTAACCTAGTTCTTATTTAAGAGAAAATAAAAGCATTTTTTACTTGTATTTTTGAGGTGTTGTGTTTGTGGTTATTTCTGTTGTTGATAGGTGCTTTGGGGTTTTTTTTAAGTTCTTTAGAAAGTCTGTGCATTGTTATCTTTCCAGAGCAATTCTCTGTGAATGCCAGCACAACTGAAGGGCTGTAAGTGATGGATTTTTTCAGAGGAGTCTCTGAAATCCCTTCAGACCTATTTCATTTTTTAGCAGTGAAACAAACCAAATCCCACATCATGATTTTCATCCCTGATCCAAAAATTAAACAATTAGCGTCATCTAAAATAATGGGCAAGTGCAGAGTAGTCTGGGATTTGTTTGGCTTTGATACGGACTTTGTGTCATCCTCTGGGGGAAGCTTTTCAAACTTCTGTTCTTTGGAAAATGTCCATGGTTACATGGTATCACTCTCTTTTTTCCTTTTAAAATCATGGCTTCTGGAGGCTTGTGACTACTGGCATTCTCAGGATCCCCCTGCTCTCCTTCCCATGTCCCAGTTTCTCCTACAACTTGCAAATACTGAGGAAAAAAAGTGTGTATTCAGCCTTAAAACCTGGAAAACAAATTAAGACACTTAGCACAGACTTAAGGCTTGTCAGACTTCCGTGATTGTTTTTAATACTCACTTGTAACTTGACAGGAGTCCAAATGCAGTGTTTGAAATTATGCTACAAAAATACAAACTAGTAACTTTTTAAAATCTCATATAGGTAATTAAGCTGTGAATAATATCTTCCATGTGTTGGACTAATAAAGAAAACAATTTAGATTTGTGACTCTGCTAATAACTGAAGATTAAATATACTTTCTTCCTAAAGGAGCAAGCATTGTTCTTGGGCAGCAAAGCTTGCTTTTTGTGCTTTTATCACTTTTTCCTTTTGCAGTCTTTTTGAAGATGAAGCAATGAACATGCACACTAAAGTGCTTGTTCATTCTTTGTCAGCACAATGTGAATCAGCAGCTATTAACCACTGCAGGCATTCATCTGTAATATAACTGTTTCCTTAAAAGGAGAGATAGCTGGGGGCAAGGACAGAGAGATAAAGCTGTAGAAAAAAAGCCTTTGCAGTGTTTTGAATGAGCTGTGTCTTATCTAAACTGTCTTGTTTTAGCAGTAGTAAATTATAGTTGTTGCTTTGGACTTCACGTGTATGGATGACAGAGCTTTTTTTTATAGGCTAAGTAAATGTAAACCCTGAGAAAACTGATGGAATGACTGACCTGCTAGAACTTATTCAGTAGATCAGCATAATAGGGGTAGCACCAGGAGTTTTGTTTTCTCCAGGCTGTATTTTTGGGGGTCTACAATTGTATTTTTGCCAACTGAGGAGTTTGTAGTGTTCCAAGAATACAGGTATTTTAGAAGCATGGTGCTAACTGAACAGACCCTTATTGTCTGCTAGATGATAAATTAATCTTGCTAGTTTTACCATTTTTGTGATCACAACTGAATTTTCATCTGGGTGCCCAAGTTGAAGCAGCTTGGAGAGCAGTGACAGCCAGGGTGTGTCCTGCCTGGGTCCTACAGCCACCAAGGGCAGCTTTGCTCTCTGCTCTCTTATTTCCCACCTTCACCAGTGTACAAGTGACACTTTCTGTGATTGCTAGAGAGGATTGATACCCAATGTGCTCTTGCTGGGTGCTTGTCCACTAAGGAAGGACTGAGGAACAGGGTTTTGTTTACATTTTTATAACCTTAAGCTGGATCATGTATGGAAATTATAGATAGTTGCAGATCAGAAAAAAGCCAGACACGTGTAGACTGAATCTATTTGGGTGGTAGGGCTGCATAATTGATATGTGAGTCTAGGAATAAAAGGCTAGCTCTTCTTTATAGGAATATCTGAATTGGATTTATTCACCAATAGAAAATAAGAAGCTTTTGCTCTTTAAAAGAACGCTGAGGCTCTTGCTAGAACTATGGCTTAAAACAGAAGGACCACAGATCCATTTTTGCTAGTTTATTGCTCTTAGGTATGTTACAAGTGATGGTAACAAGGTAGATTCCTGTGTTTGATTTGGCAGTGAGTTTTTGAGACGATTGTTGGGTTTGGATCCTGGACTGGGTCAAATAACCCTGGACTGGGTTAATTGGATGCCTTTGGATGAGTCCTCTCTTCTTCAATGTGCAGCTGGAAATTCCTGGTCACAGAGGAGGCCCTGCTGGATAGGAGTAGCTTCTCTGCAAGGCGTACTGCAGTGCCAGGTCCTCAGCTGAACAGGAGAAGAGGGACAGTGTCAAAGGATTTCTGTGTCATAACCTCCTCTGGTTTACGCTGCTCTTCAGTCTGTTGGTTCCTGAATTTGAAAAACCTGTAGTTTGGAGGGGGAAAAAAGAATTTAGAAGACAAACTTTGATATGAGGAGATGGATGCTGCCTCTGGATTTGGTGTTCCCAGTGCATCTTGGTGACCATTAGATACTGGAATTTAATTTTCCAGGACCTTGGATTTAGCACGAAGAGTGAAGATTGTAAAGTGTAATTAGCTGTTCTTCCTGAAAGTCTAAGTTTTCAAAGTAATAAAGATATCATTGATTTTCATGGGTTTCTGTGCTCTGATTTAGTATTTTTAATGACACTTGAAACATTCAGAGTGTTCAAAAAGCATTTTGGTAAACATATATACAAATGTGTGTGCTTTGGTCAGCTTCAATGACAATTTGATGCCTTTTAGCTTCCTTCAACTCTTCCAGAACACTTATTTGTCCACAAGATGTTGAGTGCCCTCTTATATGTGGTGGTGGTGCTGAGCTTGGATGAAAGTTTGTCTGCCTTGTGTGGGATTTTTGTGTGGATGAGGAATACATCACATTATTTTGAGTTCTACTCTGGCACTCTGTTCCTGCTCTGGTACTTTATCTGCACTGGATACATTCCTCAACATTGTTACCTCTCTTACTACTATTTTTCTTCTGTAACTTAGCAGGAACAGTTACTTATAGCTTTAGCTTTGCCTGATTTCAACCATCATGATTCTCATATTTGTAATATTTTTTTTAAACTATCAATGGTGAGACTTCATGGTTTATCTGAGGATCTGCACCAAGTGACTCTTTTATATTTATCTTTATTTTCCAGTCAGCTAGTAAAGAGCAGTAATTGTTACCAGGTATAAGCACTCAGATGAGCAAACCTGCAGCCTAATTTTAAAGTACCTTACACTCCCTGTACCTCACTATTACCTTCCTGTAATAAGGTTATGAATGACTTTGAATGCATGAGAAAAATGAGCCTTGGATGAGATGTATTTTACAATGAGTCCTGGTAAGCATCTTGCTTTGGTCTCTCTACTGTGTACTTAAATGTGTATTCCTTTTTAAATGTGGCTGCAGTGCTGATTGCCATTAAGATAAGTATTTATATGTTCTTTGGAAATAAATAAATATATATATATAGCCATTTAGATGGAGAGACGTCTAAATTTACTGAAGATGTGGCAATTTTGCAGGTAACTGTTGGGCATAATTTTCATAATTGTATACTAGTAGGGAGAAAAAATGGAGTTACTTCTCTTAGTTACTTCTCTTTGATAAAGCAGAATAAAGTTTTCTAGCTGGTACTTAGGAGGAAATATTTTTGTCCTTATGCAAAACATTATTTATCTCAAGATCAGTGATAAAGAATGAAAGCTTTGTAGTAGCAGGCTTGGTTGTGTTCTCAGAGCAGAACTCGATTGGTTGTGCTTCAAGTGTTCATGTAGGTTTTGTACTGGCATGTGTGTCTGCTTATTTCACAAGCTTTTTTAATTTTCAGTCTCCAGAGTGTGAGGTTATTAGGTGTGCAGGGTTTCAGGTGAGAGGAATTTGAGGAATGCTCACACTACTCGTTTTCTTCCACAAACTGGGCATTTGTAAGTGAGCTTTCATGGTGTTACTTCTGTAATCCTTCCAACCTGTGCTATAAGAACTATTTTAAGTTTTGCAAGATCTTTTTGGGCTCTCCATATTTTTTATGGCAATGTCTGCTACAAATATGTTAAATAATATTCTTGCATGGTTTTTTATCTTGGCATCTTTTGCATTCAGTCACATGGTTGTTGGCACCTCCTTTGTGAGCAGTGATTTCCACATACAGTCAGCTGCTTGTGGAATACTTTTCTAATTTATCTGTGCTTACTTTTAGTTTTCCTTGATTGAAAGTTACTTTTAAAATACAAATAGCATTATAGGAGTTTTAGGCTGCTTTCCAAGGATGTGATTTGTTATTATTGTTTTTAGTATCAGTTTTCCTTTTTAATACCTGGTTGCTGATATTAATAATATTTCTGAGAGTGGAAAAAAGAGCCTGATAAGTAATATTTGTAGAAAATTAAATTACATTAAATGGACAGAAAAGCCTAGAAGGCCTGTCCTCATGACAGTTGCAGCACAAACTTGTAAGATTAAATGAATTGTTTTCTCTGCTTCATACCTATGCCCCTCTTTGTCCACCCAGTCATAAATAAAACCGATTTTAAGAATTCTGAGTTCTAGAAGAACAGTTACAGTAGAAGAGAAATTAAACCATTTACAGAAGAGATGTACTTTTTCTCTTTGCTGTGACAGGAAGTGTTCTTGTTGTGGATGTGTGCAGAACAAATCTGGTTATAGAGAGGTTATTTTGTTCTCACACTGCTGTGGAAAATCTGGTTGGCTGTTGTGACAGATACTATCATAAATGTGTAACCCTGCCCTTATTACACAACTGGAAAACAGAATTCACAAGTTTGACCTCTGTTAATTCTTAAGTGTAACAGCTTTTTACAGTGGTTGCATTTTCTCTTTCCCATTTCATGCTTTTGTTTTCACCAGCATTTTCAATTTTCTGATGCTTTACCTTTGGATTTCTTTTTACTGTATTCAAGTACCTAAATTTTACAAAGGCTGAGAGGAATTTAGTGTTTGTGTGTAGTGTAGGAGTGGTATTTTTTTATTTTCTGGAGTTTTTTTAAAGGCTCTCCTAAAGTTTGAAATGCCTGTTAAATGCTCCATGCTGTATTATGGATACCTCAAACTTGTCATCCCGTTTAAATACAGAGGGGACATAACTTGGCTGGTGAAGTCCAGTTAGGAAATACAACATTCTGTCAGAGTAAAGTGTCAAATGGAGTTATGCTCAAACTAAGTATTTCATTCACTTCTCAAGAGACAGAAGGTAGTGTTTCAGTGTTGAGTTTTGGTTTTTTTGGTGGGTTTTTGGGGTTTTTTGGCAGCTGAAACATTAGAAGCTTTCCCTCAGTGTTCCAAGTTGTCCACAAGCTGTTTTGAATGGATGGTGTGTGTCTCACAGAGATAAGTGAGAAGGAGGGTTAACTCTTCCTTGCATTAATTTGTCTGTATCTATAGAAATAGAAATAAACTAGTGTGCCTTTTAGCCTTCTGCGCTATGGAAGTGTAATGAACTGAACTGGATATTGGAATTGATTATTTTATCAGGAAAAACCCAAAAGCAGCATTTATGATATGTGTTGTCTGTCTGAGGGCTCTTTCTTCATAGAAGATAAGAACACTTTAAGGCTTGTCTGACTATGGTCTGCCTCATGGGTTTGCCTAAGTGTTCACCCAGAATATGTGTCTGTAGTACTTCCCTGTGCTCCCCACCACAGGGAAGATTTAGTGGATTTAGTCTGCAATTTTTCTGGTTTATCCTCTGTTCCCTTTTGGAGTTTTGGGTTTTTTCACCTTGTAACAAATACACAGTTATACTTCATTAAACTCTGTGTGCTGTAAGATGTGAGCAATATGGTAAGTTAGGCTATAGAGCAATCCAGTTAGGAATATATAATTTATATTGCACTGGTTACTTCTCATAAGCTCTTATAAAAGTAGAGTTTCATGAATAGCAGTTCCATGAGGAATTTAGTTCCCATGTAAATTGACTGGAAATTAAATATTTCCTAAGTTTACGAATCTGTAGTTTTGTTATTAGGTATATGAAAACATTTAAACTGTTTCCTTGCAAAAATAAGCCCTTTAGGATTAACAGTGCATGGTATATTGCACTTTTCTCTGCCACTTCTTAGAGGGAAAAACTCAGGTTTGTGGAACTTCAGGGATTTTCCTCTCAAAACTTCTGTTTTCACCAAACATGTTGGTGAAGTTAAGCAGTGTTCCATAAGGGAGTGGGGAAGGCAGGGAGTGCTGATGTGCTCTGCACTTCTCTGGGGTTCAGACTAGTGTTGTGCTGCTGTTGCCACTGGAAATGGGGATCTTTTTCTTCCTCTTTCTGTTCCCAAGTTCCCTCAGAATGCCTGTGTGCCATGGGAATAGCTGGGGCAGTGAGTAACCAGGAGCACAGCGTGGTTGCTTTTTCCAGTGTGTTTAAATCTGTCCGTGCCCTGTGCACTCCCCGTGTTGTGAGAGTTCCCCCACACCTGAAAGCCGAGGATTTGCACTGGCTACAGTTTCGTTATTGCTGGGAGCTGGCAGCGGCAGCAACCTCTGTTGGGCAATCGAGGGATGAGGCAGCGCCGTGTCAGCTGCAGTGAGCCCGCACAGCTGCGCTCAGTTACGGGAACTCCGGGCTCAAGTGAATCTCAATGGTGGCTTTGTTAAGGTATAACGTGTCCTAGGAACACCAGATTTTCTTTGCAGGATAATTCCAAATCTGACTTAAGTGGTTTCTTGATTGAGCAAGGACACTTCTTCATAATCTTTTTTGTTCCTTTTAATTGGAAGAAGGGGTCAATTGAAAGTGAAATATGGTGTAAAGATCAGATTTGGAAATACTTTCAAACTTTGCACTCTCTAGCAGAACTGCCTTCTCCCTAGCCCTTCTATTTTTCTGCAAATTTAAGAATCTTCAGAACCATTATATATTTCAAGGTTTAAAATATTGTATAACTTTAACTGTTTATTATCCAGTGAGTACTATTATTTTAAACTTTATCAGAAAATAGACTATTCTGTTGCCAGGTGATCTGAATCATAATGATCCACTGGGAAAGCAAACTTGCAACAAGTATGACAAATCAAGTAGTCATGAAAGAAAAGGGAGAAAAAAGTTTGCATTAAGGCAGTTAGACAATACAAATTTTAAAAGAAAACTCCAACCTACTAGAAAATCAGGGTATTTTACCAATGCCTGATTGGTTTAGCAGACAAAATACTTTTGAAACAAGACAGAGCACATATGTTTTAGTCTGCATTAGGCGAATCAGTAAACAGAAGTAGCTCACATAGTATTTTGGTGAACTTTAGTTTAATGCATTTGTTTTATTTCTCTTTACATTTTCATAGAGTTAAAGATAATTTCTAGGTGTTACAGTTAATTTAAGTCTCTGAATCACTTGGCTAAGAAAGAGCTGTTCTTTATTGCTGAAGTGCATTTTTTGGTCTGTGAGATTTATAAAAGCTGTGTAAAGATGTACATATCAAGGTTTGGGCACTGTGAATGTCACAAGCATGCGTTTATTTGAAGTACTAATTTGAAGAATTAGACCAGAACAGTGCACGTTTATCATGCCCATGTTTCAGTACCAATGGGTTCCTGTCGGACATGACTTTCAGGGGTACATTTTCTTTGCTCCCCAGGTGTGAAGCACAGAAGCATGCTTTCCCCTGAGCCTCACACCCCCAGCTGTGATACAGAATGTCTCTGAGTGAGAACAACAGCGTGGTGTTTGCCTACGAATCCTCAGTGCACAGTACCAATGTACTCCTCAGCCTGGACGATCAGCGAAAGCAAGACATCCTTTGTGATGTTACCGTGCTAGTGGAAGATCAGCGATTCCGGGCTCACAGAGCCGTGCTTGCAGCTTGCAGCAGTTACTTCCTCTCCAGAATTGTGGGCCAGGTGGACGCTGATCTTATCATCACTTTGCCGGAAGAGGTGAGTGTCACTCCCTTCTGCATTCTACCTGCCTGTGCTTCTAATCTGCTTTGTTCAGTTCTCTCTTACAGGAGGCTGCTTGTAACTGACGATTTAGAGTAGGGGATTGAAGAGCTGAAAGACACCAGCCCACAATCTGGGTACCAGAAATATTTTTTAAATCAAGTATTTAATATATATTATATTGTAAAGACTAACTGCTGTCATCTTGGTCTGGGGTCTGTTGGTTTTTTGCCAGTGTTTTTATTCTTGGACTTTCATCCCAAATAAAAATTAGATAAATGACTACTGCAAGAGTTGCTTTTCTAGGTCAGTCACATTAAGAGTCTTTCTACAATTTTTTTCTTGCTCGAGCATAGGTAGCCAGAAATGTGTAAGAGAAAGTGAAAAGAGTAGAGGGTTTTTCCCCTCTTGATCATTGCAGTTTTTGCAGTGTTTCTCCCTTAAATAGAAAGAAGGTACAATTTTAAAATACATTGCATTTTTTTCTTTCAGTTTCATTTATGAATGCTACTTATTTGTAAAGCCACTTTGGTTTTGTTGATGTTTTGTTAATGTTTTTGTTTGTTGTGTATGTTAATGTTTGTTGATTGTTTGTAATGTTTTTGTTTTGTTAACTACACTAAGTCTGAAAGCATGGTGACAGCTTATGGATAAACTGTCTTTTACATTCTACTTCCCCACATTATGAAGGATGAATTAATGTGGTGGTGTAACCTCCAAAGCATATTTCAAATGCTATTTTAAGAATTCTTTAGGAAGGTCATAAGGGTTTACAGAGAGTTTTAAAGGACTGCTCTCTGTGCAGATCTCATCAACTTCACTTTATGTGTTGTGTTCTTTAAAAAGAACATACCAAACAACTACTAAAAAAACCCAAAGTAAACAAACCCTCAACTGATTCTTGAATTGCATTAATAATTCATTATTTTGCAGGCAGAAGGATTCAGTGTAGTTAATGCACTGATATAGTGCTTTATTTAACATAAAATACTGATCATTTCAGTAAAGGCAGGGAGCAGAGTGTGGACTTGAGTTTGAGTATTAATAGTGGACATACTGCTTTATTGTTCATTTGCAGAGAAGAGGCTAAAGGAAGTGTCCTGTAGTTGGTAATCTGTTTGTGGGATCTGTTTGTGGCTTTCTACTTGATTTCTTAGACATTGTTTCATGTGTAGAAAATCTTGCACAGTTTCTAATGATACAGTTTTTGTTTATCTCTGGGTTCCTGGATAGGCAACTGTTGTGAAGACATAAATGTTCAATTAAAATCACTTGTTCTAAAGGGGCTTTAAACTGAGAATTCTGTTTGGTGTACCATTTTTGAGTGCCTTTCTTCAAATCTATGGGAAGAAGGAAGGAGTAGGTGGCTGTAGTAGTAAATAATCATATGTGGTCAAACTCCTTTTCTTCAAACTTTTTTCCACAAATGGTGCATAAGACTAAGTGATTAACAGTAATTGCTCTTCAAAAACTACAATTAAATACCAGCAGCATACTATAGAGTAATTAGTATACAACTTGCTTTGAAATATATCTTTGTGAGTTTGGAACCTAGTTACTGATTTTCAGTATACACCAATATTTTCTGCTTTAAGCACTGCGTTGTGAGAATGTTTTCTTAAGAGACAGATCACAGTAAGGAAAACTCACAAAATGTGCATTATAAAATTGTATCAGAGTAATTATTTCAGAATGAGTTTGACCAGGTTTTCACAATAGAACAAGTCTGCTGATTTTGTCTTGTGCTCTGTCCTGCTGGCAAGACAGGTAAATTTGTGTATTTCTCTGCTTAAACCCAAATTGACCATACTAATCTTTTTTTTTCATTTGTTTTTGTAATAGGTAACACTTAAAGGATTTAGTCCTTTGCTTCAGTTTGCATATACAGCAAAACTTGTTTTAAATAAAGACAATGTGTCTGAAGTTTGCAAATGTGCAGAATTTTTGGGTGTACGCAACATTGAAGAGTCCTGCTTTCAGTTTCTCAAATTCAGATTTTTGGACTTCCAGGAATGTCCTAGGAAGAAGTGTTGCACGCAGCATTGTCAGAAAGCAAACCCTAAAACTGGCAATGTGGATGATGGAGACCTAGAAATAAATGATGAAGTAGAAGCTCTTCTAGAAAAGGAATATAGTCAAATTCCTGACACAAAGCCCTGTAAAGATGAAGAAAATGCTAAATCATTGCCTGTTCTCCAAAATAATGCCAATCAAAATTGTGATCCTGTACATTTAGAAAGGGGTAGTGCTTCCAGCTTATCTTCCCAATGCCCAAAGTATAGAAAATTCCAGAAAGCATTTGGAAATGACAAAGTTAATACTTCAGAGTCCAGTTCCAGTATTAAAGATGTTCAGGTACCCCCATTTGCAGCTTCTCTTGAGAAGGAAATACCTGATAATAATGATGGCATGCAAAAAGCTCAGGAGTGTGTGCCTATGCAGCTGATCTCAAACTGTGAAGAGACTCAGGTAGAAATGGAGGAAGGGGAAGAAGGCCTTCAGAAAAAAGAAGAGTCAAAGAGAGATTCTGTAACTCGGAATGTGTCATGTCCTGTGGAGAAAATGGATCTTGCTGCTTTCCCCCAAAACTCTGCTGCACCTCATGGACTCAATTCTGTGTCTATTTTACATAGTTGTGAGCAATATGGTAACTTGAATTTCAGTAGTATGCAAAACAGCACAGTCTTAGCTGAAAAAACTGTGTCAAGTACTGGAGCTGGAAATGACAAAACTGAAAGTCAAGGTAACCCATCTTCAAAGGTGGATTTGTGCATTAGGGAAGCCACCAACATCACCTCAGCTGGAGATCGAAGCAGCGTGGAGAGAGAGATAGCAGAGCAGCTGGCCCAGGGCTTCTGGAGTGATGTTCCCAGCACAGATGCCTGTCAAGTACATTTGCCACCTTCTAAAGAGTACTCAGAGCCCTCCTGCTCGGGGAAAAAATCAGAGTGCCCGTGGCTGGGGATCAGGATCAGTGAAAGCCCTGAACCTTGCCCTCAGCGAACTTTTACAACACTGAATTCTGTCAATTGCCCCTTCATAAGCAACCTGAGCACTGAAGGATGCTCCAACAGCTCTGAAATAAACAGTGGAGATTATGTTCAGGGACAGCAACAAGAACAGTGTCCCTATAACTATGTGATAAGTCTGGGAGAGGACTCAGAGACTGACACTGAGGGGGACAGTGAATCCTGTTCAGCCAGAGAACAAGAATGTGAGGTAAGAACATCCTGATGTATCCTTTGCTTCCCAGTCTTTTAAGGCCATATTAAAAAGTCTGAGTTTTTCTGTGTTTTGTTGTTTTGGGGTTTTTTCTGTGGCTGCTTGTTTTAAAAAGTATGGAACTCAAAACTTTAAATAACCATTCAGAGGTTTATATGGAAGGTCACTGTTAATTCAGGGAGACTGAATAAAAGTATGAAAGTATTTTTGGTCAGATACTGAAGTGTTAGGTGCCTACATATTAGATCTTTTAAGGCTTTTCTGGAACAACTGTCAGAAAAGGTTGCAAGCCTTAAATCAAGGCATGAAGGTTCATTCTTAGATTTTTTTTTTCTTTTATCTGCTTCAGTTTAGAGTTTTATTAAACTCTAAACTTCTTGGAATGTTTGTTTAATAGAAATTTACCAGTTTTCTGAGGTGTGGGGTGAAGGTGAGAGAGAAATGATACTTCAGATTTAATGTGAAGTGACAATTAAGCTTTTAAGCTGGCTTCAGTAGCTGTAATAAGAAGGAGATATTGTTATAGCTCCTTCTCTAGCACTAAGTGATATACCTGGAACAATTTCCATCTCAGTTCTTAGAACCATGGAATTGCAGTGTAACTCTGCATGACAGATCATACAGTGTTACAAAAATTCAGTTGTTCTTAAAGCACTGAAGTTTTTGTCTTTCAAGATGCAGGGCCTTACTGAGACTGAACATAAGTGGAACATGCCATCAATACAAAAAATCTGGAATGCTAAACAAAAGGCCAGAATTGGTTAAATACATTCCTCACCTTTATGTGACAGAGAAGGTGGTATCACTGCTGAGGACAGTACTCTGGGATTTTTTATTATTTTTTGCCTGTTTGTCACCAGTAGTAGTAGCCAAATCAGAGAAAAGATTTCTCTGTGTTCTTTTTAAACTAAATTCAGATCTTTGACCACAGCAAGGTGACATATTCTGCTACTTACTATACTCAAATGTAAGGATTAAAATAAAATATCTTTAGTTGAATACTCAAAACCATGGTGATTATTTTGTAAAGGTAAATATGTTTTTCAGTATTAGTCAACACTTAGTGATCTCAAATGCTTTTGTAGCTTGGGTGTATAACAGCAGCCAGAGCCTGGTCCTCTGTCTTCTCCAACACTAAAAAAAATAAAAAACAAATATTATAATTTCTATATTTTAAGGAAATGCCTGTTTCAGATGAACTTTTCCTGTAGGAAAAAAAAAAGCATGGGTATAAAAATGTATGCAGGATGCAGTCTTAATAGCAGCTTTGGGAAAACTTTAGGCTATATTAGTGAGTGTTGACCCCTGTTTTGTATCTTACCAAACTGTAACTCATCATCTTAGAGTGGATCACCTGCACGTTTGATGTACACACAAGTAGCTTTCAGCCTACTCTGTCTGCTTGTAAGGATCTCGTGTAAATGTGCAAATACTCTATGGCACCTGTGCTTGAGCTCCTGTAGTTGAATCCCCTGGATTTTATCCCATCATCTGGTGGTTGTGTTAGTTTGCTCTTGTCTCTGAGGTGTAGGAATAAAGATGAGTTGTGTGGTAAAGAATGCTTAAAATGGAAACTTGAGTTGTTGGTGTTTGTATATATCAGTTCCACCTTGGATTTACAGCTGTGTCTCACGTTCTAGGTAAAACTGCCATTTAATGCACAAAGGATTATCTCACTTTCCAGAAATGACTTCCAGTCGTTTCTGAAAATGCATAAATTAACTCCTGAACAATTGGACTGCATTCACGATATCCGAAGACGAAGCAAAAACAGAATTGCAGCGCAGCGATGTCGCAAGAGAAAACTGGACTGTATACAAAATCTTGAATCTGAAATTGAAAAACTGGTATGTATAAATACTCATTGCTCTTGTCATGTCTTTCTCTAAACATCTTGACTGCCTATCTGGCAGTAGCTTGAGACTGGGGTGATTTACTGCTTTTTCCACTCAAGCTTAAACTTTTATCAGTCTTATATAAAACTACTTGATTGCAGTTCTAGATTTTTCTGAGCCTTGCTCTAAAGTACATGCATCTTTCCTTCTCTGGACTTGTTTCCATTCAAATAAAACCTGCATCACAGCATAATTTTTGGTGAATGATGTTTCTGAAACCCATAAGCTTTGAATTGAATTGTACAGAATGATTCCCAGGCTGTTATCCTACACTGCTTTTTGCCTCTTCCCCTTTCTTGCTGCAAGATTTTGTTCCTCAGCTCCTGGTATTGCTCATGATCAAGTGTGCGGTTATGCAATTGTCAGTTGTGTAAGTTCTGTTCTTGGAACACATCAACATGGGCTGGCAAACTGTTTCCTGAGTCTTGGATGTTAAAAATGAGACCCTTGCAGAAAGGCAGAAGATACAGAAGAACTTGGGAAGTTGCTTTCCTTTTTAGCAGTTGCATGAAGATTGTAGCTGAGGAATTGATGCATCCAGATTTCTCAGCAGCCATCTGTTAATATATTTTTTCCTCCTTAAGAAGGCAATAAAAAGATAAATATGTAACTTAAGAGAAATGTAAGTAATCTGAGGTTAAGATTATGTAAAAATAACAAAGGCAAGAAGATAATTGAGTGGTTTTCAGAAAAACAAGTCTTTGTTTGACTCTCATCTCAGTTTCATAGTTGGTCATAACCATGTACACAAAACAGTTCAGTTGTTTAGGACTACTGTACTCATTCTTGTCCATGGAGCATTTTAGGCTTGGTGTGCCTGAATTTGGTATCTGCATCAGCTGGAACAATAGCAATCATGTTGCATCTTTTTTGACTTCAAAGTGAAAAGGAAAGTAAAATTAGAGCCAAATTGCACAGACTGGAAACTTATTTTCTTGTGATCAGCATCTTTCACTGCGTCTGCTCCTACTTCTGCAGTGGGGAGATTGACTTTGAAAGAAGGCTTGCAGTGCCATAGAGCTCTGATAAGCTGACAGAGCAGGTTGTGCTCAATGAAGAAGGTGCTCTCTGAGGGAGGGTAATCAGGTGATTGTACTAATAATATCTTTACTGAAGGGAGAAGTTGCATTTCTGACATTTCAGAACTTTTTGCCGGGTTTTGTCATCATGTTGTCATTTCTGTTATGTAACTCTGTCAATATTTTGCAATACCTGGGCAGGGAATTAAAGGTTGATCTGCAAGATTAGGCATGTGGCTGTTTGAGACTAATAATTATAACATAATATCCTTCTTTCTGTGGCCCTGTGCTGGAACAGACTGAATGTCTGCTGTTTGACAGGTAACGCTGTGCAAGGCCTAGATAATAAGTGTTGAGTCTTGAGAACTGTGAGGTGGGGTCTGAGTTATATGAATCATCCTCTGGGCACAAACATGTTCCAGTTGCATATGTTCTTTTCAACTGTGCTGAAAGTTTCTTCAGAAATTCCTGGAAAGACTCTGTTTGGAGGTGTTGACCATGGCTGACAGATCATCAAATTTGTATAAGCTGTACACAAATACAGAAACATCAAGATCTGTCCAGGCATGACTTCCAGGTGGATGGAAGAAAAGAGATGTCATGGAGGAGCTATGTGTGGTACATCCAGGTTGCTTCAGGCATCCTCCTTGTTCCTGTTCTCTGTGTCAGTCATGTCTCAGACCTTTTAGACTTTGATCTTCTCATGGTATCATCTGTAATGCAGCTTTGACAGGGAATAGAACGGTAGCTATAGTTTGACAGCTCTTGACAAGTAGATAATACTCTGTACTACCAGTTAGGAAATACTTTTTCCTGGAATTCCTCATCCTGGTTTTCAGTATGTGCAGCATGTTGTCTTGTATTAGTTTCTATTTGGTGCTGCTTCAGCTTTTTCTCTCTCAGAAGAAGCTTGTGGTGTGTTTCTTGGAAAAGTCCTATATTTGGAACAGAGTGACCCCTGCCTGACTAGAGGCTGGAGACTGACAGCTGGCAAGTAGCTTTGCTGACAGGCACCTTGGGCCCTGGGCAGACAGCAGGCTGGGCAGGGATCAGCAGCATGTCCAGACTGGAAAAAAGCCCTTCAGTGTCCTGGGCTGTGTTAGCAGCACTGCAGCCCCTTTTGGAGGGCAGTGGTTGTTTCCTGTCTTGGCACATGTAACACTGAATTGTTTGCTGGGTTTTCACCCCTCCCAGTTCCAGGAGCACATTGACAGGCAGAAGGAGGTGAAGGCCATTGGGATGGCCAGGCCTGAAGTACTTCTGTGGTGAGAGGCTGAAGAAATGGGGCTTCTACCTGGAAAAGGGGTGGGGAGACCTCATGGCTGCCTGCCCATATCTGTGGGGCAGTCCTTGAGGTTATGGAGCCTTTGGTAGTGGGAGATCTTCAGCTTCCTGGGGGAGCACCTGGCAGCAAGAGAACAAGAGACATGATCTTAAATTGCAAGGGGGATTTCATCTGAGTGTAAGGAAAGTTTTTTCTTCCAGTGGGGACAGGCAGGCAGTGGAGCAGTTCACCTTGGAAGGCTGTGCATGTGCTGTCTTTGAGGGTTTTATGGCATGACTGAGCAAAACCCTGAGCAGCCTGATCTTACCTGATCTCTGTTTGGAGCAGCAGGTCAGACTACAGATCTGCTGAGGTACCTCCCCTCACAAGTGAGTCTGTAAAACTGGAAATCTTATGTTAAGTTCTGCTTATATTAAAGAAAAATATTGTTCAGTGCTGAATCTGTTATCTGGGAGAGTTACCTTTGATCATGTCTTTTCTTCTTCTATACTGATAAAGTCATTTTTTACCTCCCCATATAGCCTTTGCTTATTGACCTTCCAGGTGAATCTGGGTGTTCTTGCTGGTCACTAATGTTCCGTATTTGAGAGCATGCAAGGGCTGCTTTAGGAGATGTTGACTTGTTAGAAACAGCTCTTTCAGAGCCCTGTGTATGTTCACATTCCTTGTACTTTCTCCTGGACAATGGGGTGACCCTGCCTGAGCAGGGAGGTCAGACCAGATCACCCACTGTGGTCCCTTCCAACCTGACCCATCCTTGGATTTTTCACTTGGAAACTTTTAAAATGAGGGCACTTGTGAGGGGGAGCAGAGTAGAGGACAACTGGTCTCCAGAAGAAGATTCTGTAGCTGGAAGAGGATGTGCAGTGCTGCAACAAAAATGTAATTGAGATCTCGTTACATATATTATAGCAGGGTGAGGTGAGAGAACTAAGTACATTCTTTACCAGGAGATTCAAAAGAGCTCTCAGTTGATTATGACCTCAAAACTAACTGACATTTTTTTGTAGTATTAGTATAATGCTGATAAAATAAAACAATAATATTTAAATGTATTAACCTATCAACAGCTTCAGAAGGGGAGTGAGGAATTGATGCTGGAGTAACTATTTCTGCATGTTCATGTTTGTTTTAAATAGCAGTCCAGATAATTTCATCAGTCCATAATACACAACTGAGTGCCTCTACATACCCAAAAGGTATTAGATGATCTGCCTAACAGAATGGGAAAGATTATTCTGGTTAGTATTGAAAAACACCTGGAGCACAATGCAGGGATCAGTCACAGCCAGCACAGCTCCATGAGGGGAAAGTCCTGCTTGTCAAAACTGATTTCCGTGTATGACAGGGTGATCTAGGAAAGCTTTCTCCAGGTGTTTTTCAGTAGGTGTGATCCTCCTGGACTTCACCAGAGCTTTGGACAGGCTCTCCCAGGATCCTACTGAACAGAATGTCCAGCCCACAGCTGGGTAAACACATCATGTGGGGGAGAGCAGCTGGGTCCTGGGTCAGGAACAAATGGTGACAGTGCCTGGGTGACATCAGTGGGGTTCTGCGGGGCTGAGCCCTGTGCTCCCCACCCCCTTCATTAACAGCCTGCACACAGCACTCAGTGGAACACACCCTGAGTTTGCCACTGACACTAAACTGGGAGGAGCTGTCAGCTCCCTCAAGGGCAGAGAGGCCCTGCAGAGAGACCTGGACCACCTGGAGACTTGGACAGTCAACCACGAGAGGTTTAACGAGGGCAAGAGCCAGAATCTGCTCTGGGACAGGGCAGCCCTGGCTGTGAGCGTGGGCTGGGGAAGGAGAGGCTGGAGAGCAGTGCCATGGAAAGGGACCTGGGGCTCTGGTCCATGACCAGCTGAACAGGAGTCAGCAGTGCCCTGGCAGCCAGGAGGGACATCCATGTCCTGGGGGCATCAGGGACAGCATGGCCAGCCAGGCAGGAGGGGACATTGTCCTCTCTGCTCTGCTCTGGGGCAGCCTCACCTCGAGGGCTGGGGCAGGTTTGGGCACCATGGTTTAAAAAATGGCATTGAGCCATTGGAGAGCATCCAGAGAAGGCTCATGAGGATGGGGAAGGGTCTGGAGGGAGAAAATCTTATAAGAGGTGACTCTGGGCATTTGGTCTGTTCAGTCTGGAGAAAGGGAGGCTGAGGGGAGACCTCATTGAGGTCTTCAGCATCCTCTGGAGGGGCAGGTGCCAATCTCTTTGTGACCAGTGACATGGACTCAAGGAAACAGCATAGAGCCCAGTCATGGAAGGTTTAGGCTCCCCATAGGGTGGTTGGACACTGAAACAGGTTCCCCAGGGCAGTGGTCACAGCACCAAGCCTGACAGAGTTCAAGAAGCATTTGGACAAAGTTCTCAGCACAGGGTGTGACTCCTGAGGTGTCCTGTGCAGGCTCAGGAGTTGGACTCAGTGACCCTGATGGCTCCTTTCCAGTGTGGCGTATTTTATGGTTAACAGCTGCTCCCAGTATGCTGACAAATAGAAATTTATTAGCCAAGTCCTCTTTCTTCTAATTTTAGACAAAAAGAACTGGCAACAACTGTTCCTCTTGCCAAATGTTGCCTAAACTTAATCAGTTCTTTCAAAAAGAAGTTGTAGAGGTTGCAGTATGAGGTTTCTCTGCAAAGGGGATATGAGGAGGAGTGAAAATACAAAACTTTCCAAGACTGAATTGACATAACAGTAGCTATGTAACACATAGTCCCTATGATTAAAACTTGAAAACTATTTAAAGCCTTATATATCTTCAAAACTCTATCTTCTTTTAATTAATTAATTACAGAATTAAAAATGTATGTGTTGTGACATGTTTGGATTCAGGTTCTTTGTCCTTTTCATTCAACATCTTCATGATGGTCTTGGTTGTTTCCTGTCCTTTGTCATTTCATCATTTGACTTTATTCAAAAAGTTGTTTGTTTCCATGATTAGTTCTTAGTTATCAGTGTCTTTTCATCTTTAGCCAGTTCTGTCAGAAGCCTCAGAAAAATTCACAACATTGAAGCCAAATAAAAGCTTGATTTAACACAGGCTACATTTTTCTACTTGATATTTATTGAGTTGCCATGTGCTTGAACAATCCTGCTATGTTATCTCAAGGTTGTTAGTTGTTGACCACATCTTCTTTCCTTTACCTGTCTTAAATTTTCTATCTAATTTAGGAACTATACTTAACTCCATTGTTTGTCCTGTTGTGGATTTGGCACTTCTTGAGAATGGAAGTTACTTTCACCTAGTGGAATAGTATCTATAGTTAAAATATGATATTTGATTTTTCAGCATTTCAATTTTAAAATATGAATCTCTATGAACATTGCTTAATGTTTGTTGGCTCATTTGTAATGGTTTGTGTTATCCTCTAGAACTTGTGTTTCAGGAATATTTACAGTAAGTGCAGCTATGTTTCATTTGCTCAGTAACTACAAATTACTCCTTTGTCTGCCAGTATGAGCTTGGAAAAAGCTGCATATCTGAAAAACCACATCAAATACCTTACTGATGGTATTTCCAGAGAGGTTAAGATTGGCCTTTTGATATGTGTTTGATTGTGTTGCTGCTTTCTTTCTTAATGCCAAATTACTTCTGTTTCAGCAGACAAGAGTATTTAAAGTCTTGGTTTAGCTTTGCTAGGAGCATAAACCGTAGTTCTTATGTTGAAATGTAGACTAAAGTACTGTTTTTCTTTTTGCAGCAAAATGAGAAGGAGAATTTGCTGAAGGAAAGAAACCACATTTTATCAACTCTGGGTGAGACAAAGCAGAATCTGACTGGACTTTGCCAGCAGGTGTGTAAGGAAGCAGCCTTGAGTCAAGAGCAAATACAAATACTTGCAAAATATTCTTCTTCAGATTGTCCACTCTCATTTTTGTTCCCAAAAAGAGAACAAACTGCTCCATCTGATAGTGAGCTTGTGGTACCAGCATCTGTAGAATCAGCAAATGGTCTTTCAGGTGTCACCCCCACAGCAGAGCAGAGTTCCTGTTACCAGTGTGTCAAAAGCGTGTGTGAGGCCACGTACGACCAAGGCCAAGAACTGCACCCGGTTCCTGCCAGAACATTGGAGCAAACATCACTCCTGGAGCCCTGTGGGCAGAGCAGTGGCATCACAGACTTCTGCCAGCAAATGACTGACAAATGCACTACAGATGAATGAATCTCTCCTTCCCACTGCCAGCCTCTCAACATTGCAACTAGAAGTGGGATTGAGCATTATTGGAATGTAACTTACTAAGTGAGAGAGAAGATAGAAGTTTAATCTTTTGAAACAAGCTTTGGGTTTGTTCTGTGTAGTTCCAGAAGGTAATTTGTATGTGTCAGCCTTGGAGCTTTTTCTGTGTGGTGATGCCAGGGAGGGTTCAGGAAAGCTGTTGGAAAGTACGAATTCCATGCACAGGTGCTTATTTGTGAGGAAGTTTTGTTCATGTGTAGAGCAGCCTACTCTGATTTATGCCACAGTACTTAATGCCACTCTGCATTTTAAGGAAAGCCTCCTGACAGCTGTTGATGCACAATGACTTCTGTACCTGGAATTCTTCTAAGATTTCTTTTTTCCTGGTGAACAAACCTTAAGAAGCATACATAGCTCTGTAAATGTTCATTTTGTAGATGGGCTGAGTTACATGACAGGATGAAGAGATTTTGAGAAGTGCACTCTGGAATAGCTCCTTGCTTCCTGCTGTTCCTCTCCCTGTCCCAGAGAAGACTAAATTAAAGTAGTGGGCTACTACTACTGGTAGTAGAATTGGTTAGTAGTAGGCTTTTATTGAATCAGTGGTTTTGTCTTGTCACTCTAGTCCAGAATTAAAAGAACTGGAGCAGCAGAGGGGCTGCCACATTCTGCTCTATTCTAAATTTAGTGGGAGGAATAACAACATGCTGTGGAAGGCAGAGATCTGAAACTGGTGCATTCTTGGATGAGTGTGCATTGAGTCCTCTGGCATCTGAATCCCATAGGCTTGTTAAAACTCACAGCTGTATTGGGACTTCCTGTCCTAGCACCTTCAGGCTTGCTGCTTCTTTGTGGCAAGTTGGAATCTAAGTATTGTGAAAGTCTAAGGACAAACTTTTTTTTTTTTTTAAGGTATTCAGGCCACATTTTTTTCTTTCAGTGCCTAACTGCCTAAAGTAAGTTACAAATATTTGTTCTCTGATCACTGGGACCAGTAAAGTTCTATTTCAGAATCAATCTTCAGGATACTTTATGGCTAAACTTGTAGTATATTTTCAATGGCTTGTGCTATTAGCATAGATATATAAAAAGTTTATTGAAGAAATGAGCTGGAGATATTTCCTTTATTACTTTGTGAAGGAGAAATTCAGCTGCTGAAAATAATCCCCATTTTCTAGATTTTTACATAGCAGTGGATGCATATTGTTTACCAATGATGCTTTGTTATTTAGATGCTATTCTCACACCAGAACTAAGTATTGAACCTCACCACAGAAAACTTTGGGTTTGCTGGTTTACAAAACATGAAGAATCTTGTACAAGCCAGTGGAATTCTTCATTTCCTACCTCAGAATGTGTATTAGCTTTTTGTGTCTTTGTGTGCATGTACAGTAGGCAGCAACTAAGCAATGGCCCTTGTAAATACTGCTTTTCAGTTTTACCTTGCAGCAAGGCACAACTTGTTCTTGGCAAGGCTCTTTTTTTTCCTCTCCCCACCATCCATAGGTAACATAGCATTAACAAATACAGTAAGCCACTTATTTAAAACAAAAATTTAAAAATTACAAGATTTCAACAGGACTTCTCATAACCAGCACGCAACACAAATGACTACACTACCTCACCTATGGGACTGAAAGTTGATTCAAATCTCTGGTGAATCCTTGGATTTTCATCATATACCATTACTTTTTTAAGGGAAAAAATATGCTGATGCCTCCTAGCTTGTATAAATCACAATGCTTGCAGTAATTGAAATTCAGAAATAAATACTACATGGCAGACATCATGATAATTGGATTGAAATTCTTTTAAATGACATAATTGAGATATGATGATCCTGTATATGTATTACTTTATGAAGATTTCTGGGCTTTTTCTTCAGTTTCTGTAGATTCCTGTTTAATTTAATCCTGTCTCCCTCCCATGCTGCCACCTTGAGGAGCATTTTGCTCTTACCTCTCCATTTTGTTTAAAAAGCAAACCAACAAGAAACAATACACAACAAAATTCAAAGCCCAAACCTCTACTGTTGATAACTGCTATTACTTTTAAAGCTGGTGATATTCTGAAATGACGTGGACAATGGCATTAAAACATTGTCCTAATAGTGCACCTAGTTGGACATGGAATTCCTTGGGGTCAGTCCTTATTCTAACGAGGTGGAGCATCTTTGTAGGGAATGGCTGTCTGGGAGCTTCTCCAGTGGCCCAAAGCCCTGACACACTTGGCTGCAGATGTTGGCAGACAAGGTCAGTGATGAGCAAGTGTGAGGCTGGAATATCCCTGAAGAGTTGTGCTCCACTCTGGAGTCTGGGGATCAGCCACAGCCTGAATTCCATAGAGCTGATGGTGGAGGGATTCCAGGGCAGGAATCATGGCAGTCATTGACCTATGATAAAAGTAACATCATGTTTTTAAACCTGATAGGAACTTGATGAAGTTTGAGAGTAGGATTTTGCCTGACCAGCTGCATCTAAGTAATTTTTAAAATATTTATTTAATGCCATAGACCTACAAGTTGCATGTTGACTTCTATAAGCCTGTATCATCAACTTGCAAATGTTACGAATGAATGACAATTTTATGATACAGAATTCTCAGGAAAATGTTTTTGGAGTTTGGTTTTATTTTTTTCTCTTCCAGTAAAGAAATACTCGTTTTTGAAATTGTAAAATACTTTGTTAAAGCATGTTTTAAAGTACTTTGAACAGACTATCTTAAAGCCATATGGGTATGATGGCATACAGATTGTAAAATAAACAGATAATTACAACAGTGATTTTGTATTTTTCATAATTCGATATTTTCTAAGTCTGCAATAAAAACCACTATCCTTTCTACAAAGGCTTTTCTATTTTGTGTAAGTTTTCTGCTGTGAAAGTCTCTACTGGTGCATTATTCATTTATGCAGTTAAGGCTCAAACAGTTGTGAAAATGGTAGCAAATTAATCTCTTATAGTTTATAAATTTAATAGGCTTAGCTTAGGATTCTTCAGACAAAGCTGAAATCTACAGAGAGAGGTAATTGTACCAAACTTTGGTATCTACTAAATTACTGATGATATTTCCTCAGTAGTATTTTGTTCTGTTGATTTTCTTTTTTAATTGCATATTCTTAAATACATGAATATTCTTCTCAACCTACTGAAGATTAAATTTGCCATGTGGACGACCTGCTTTTTCATATGAATGACAGAGCCAAGGTAGGCAAAATTTAAAATAAAAGCCCTAAAAATGGTTAAATAAGTAATTACTGAGAATAATGTAGCAATACAAGTAAGTTGAATATGTCTTGTTAACTTGAGAAATAAATTTAAGGCTTTCTTGGTATATGTTAATAGTCTGGTAAGAATTCAGTATGATACCTTAACAAGGTTTCCAAATTTTTTATAATCTACTTTTTCATATTTACTGTGGAAGAGGAGGAGATGGAAGTGAGAGATTTGGGAAGACACAAGACTCAGTAATCAAAATAGCACCCCAGAAGGTGTATATGTTCAACTTAAATAACTTGTTGAAGGCCATAAGCCTCAAGCTTTCAGGTGAACTGGCATGATTTTGTTTAGAAGTATTTGGTGATGAGAGAGACTCAACATTTCAAAGTCATATTGCAATTTTATTTCTCAGCACAGTGGTGATAAATCAGACTGTACATTTCATGTCAGCCTGGCAACATTTGGGACTTTTTCAGGCAATGACCTAGGAAATAAGAAGGATTTTCAGTGAACGGCCTCTATTGGTTCTGAGTTTTCATTGCTGTTACTCTGACTCTTGTTAAAAACACACTTGATTTGCTTTAATACAGGATCCACTGAAGTCCTTCAGATGGAGCCCCATCAGGTTGCACTTATACAGGCCTGTCAGATACTTTTAGGTGGCAGTGAAAATTTAATTTAAATAATTTAAATTAATAACACCATTGGTTGGTATTGTTACATAATTGCTTGTTGTAATTGTAACTACCCATATTTACAATATTTACTTGAATGCAGAATAATCAGCTACCAACTGTGTGAAATTATTATTCTTAACAAAGTAGAAGGTTAAAAACCAGGGGACAGGTGCAGGGATAAAAGACAACAGAAGTCACAGAATCCCCAGAGTGGATTAATGGGAGTTTGAGGAATATCACTGACAGCTGTCTGTTGGGCTGGTCCATTTTTCACACATGGTGTGTGAATGTAGGAATCTTAAAAGGTACATAGAATTTTCAGACTCTTATTCTGGTCTCTGAAGTTAATCAGTCCTGCTTACCCATAAAACCATTAAACTTTGCTAACCTGCATCTATCCAGATGTTATCCCAAAAATCCTATGGACCTGTCATTGTTCTTGCTGAAAATCTGTCCTGTGAATTGTTTCACAGGCGTTTTTAAGGACTTTAAAAACACTGACAATTTCTGTGCTTTTATGTCTTTTCTTTTTTCCTCCCTCTACAAGAATTACAGTAAACCTTTTTACATGCAAATCAAAATAGTGGATGAAGGACTGAATGAGATTCTGTGCTTTGTGTTATACAGAATACCAGAATTTGTCGTGGTCTTCTCAGTTATAAAAATCTACTATTACAGTTTTGTGGTGGACTAACAAGACTTCACATTCTTACAGAGAAATTTCCAACCAGTTCTTTACATTGAACTGGTTGGAAATTTCAGACTAATGGGCAACAACAGAACTGTGTGAGGGGAGGTTCTTTTGCAGGCTTTGTCCTTTGGTGTTTCCCTTCTGCTACATCCCAGGCTGACAGGAATTGTGTAGTGCAGACCTGCCAGTTCAGAGCAATAGATTTTAAGTAAAATAAATATTGAGGCTTGTATGCCCTTAGATTTGCCATCAGAGGGGTGTGCCTGTTCAAACCAGCTCTCACCATCCATCTCTAGCAGTGCATTAAGGGGAGAACTGGGAGCTGTCTCTCCCCTAAAAGGCAGAGCATGTGTTGACCTCAAAAAAGAAAATTTTGTGAATGTGTATGACTCCCTTTGTGAACTCTCCACATATTCATGTAGTACCATGCAGCTCTGAGTTTCTAGGTTTGTAGAAGGCAAATTGATCTCTTGCATTAAACTTTCTTGTGGATGCTGTCGTTGCAAGTGAGGAGAAAATTCCATGATGGTGGTGCCTTTCCTTGGGAAGGAAAGCACCTTGCCACAGTATTGGTGTGGAGATCGTTGGTTGCCCAAGGGAGGTTAAGGCCAGCAGCATCTTCCTCTCTTGGCATTGTGTCTGTGGGAGCAATCCCCAGGGCTATTCAGTTTTGGGGTGGTATCCAAATTTCAGAGGTTGACTCATGAAGGAGGATTGCATTGCCTCTCCTTGGGAGGGAAAGCACCCCGCTCCAGTCTTGGTGGTGCAGATTTGTAGGGTTCTTGGCCAGGAACAACTTTCTCTATTGGCACTTTTTGTGCTGGAGCCATCCCCAGACATATTTTGGAGGTGGTCTCAAGATTCTGGAGTGGGTTCCTGAAAGATCAAATTACCTTTCCTTGGGAAGGAAAGCACCTAGCCCCATTATTGGTGGTGCAGATAATAAGATGCCATGGGGAGTTAACAGCCAGGAGTATTTTATTTTCATGGAAATCTTTGTATGGGAGCACTCCTTGGACATGTTCAGTTTTGGAGCTCAGTTTTGAAATTGAGTGTTGGGCTCATGAAGGAGGATGACAGCACCTTTCCTTGGGAAGGAAGGCACATACTCTCAGTGCTGGCAATGCAGGTGAGGGGCTGTTCATGGGATAGAAAGGCTAGGAAGGGTTTTCTGTCCTGGCACATTTTGTGTGAGAGCAATGTACTCCATAATTCTGCAGGCAGCATGCAGAATTGGGTAAGTGGGCTCCTGAAGGAGGCACCTTTCCTGGGGAAGGAAAGCATGTATTGACACTTAGGGTGCTCTAGATGATGGTCTGCTTGGTGGAGGTAAAGGCCAGAAACATCTTTCTGTCCTGGAACCTTCTGTGTGGGAGCAAATCTTGAACATATTCAGTTTTGGAGCTCAGCTGCAAATTCCAGAGGTGATATTCTGAAATAGGATGTCACTACTTTTCTTTGGGAAGGAATGCACATTAGTCTCAGTGTTGGTGGGAATTTGTCTTTGTCCTGCAAGATCAAGGATAGCAAACCAGATACAGCAAAATAAATTATTTATTCTCATAGTCTTCAGATGACAACATCCCTATTTGGTTACCACCTCCAAAACAGAATCAGTCTGGGCTTTGAGCCCAAAGAAAAGGTGCCAGGACAGAAAGCTTGTGCTGGCCTTTGGGCAGCCTCTCATCTGCACCACCACCATGGGGACTAAGTGCTTTCCTTGCAAAGTGGAATGGTGCTGCTGTTGTGGTGTGTTGGTATGTTCTGTTTCTTCCCCCCCTTTTGTTACGATGGTTCTGTCCTCCCAGTTTTCCCCACCCTAGTTTCTGACTATTATTTAGTTGCTATGGTTGCCCCCATGTCATGTAATTTCCCCACCCTGTATCTCCTAATATGTATTATTTTCCCTCCTCCCTGGGCCCAGTCAATCACTCCCCACCACTCCCAGTCTTCCAGAATGTTCCTCTCAGTGGGAGTAGTGATTGGCTGAGGTCCCGGGGCCCCTCCTTTATAATGTATCGATTAGTTCTCCCTTACAGTCTATTATGTTAAGCACGTCCCCTGACTTCCCCTGATTGGTTTTTTGTAAATCCCACCTCCAGTTACCACCTCCCTTTATAATCCCATGCCCAACTTTTTTTTTTCTCTCGCAGTCACTCCCTGCTGGTCGCCCCCCGGGACATTAAACTCGTTTGACCCCAGAGAGTGTCCGGCTCTTTTCTGCTCCGCCCTATTCAGCAGCTCTACCCCGAGACCTCGTCCTGCAGGCACAGCCCAAGGCTATTACCGCCGAGGGGTGCTTGAAGCTGCCAGTCCTGGGGCCTTGCCACCGGGGCTGACACCCCCTGCTGCAGTGGGACTGTTGGCCACCTTCTCAGCTAGCCAGGTCACAGGGTCTCCGGCCAGTCATCGCTGCATGCTGCCATAAATTTTAGAATACCTCCTCCAAAATTTGAATCTGAGCACCATCATTAAAGACATCCAGGGATTGCTCCCAGACAAAAGATGCCAGAACACAAAGATGATATTGGTCCTTCTCTCTCCTTGGGTGACTGTCATTGGCTCCAACAATATTGAGCTTAGTGCTTTTCTGCCCAAGGAAATACAGTCTCATCCACTTTCTGGAGCCCACATCCAAAACTGAAATACAGCATTCAAATCTTAATGGGTTCCAAAACTGAGGCTATACAGGAGCCCCAAGAGAACAAACTGTTACTGGCTTTAGGTCTCCTGAGCAGCCTGGTGACTTCAACCACCACTGGGGCTACATGCTTTCCTTCACATGGAAAGATACCATTCCCTTTTTGGAGGGTATATGCAAAATTTAAATTCAATCTTCAAAACTAAATAGGGCACAGGATTACTCTCACCAAAAAAAAAATGTCCCAAGAAGAAAAGTTTTGTTGCTGTTTACCTTTTCTGGGCAGCTTACCATCTATACAAAAAACACAGACAAGGTGCTCTCCTTGGCCAGGAAGGCTGTTTCACCCCCTTTCTCTCTCCCTCCTACAAATTTGGATATCACTGCTTAACTGAATGCATCCAGGGAATGATCCCACACAGGAGGTTCCAGAACAGAAAGCAGCTGCTGGCCTTCACCTCTGTGAGGCAGCCTCTCATCTGCAGGATGAGCTTGTTTATATTTCCAAGGAAAGGTGATGTGATTCACATTCAGGACACTAGCTCTGACAAATGGATCCAAAGGGAAGAAGTTGTTGCTGGGTTTTACCTCCCCTGGGTAAGTTATTTTCTCCTAATGGAACACATGGTCTAGGTGCTTTCCTTCCCATGTAAAAGAACTGTTGCTTTCTTTCAGGATACCTCCTGCAATTTTGAATACATCCAAGGGTTGTTTGCACAAAAACCATTTTAGAACAAAGTTCTTGCTGGCCTTTACCTTCCTTTGGAAGCTTGTGATCTGCAGCAGCAACACTGGCATTATGATCTGTATTTCCTAAGGAATGGTACTGTCACTCAGATCCTGGACCCCACTTTGGAAATTTCAGGCTCAGCTCAAAACTCGAATAAGTCTAAGGATTGCTCCAACACAACAGGTGCCAGGCTGGAAAGCTGTTGCTGGCCTTCACGTCCGATGGGCAGCCTATGATCAGCACTTACAACCGCTGGATCTCCAGGTTCTCCTCCCATGGAACAGCAGTTTGCCACAGGTAAGAGGGAGTGAATGCTGCTAGAGTGTGATGTGAATTAAGGGCTTCAAATGGAATCTGAAGGCCAGACGAACTTTTCTGCCCTGGCACATTGGTTTTTGCCAGTACTGACAATTTCAGCTTGGGATGTGCAGAACTCATCGCTTCTGGAGAATGGGGACATTTACCTCTTTTGCAGCTACACTGCCGCCATCGTGTGGAGCTAAGCAACTGCAACGGGGAAGGTAAAATTCACAAAAACAGGCTTTTTGTTGGGACACTGTTAGTGTGGGAGCAGTCAGTAAACTGTTTGGGATCTTGGGTCTGTAAGAGGGAAAGAATGGGAAGGTACATAAAGAAGGAAACCGAACAGCACCAGGGTGTGCGCAGGCTGCAAGTAGAAGGTGATGCCCAGCACTTTCTTTTTGTTCTGGGACCTTATTCTAGGGGTTATTGGAGATTTCAAATTGGCACATGGACTCACCAGACTGTAGGAGAATGAGACCCTACATACAGCTGGCACAAAGAGTGCACAGCCCCAGTGTTTCTGGTGCACTGATAGGCAGTGAGGAGAAGGGGCAGTCCAGCAATTTGTTTTTTACTGATACATTTTTCTGTGTGAGCTGTAGCTGTTTAATTTCCTGTGTCCACAGCAGCTATCTCAAAAGCCCAATTATGTCCTTTTGGCTCCTTGAAATACCTTCTCCTGAGACAATCTATGCCCAGGATGTCCTGGGCCTCTGGGCCAGTCACAATGGGGTGATTCTGCCATTTTGTCACCCCAGAAACACAGATGGATTCTGCCCCTACATATCTTGATGGCAACAAGGTGCTTTGTACACCAGTGTCAATTAAAGCCTTTATATCCCATGCCAGGCCACTGGATCCACACAGTCCAATAGATCAGATTGTCCCTTTCCTCCACCTGGCAGGAGACAGGGTCCCTCTAGTTCTCATCATGGTACTCACTGCTCACTTCTTGTAAACGTGAACTGGAATCCTTCAAGAGGATCAAAAGTAACATCAGCCTTCCTGTTGTGTCTGAGGACTTGCCCACAGGAAATGGGAAAGGCATTTGTACCTGTGCTGCCGGGGCAAACGTGGGTTTTCCATCCCACTTCTTTATGTGCTCTCCATAGTCATGCAGAGAAAAGCAAAGGTTACTCGTGGTGTGCACCTACCCTCTCTCTCAAGCAGAAGGTTCCTGCTTCCAATAGCAGAGACTCCAGGCTTTAGGGCTGGGTTCTGGGACACTTCTTTTAATCACTGGTAGTCCTCTTGAAATTGCTGCAGGTCCTTGGACAGTCTTTCCGTGGACAGGACACAGGACTGGAGAGCGGGGGGCAAAAAAATTACTTCATATATAGCTGGAGTTTGATAAAGAAGTTTGATAACTACTCTTTGTTCTTCTTTCCATGACAGCACTGCCAATGACCTGCCATATGACACTGGCATGTTCTGTCAGAACTTCTCCCACAGACTTTGTGTACACTGGACTTCGCCTGGATTTACAGGGGATTGCTCATCATTTGAACCCTTATAGATTGCCTCCAGCACCACTAATTCTCTCCAAGATACTGGGTACCTTGCTCCCTGGTGTTCTGCTTGTCTCAATGCACTACCTGATCATCCTTGGGACAGTTCCTTTCCCTCACACTTGACAGGAGTTGCCTGCAGAACCTGAGAGTTTTTGTGCTCTTCCCAATGCCCTTGTCAATGTTCACATCCCAGGACAAGGATCCCAGCTGCTTGGCTTCACTACCATCCCCTTCCATATGGGCCAGGATATCCCAGCACTGGAGTAGCCAGGTCACCAGGGTCTCACCTAACTGGTGGCTGGGCTTTCTCACACATCTTACAGCTCACCTGGGGACATGGACCAGGTGATTTTCTCTGGCCCTGCCTCCTGCCCCTGTTCTGAGGGCTCTGCTCTGCCATCCCGCAGAGCTGGGCTGAGCTGGTTTTCTCTTGGGTTCCTTGTTCCCTGCAGGGGTGTTCCCAGCACGGGCTGTTCCCTGGCTCAGCTGCAGCTGCTGTGGCCGTGGTGCTGTTGCTGTTTCCTCCTCCTCCTCCTCCCCTGAGGGTGCTCTCCACTGACCACTGGTGTGCAATGAAGAGTAGCCAGGGCCCAGCACACTGCAGTAAGCTGCTCATCTCTGCAGCTGACACAGCATCTCCTTGCAAACATTCTGTCACTTTATCAGAGTCTGCAGTTGTTCAGGGGTGAACTCCCAAACCACCGGAGCAGAGAATGTCTCAAAAAATTGGCCAGTTTTCTGGCACATTCCCTGCCACTCATGACTATTCCCCCTCGGGACAGGTCCCTGAATGGCCTTCTTGGAAATCTCTGTTCTGCCCCCAAAGGTGACTCTGAACACAGTGAGGACTGCACTGAGACCAACAGGAACAGGCTTTCTTAGCATCCAAAGGGAATTAAAAATGCTCAAAAACTGTTGGAACAGGCCTGAAGGAGGAAAAGGGGGGAAAATGGAGAAAATCATCCTTCCCCTGTTCCCCCCCCCAGACAAGGTATGGTTATTAATGGACTTCAACGGGCAGGAGAGCAGCACTGAATACACATCCCAGAGTACCCTCATTGCCCTTGGTGTTACCTTGTCATAGACTCACCTCCCACAGTACAGCAACAAAGAAATGCTGATCCCTGTCCCTGCTCTGTGAAAGGTCACCCCGAGGAGCACACACAGGAACAGAGCCAGGGTCAGGTACCACACCCACATGGACAGACCAAGCACCACTGTGACCAGTGGCCCTGGACCCAATACAGCAAATGCTGACATCAAATTTGTTTCCAACCCACTCTGTTGTGGTTGTGCCCTTATTGTGCCTCACACTGGGACCCAAGTGAGCCTGTCTTGGTGTAGGAATGGTACTTCCAGATTTACTGCTCCCACTGAAACCACTCTAATCTATGAGCCACTTGCTCACTTCTCCCCCTCCCCAAGGCAGGAGATTTGGGGGTACAAAAGAAGAAGATTATGGGTTGAGATAGGAACCATTTCCTACAAAAAAAGTGAGGAGAGAAAAAAACCAGTCACAGCATCAATAATAAAGAGAACTGTGACGGCTCCCTCAGCTCCAATTAACACTTACCTGTCACTCCCAGCCCGAATCCAACAATGCTCTCCAGCTCTTGTAGGCTCCCTTCAGCTCCTCTTCAAGATACTGAAATCAGTAACATTTTAAGCAGAGAAAGATCAAATATGTCACTATTAAATCATGCAACTACAACTGCAATACTATTTCAAATAGCTAAACTATGATTTATGTAGGTTTGTGAATTCCAGTGTTAATCCTACTGTGTTCACTTGAGAAATCCAGCTTTGAAAGATTACTTTTTTCTGACATATTGAAATAGTCAACCAGAACCAGTACTCACATCATTTCCTTCACTCCCTTCCTAAAGCAACAAAGCTTACCAAGTTGTACTGCAACAACTCCTTGACAGATGAGTTTGTGAAGCAATTTTTAAAAGCAGGTATTTCTGAGTGTGCCCCATCAATCCCAACTGTTCAAAAAAACAAAACTATCCAGTGTCCCAAGGAAGTGTCCATGTTACCAATGGTATGCATTTAATTTACTCATTTATATCACATGCCATAAGCATAAATATTGTAAGTATGCAGATTATTTGCTACAGTTCCCTGAAAAAAAGTTGGGCACACATGAAAAAAAGCTCTTAACCCAAGGCTATTACAGCTCTCCACCTGCCTTGGACCCCCAAGATCAATGCACTAGTGTTCTCATGTATAGCAACAGATTTTTGAAGTGGTTTTCACTTACATTTAAATTAAACACCTTGAGGTTTTTAGGACTACATGTAGATAATATTTAGTGGTGAGAGGAATGAAGGATTTGTCCTTACAAACAAGCTGTGTAGATAAAATTAGCCCTGAGAGATAAAAGCAACAATGGGAAGGATTCCACTGAGTGATGAATGGAAAAAGATATTTGCTTTTACAACTAAACTTTAGGTTTGCTGATAAATGAAATTAGACGTTGAAAGATGAAAGAAACAATGGGGAAGAAAAACCCCCAAAGTCTGTAAGAATTAAAAATTAAAAGGGAGGGTTATACATTAGAGGGGAATCTTTGCTATCAGGTGTATCAGGAAGTCTGTAACTCTCAAGTACCTCAGCCAATGGGGAAAGAGAGAAGGGAAATGTGCCCAGGAAATCAGGATAAAAAGGAGGCTGTGTCCTCCAAAAATTTGAGAGATCCCAGGGGAATGCCCCATGGCCTCTCCCTTTATCCAAATAAAGTTACAGGACTCCTCTGTGTCCTTTTTGGACATAAAACTCTGGTGTTTTGTGGATTAATTTTCCTAACAGTGGGAAGTGTAACATTTTAATATTTACAACATTAATACTTCAAAGGTTTCAAAAAACCTTCATTTTTCTCCATATCTTCAGCCACTCTAACCTGAAGAAATAGGTTCCATGAATGACTTTACAAAACAAAATTAAATAAACAAAGCAAACAAACAAAAAACCAAACCAAACCACCTCTCCCCCCCATCCTGACACAACTTAAGCAATTTAGAAAAGGAAGGAGAGTCCAGAATTCAGAGGTAAACCATTAGTCCTACAAAATAAAAGGTGTTTTGAGCTTAGGAAGTGACACCATCTACACATGCACAATAATAACAAATTCTCAGTGTTTAACTGTATTAAAAAAAAATACTTCACCATTTATCCAGATCTTCCTTTTGAAGAACAGTGGTAAGAATTCAGGATCCACTTCAATGTGCCCCTATTCTTCAGCTCATGACTTTTCACATATTTGAATGTTTTACCAGCCCTTTTGACCAATAATACGATCATTTTATTTTCAAAATAAGTATTTTTTAGCAAATGAAAAGCTTATTGCAACAGTACAACATCTCTATATCCAGTGTGAAAGCAACATGGTGGTATAAATATATGCATCATTGTATTACACAGAATCTATTATACACATTCCAGTTAACCATGGAACAATCAACAGGAGTAGATGACCACTGATTATGGGCACAAGTATTTTTGTGAACAAGATTTTGAGAAACTTGAAGAAAAATCCTGTTTCTGGAAAGATGACAATCTTGGGATTCCATTTTTGTTTTCAATGAAGTCAATGATTTTTATTTTTAAGGATGCTGTATATAAGAATGCACTTTGTATTAAAACAAAGATCAATACTTTACAGTTTAAGAAACTTTACATATGTACATAAATTACATATCAGGAATGGTTTTAAAGCTCAAAATGAGTGGTGGGAAAAGTCTATTTTCCTTCTATTAGAATCTTGAACTCTTTTACGTTGTGATCATTTGCAACAGTAAGAGCATGATCCAGAGCTCGGACACTTGCTAGAAGCTTTATGATCTGCTTGATGTGCTCCCTAAAAAAGAGGCAGGAGAAGTCAATACAGAAACAGAACAATCAGTGGCATTGATTAATTTTCCAAAAGAAGACTGCATTAAGGAGTCATATATTTCATATTCCTGTTCCAGATTTATTATATTTGCTTAATGAGGTAACAGCAACAGATTTGTTAATGCTGTGAAAAAGCAAGACAGAAGATAGAAATCAAATTAGAACCTGCTATGAATACAGGATAATTGGACGTTTCTCTTCCAATAAAAATTTTCACCAAGTTATCATTTCACCTGGTAAAGAAATTTCTTTCAAATTTAGAAACACACCAGCAAAACAAGAGAGTTCAAAAACTTAAATCCCAAACTGTTACACTGAAACACAGGACTGTCCCAAGATGGGAAGATTGTCCATTCCTGTGCTGTTGCTACTCCCATTGCATGTCAGCTTACTTGGCCAGCAGTAATGTGTCTAAATGCAAACTTTTAATTAAGCTGATCATTGCACTCAAGTAAAATTACTCTTGGATCTCAGGCAAAACAGGTTCATCTGTTGGCTGTGTAAATAGTCAAAACTTTTGAACTGTTTACAAAGGACAGTTTGCAATTTAGAAGCCACTATGCAGGAATCAGCAACAGGCTCACAAGGCGAAACACTCTAAACATGGTAGCTCCAAACTTTGGCAGAATCATGGAATGCTTTGGGCTGGAAGGTACCTTAAAGCTTATCTCAGTCCAGCTCCCTGCCATGGACAGGGACACTTCCAGCACACCAGGTTGCTCAGAGCTCCATCCAACCTGGCACAGAATATTTCTAGGGACAACCACAGCTTCTCTGGGCAGCCTGTGCCAGGACCTCACCATATTCACAGCCAAGAATTCCCAACATCTAACATAAATATCTCCTCCTGCAGGTTTAAAACCACTCCCCTGTGTCCTGACAGTATCTGCTCATGTAAAAAATGCCTCTCCCTGCTTTTTATAAACCCCCTTAAGAATCCAGGACACTAAGCAGTAGTGCAAAATATATTATTGGTGTTCCAGTATTTCCAGCAGTTGCTATATTCA
The DNA here is from genome assembly GCF_027887145.1 of Ammospiza caudacuta. Classification (NCBI taxonomy): domain Eukaryota; kingdom Metazoa; phylum Chordata; class Aves; order Passeriformes; family Passerellidae; genus Ammospiza; species Ammospiza caudacuta. Next base: position 16,502,581 of record NC_080594.1, on the reverse strand, counting down.
GACACCTTAAAAATATCCATTTCTGACGTGTGAATTCAAAGAAGTTTCCAAAGACACACAGCAGGATGGAGAGTTATCCATGTTTGTATCCAGTGGCAAAATAAATCAAATCACAAGAACTCAAAGTAAGTTACCTGGCATTTCTCTTCTCTACATCAGAGCAACCAATGCTGTTTCTGTAAATTGTATCAGCCAGGTGAACAAGGTATCTACAGAAGTTTTCTAGCTGAGAAATAGTCTTGTCTCCTGTTAGATTAGTGAACCACTGCTTAGGGAAGCAAGCAATTACCTAGGAAAAACGGGAAAAAGGAAGTTAAACACAATGCAACAAAATTTTTAAAGCTATGTAATATGTATAACTTGTGAAGTTTGCCTAGTAAGACTGCAGGGATAAGGCCCAGCTGAGTGAAAAAATGAGAAAACTACAAAAAAACCCACACCATAATCCAAACAGTAAAGCACTGAAACCCACAGTATACCTAATCCATCTACAGGCATGAGCCAGAGAAGGTTCTTTCTTTACTCTGTACACTACACCAAAAAAAAAAACCAAAAAAAAACCACCCAACCTATTTTTCACTGACTACAGCATTTGAGGTATCAAAGCCAAGATTTCATAGGCAATGTCAAGTTTTAACTATATTTTCCTTTCAGTTTAAATCATTACTTTAAACATTGCTTGATTTTACTTACACTTTGAGCTTTCTTAATGCTGTCCTCTCCATACTCTGAGTTTTGAAAAGCCATAAGAATGTATCTATTGAGCAACCCATCTATGGACAGCTCCTGTAGAGTTTTGTTTGAGAGGATTCCATACCACTGGAGAAAGTTTCCCAATAACTAAAAATACAACACAGGGAAAATAATAACTCCAAAATGCACTGAAACCAGGGAGTTGATCAAAAACATTAAACATTTTAAGATATTTTAAATGTTTTGCAAACCTATTCAGAATACAGTCTCCCTTGCTGCTGCCATTTGAACAGAAAATTCCAGAGAAGAATTCTGTTTTGTGTGATCATGGAGAGCAGTTGTTCAATCAACATCAGTCTCTACTTTTTTGTTTAGCTGAGAGTTAATTTTCTTCACAGTCTTTTATTGGAAATAAACTATGACAGCCACAGATTTGAGCTCCCACATTCCCCAAAAGCAGTGTATTTTATTCTGACAAGCACAAGGATATAAAAAAACTGGGGTAAGCTAAGTGATCCCATAACATCCCAGCTGAAATGATGGTGCTTCCACGTGACAACCTCTTCAACTACACAAAACCAATTAGGTTGGAAAAGACCTCTGAAATTAAGTCAGCTCTTAGACCAAACACCACCTCGTCAACTTGACCAGAATATGGAGTGCCATGTCCATCTTCAAAAACCCCTCCAGGGATGTGACTCCACCACCTTACCAGGCAGTCCATCCCCATGGCTAATTATCATTTTTGTGAAAAAATTCTTCCCATGTCCATCCTGAAGCTCTCCTGGCAGAGCTTAAGGATATTTCCTCTCATCCTGGTGCTGGCTGCCTGGGAGCAGAGCGAGACCCCCCTGAGCACACTCCACTGTCAGGCAGTGAGAAGGTGCCCATGTCCTGTCTCCCCCTTCCCCACCTCCTCTTTTCCAGGCTGAACAACTCCAACTCAGCTGTTCCTCCCAGGACTTCTCCTCTAGACCCTTCCCAGCTCTGTTCCCATCTCTGGACATGCTCAGCCCCTCAATGTCCTCCCTGAAGTGAGAGGCCCAGAGCTGGACACAGCATTCGAGGTGTGCCCTCAGCAGTGCCCAGCACAGAGGGACAATCCCTGCCGTGGTCCTTCAGGACACACCACTGCTGGCACAGGCCAGGTGCCCTTGACCTTCTTTCTCACCTGGGCACAGCTGGCTCACCTTCAGCTGCTGCTGACCTGCACGCCCAGGGCCTTTCCTGCCCAGTGGCTTTCCAGGCACTCAGCCCCCAGTTCTGGGGTTACTGTGGACAAAGTGTAGGGACCCAGCAGTTTGCCCTGCTGACCCTAATCCCACTGGCCTCACCAGTCCAGGTCCCTCTGCAGAGCCTCCCTGCCCTCCAGCAGATCAACACTCCTGCCCAACTTGGTGTTGCCCACAAATGTACTGAGGGTGCACTCAATCCCCCCATCCAGATCATCAATAAGGATATAAAACAGGACTGGGCCTAAAAGTGAGCCCTGGGGACTCACTTGTGTGAGTCCAGACACCTCTAGTGACTGGACACACCATGAAGAGGGCACAGTGCATTATCAAAGACTAAGAATCCAGAGTTGGAGGTTTTGCAAGTGAAGTTGAAGCAGTTTCCTGTTTCCTATTGTTTTCCATAAATTTGAGGAGGATTTTATTGCTACACTGTCTTAGACCAAAGATTTATCAGACATATTTACTGACTTACCTTAACAGAGGACCAAAACTGACGTTGGAAAAACAAATATGGACCAGAGTTCTTGTTTTCTAAGATGCTGGAAAGTAAGACATTTCTTTAATGAGTAACCAAAACTACACCTGTCTTGAATTTGCTGGCTTTTTCCTTCCAAGACACAGTTCATTTCCATAAATATTCCCTTTCATCCTCCTTGTCTCTGCTAAATGCTCCCAGAAGAATAATAAAAGATCTCCTGTACCCAGGCACTGAACCACATTGAGAAAAACCCCTCTTAACTATGGACGAACACAGTGACTGTCTAAGAAAGGTCTAACACCATAGCTGAAAGTAAACTTACTTTTTTGGATACAAGGGCATGAATACATCATCATCTAGTGTTCTCCTCATTCTTAGCAACAAGGCCTTTAAAAGCATCTGAAACAAGTAATATTCTTTTAAATGTCCAGTGCACTGCTTAGTAGTTAAACACTCAGAAACTGATTTTTAAAGCAACAAAGAACACTTGTGACCATAACAGTAAACACACATACACATTTGAGCACACAAATAAATAGTCTTAAAGAAGTCTGTAATATCTAACAGAGCAGAAATTTGACACTTTCAATTAAAACTTGAACTCTTATTACCACTTCCTTCATACACAGAAGGCAAGTAAAACAACCCAATTTCCAGGTAACACATTTGAAAAGGCTCTAAAGATCTAAAAAATAAAAGCCCAAGCATTTGTAGCCATCCCTTACAGCAAAACTTGAGACCAGCAAGTCTTACTACATCTAGTGTATCTTTTTATCTCTAGTATGTATTTTGGAAAGGCTTCACTGAGTTTCTTCTTTTAATTTATCACCCTACTTTACTCCCCACAAGCAGAGCACCAAATAATTTTAAAATTCTTTTTCTTGCTGTACTTCCCAACATAAGGTATTAAAAATGTATTCAACTTCCTTAACTTATGTAACACCTTTAAGGAAAAAATCCAACAACTTACCTGTGTATTTTTGTTTTCTGCATTCACCACTGAGGGATATCCATCTATTAGTTTCTGTACAATTGCTACCATTCTAGATGTCTGTGTGGTAGAAAAGGGATCCCAGATATTTTCAGAAATTACTGGAAGAGATTAAAGAATTACTCCACTTTGCAAATACTCAAATACAGTAATTATTATACAAATAACAAATTGAGTATTATACAAATAATTTTTTGAGTATTATATACTCAAATCCATGCAATTATTTACAAAACAGTAAAATCTGAAAGCACAAACAAGCATCACACTCCACAACTCCCTCCCTCCCATTTTTTAAGCCTATAATTACCTGTTAATTTAGGAAGAACAACTCTCTCTACAATGGTAGGCAACAGTGAAATATCAGCATCATCTTTCACCTGCTCCTGCTCTTCACAGCCATAAAACAGCAATGACTCAAACCACAACATTGTTTCAAAATCTCGACACTTGCCCTAATAAAAAAAGAACTGGAGTTAGATTCCTACACAAAGGTTTGAAGTTAACACATAGAAAAAGTATTATGTATGCAAGTACTATACAATCACAAAAACAGCTTTAAAACACTCTGCCAAATGAGCCAATCATCCTACCAGCATAGCCACCAGATGTAATGAAAACTCAGAGAAATAGCATGGGGGAAATGAGAATGCACAAAAAATGTTTTAAATTTAATGATGGCATCTTTCTCAGATTTTTCCTTGTTTGAATGAAGTCAAACATCAAATTAATAAAATTATTTTAATACTCTGAACTTTCTCTGAAGAGAAGTCATGCCTCTCCTCCTCTGCACTTGAAGAAGAGGTGGAAACAGAAAAACCCCTTCTGCAGATATTCTCTTGGTAGGTTAAGGGAAAAAAAAAAGCACTTCTGAAAAAAGGAGGAACAGAGAGGGAGTCAAAAGCTACCTGAACTGTTTGTTCTGGTGGCATCTCATGAAGGCATTGATATCCAGGCTGGACAACAAATGTGTGCCAGGGATACTGGGCTGCCACAGTGCTGTCCTGCCTTTCCCATGTTCCCTACATAATAACTGGGCAGTGAGTACTATGAGAAAGACCTGGAAATTGCCAGCCAGAATTCTACAGGGTATGGAGGTGTAGGTGAGACAGATACATAACCCAGAGACAAAGGTTGTAATTCCATGCAAGAACAAGCTCCTTAGTTTCACTTCTGATGAAACAGTATTACCTAGAGTCACAATTTTCTCTGAAGTATTTTAAAGAATAACGTATTTTCACAGAACCAACAATGGTTTGGGTTGGAAGGGACCTTAAAGATCACCTAGCTCCAACCCATTACCATGGGCAGCTGCAGATTTTTTGGTCTACACCACTTCCTGAGAAGGATCTGACAAAGTGCCAAAGTTAACTCTGGTTTGCTGGGAATATAGTGGTTCAACTAATCCAGACACTCCCTAGAAAAACTTTGCTCCAAGAGGGGTGCCCATTTGAAACCTCGTCCCTAGAACACACCTTTAGGAAAAGCACATATCAAAGGTGCAATTGACTTTGCTCCAGTGTGAAAGAACCACCATGTAGCAGTTAACACAGAAGCTGCTTGCAGGCAAGCTTACCTCCAAAGGAGTCCAGGTGAGCAGCTGAAGTCTGATTAAAGGGTTAAACAGCTTTGGTAAACAGAGGCCAATGTAAGCATCCTTATAAGAAGCAAAGTACTTGGAGCGCCAAGCTTCAAACTGTGACTTGATGCAATCAATGGAGTAAAAACTTTCCAAAACATCCTCAAAAACTTTGCTGGATTCTTTCAATATACGATCTAGCAGGGGAGAAAAGGAAAAGTTAATCCCCTACTCCCTGTAATGCCTCTTTCAAAACACTCTTTGATGCTCACTGGCATAAACTAACTCCCATAAGTAAAACCAAAAAAGCCCCCCTCACCTTTAGAAGCTCTGTTACTCCTGCCTCAAACACACAAAGCTATAAAAACAGGAGCACAAATACTCTCCCATAGACTCATTTATCACAGGTCTAACTTTTAACATTTCATGGCAGGATTTTAAGTTACCAGATGTAATTAGGATTGGTGACATACTGGGCTGTATTCAGAATGGATCTAACTTCAAAGCTGGCCTTGCTTTGCATGGGGCTTTCAAACAACTGATCTCCAGGCCCCTTCCAACCCAGATTCTTCAAATCTTTGATAATCCAAGTGCAAATATAGGAGGGCATCTCAGATAAGCCAACTGAACTGGCAGTTCAGACACGGTGGGTCCTGGCAGGTGCCATGTTAAAATGCTGCCAGGACATGCCTGTTGGCACTGGGTAGTGATTACAATCCTCTAGCACCTTCTTTCTGTTGTTTTTTTTTTCCCCTCTACATATTATTTTCCCTTTATCTTTCCTACTTCTCAGGTTTGATTTCATTTTAATCAGTTGTATTTAACTGCAGCCGCAGTTGTAAATGTTTGGTCACAGTAGTAACCCTTACACAATGAACACAATTAGTACACACAGCAGACAGAGGCAGGGCTGAGGGAACAGGAGATTATGTCATATAACCACACACTTCAAACTGGGATTAAGTAAAAAACACTACATATAAAGTTATTGGGTCCAAAGTGCACTCCTCTATTCCACTGTTGCTTCTGCACTGACATGAGAATTACAAACAACAGTAAAAAAGCTTTACAAACACTATGCCTATTCAGAAACTGAAGAAATTTCTACAAAATGCTTTTGCACGCATAAATTGCCAAGTTACCAAGTGCAATTCAGTCCCATTGAATCTAGTTAATTACAGCACCTAACAACCCTGAACAGTTGTTCTGTTTATCCAAGACCCCTCCCTGCAGGAAGAAAATCAGCGCAATCATAAAATTGCAGTAAATTAGGTGTGGAAACTGTGTGCACCTCCAAGAGACCTAACAGCTAGGCAGATCATCTAAGCGCTTTTCTAGTATGTTCATACTTCAGGTCTCCACAACCACCTACATAAATTACTTTGCCATTTACTACCTTCTCTGTGGGAAATGACCTCTTTATTTTAAACCTCTCCAACCACTTAATTTCATGGTCCCTAGCTATCATACTGTGAAAAGTTGATTTTGTTCTACTTGGAGAGACCAAAACCATTCAATCTCTCCTCAAATCCAAAACAAGCAATTCTATGTATGCAATCCTTGCTGGCCTCTTCCTCCTCCTCACTTCTTCTAATATGATTCTCTTTTAATCAGAGCAAATGCTAACAGTACCACAAGATCTTTCTGCAATGTTTGCATTCAACATTGTTTTCTATCATTTGCAAATTTTGCCAGGCTGCAACAAGACTGTACAAAACTTTTGTCATTGCATTTCTAGAAGCTTATTCACAATTCCACTAAATACTTGCCAGGAACCAAAAAAAGACTTCTAAAGCACTGAGGTTTTCAAAATTTCCCCAAGTAAGAGAAACACGTATTTCAAGAATGATAAACTATCTTACAAATGGGAAGACTTACTGACAGTCCAAAAGCTTACTGCCTGCCAGCAAAAGCATGTTAGAATTAAATAAACAGAACCTCACTAAGGATGGGTTATTCAGTCAACTGCAAGACACGCAACAACTTGGTGACAGAGACTATTCTGGTCACATTGATGATCCAGGACTCAAAAATTCCTAAACTCCCTCCAAAATATGGTGAAGTATATAAACAGGGCTGTGTTTGGATCCTGTCAAATATGTTGTTATGTAAGAGAATTGGGATTGTTCAGCCTGGAGAAGAGGCTTCAGAGTAACTTAATTGTGGCCTTAGAGTACTGAAGGGAGTCTGCAGGATGGAGAGGGACTGGTTACAAGGGCCTGGAGTGACAGGACAAGGGGGAATGGCTTCCCACTGACAGAGAGCAGGGTTAGACAGGATACTGGGGAGAAATTCCTCCCCTGTCTGGGTGGTGAGGCCCTAGCACAGGTTGCCCAGAGCAGCTACGACTGTCCCATGTCTGGAAGTGTTCAAGGCCAGCTTGGATGGGGCTTGGAGCTGCCTGGTCTAGTGAAAGGTGTTCCTGCCCATAGCAGGGCAGTGGAACTGGGTGGGATTTAAGGTCCCTTCCAACCCAGACTATGCTGTGATTCTGTAATAAAGCTTGGGTAGCTTTTCTAACCTCGCTCCAGGTTGAAGTTTGTGATATCTGTTGAAGTCTCCTCGTCATCGCTGGAAAGGCCTTCCAGGTGATCTGCCATCTTCCCAGTCTGCTCTCTCGCTTGTCTGCGGCGAGCCCTGCAAAGGAGCAGCAGTACAAACCAGCTCCAATAAAGCAAGAGAAAGCAGCTGTTTTCCCTACCTAAGCCCACTCAGGTTGTCCTTTTAGCTCTAGAGAAGAGAAGTCAAGCTGAAAAAACTTGTACTATGCCATGACCTTAAGCATTCCACTATGCTGCTGCCTCAAATAATGAAAAGAAACATAACCAGCAGAGACCATATAGATATGGACATATCTATATCTATATTACATATAGATATGGATATATCCGTATCTATATTCCATATAGATATGGATATGTCTGTATCTATATTCCATATAGATATGGAATGCATTTACTGTGCTTTCTTTTAGGGATTTTACATCAGTATCATGGAATGTTTTGTACACTTGCACAGTAAGATGGGGTATATAAGAATACTCCCGCTCAGCAGACCAGCTGAAGTGTTTTCTTCCCTTTTCAGGGAAGAAGCAAACATTGCCACCCATGTTAGTAAGTCACACAGGACAGTTATATCTTGCAAATAGACAAAGACTCCTAAAGGAGGAAAGATATCTCATTCTCTACCTTCTAGCCTCTCTTTCTGCAGTCCGACGCTTGACTTGCTCTTGATAGATCACTCTGTCTCGCCCAAAAGAATCAAGATTTGGAGCCATCAGTGCCTTATCTGTAAAATGACATCAATGAAAATTAAAATGCTTATTTATGATTCTATAAATGTGCTGTAGGCAGTTTCATAAGAGCCTTTTACCCACTTTTAAACTAAGTGTAAATTGAAATAGAAAGTCGAAGTATCAAAAAAGAAAAGAAACCCACAATGCCCCCCCAGAAGCTTGAATTCACGATGTGTAGAGGTTAAAACAGAAAGCAGTGGACTTTGGAAAAATTTCCACTTAAATGCCAAATAGTTTTCACTGTACTTCACTCTTATCTCTCTCACAACAGTGCTGAACTACACAGAAGTCAAGAGTTTTAACAGAAATAGCTTAAATGAAATGTCCAAGAAAAACGTGGTCCTTACATAAACACATTCACCACATAATTTTTAAGAAGAAAAGTAGTAAAAAAAAAGCAGACAAGAGTGACTGGGGCAAGAATATACGTTATTTCAGAGTTATAGTCACGTTGTTTCTAAGTTCATATGCTTCAGATATCCCTAACTTTTAAAACACCTCAAAATCTATAGAAAGATAAAACATCTTCCTTCCTTTTTTCAAGCTCTGCTTATCTATGTTCCTGGCTATAGAAAACAACACAGCTAGAACAGCAGATAGCAGGCAGGAGTATTTCCAGTTCCTCCTTTCCAGGTAAATTTTAAACAGTAGACTGAATGCTAGCCACCTCTCAAGTCCACCCATTAAAGTATAAACATTTGAACAACAGCCTATCCAAACTTCAGGAATAAATTTAGATGTTCTGACAAAATCTATTTACAAATTCATCATTGAAAGTATTAATGCCAATCTATGTCAATATTCCAATTCAACAGCTGAACTACTAGGAGCCTTGTCTAAACTTCCACATACTAAATAAGATCTCTCTGTAAAACCCAATCTCAGCAATGAGAACTATTCCCATCCTATTAAACATCAGTATACAAAAATCCATTTTAAGCTTCTTTTAGGAAATCTGTTTCTAGTTCTCAAAACAGCATTTTCATGATAAAACTGCAAGGCCATGTGAGGCCTGGAACTCCAGATAATAGTCCTAAAAAGAATATGTATGCTAACCACTCTATAAAGGAATGGCCAACTCTGACACCCTAACATTTCATCATCTTCAGTGAGTTCTAGCTAACGGTATTGACAAGATTTCATCTCTGACAACTGTGGCAGAACAGGGAAATGGCATTGATCATAGAATTTTACATCAGCAACAGGACAGAATGCCATTTTTAAAAATGGGAAGCTTTCTGAAGCATAAAGAGGACTCCTGTTAATAGGATATTTCATCCACTGATTTAATACACTGATTAAAACCTCCTCCAAGAAAGATGTATTTCCATCCAGATTAACATTTACGCTTTTGTAGAGTTTTACATACTGAAGAGTAATCACCATAAGAAAACTCCTTAGTGAGACTCCCCATCCACAAACTCACAGGAAGCAGGCATTTTAACTGGCTATTCTTAAGCTGTATTTCATACAGGGGCACTGTATTAGTCTGATTAGTCTTCCAGTTCTTTAATTTACCAGTTAAATGTCTGAAATCAAATACTTATACTGGCTACAAAACAGAACATTGGACAGAAGTCTAAAGCCCAGTGCTTTGTGGCTTTATTAATTTAACTGTACGTGTTAAATGACATTTATAGATTCAGGAAGGTTAAAGTAATTTTTTTTTAAAGTCCTGATATAAGAAAATGAGGAGTCACATACTACCACTACTCTCACAGTCACCATGCACACATTTTTAGTGCTAGGAAGGAGAAAATATAGTTAAGAGAAACAGAAAGGAGAGATAAAGTCAGAGTTACAGTGGTTTCGAGTTTAAAACAAAACAGATTAGAGAACTTTCATCTAAACTTGCTTCTACTCATTTCAAGAGCAAGAATAAACTTTAATAAGACAGTCATACATTAAACATTCACATTTCAATTAAGTCATACTAAGTAAACAAGGTTGTTTAATGAATAATAAAAACCTTCAAGATGGACTGACTTGAATGGCTTGAAAACTCCGAAGATTCATCTTTAATATCATCTTGTCGTCTTTGGACAAGGCGGGAAGCTCGCTGTTTGTACAGCTGGTGCATTGCAGACTCAAGCTCGTTAATCAGAGGCACCTGTAAAAATACAACACACCACGTAACACCCGGATCCTGGGCTGCTCAGCTTCTGGGGTCCCAGTCTATGGCGGAGCAAACGCTGCCGCTGCGCTCCCAGCGGCACCAAGTCCTGCCTTCACTCCTCTGTACCATGTGCACCAGGAAACAGCTCAGTGCGGAAAGTGCACACATTTAACACTGGCAGCTTTCAATCAGAACAAAAGCATTCTGAAAGCAATGAATGAGTCTACACAGCCAGACATCCTATTTAGAGTGTGAAATATTCTCTCCAGTGTTCTTGCTTTCCCTACAAGTGTGTTCCGTGTTTTGTCAAGGTCTGCAATTCTCAAATGTCAATTGTTTCCTCTCTATCTCTAAACAAGAATTTTACACTTCAGTGAAAAAATAATCTGACTGTACAAAGTGAAAAAAACACCCATGAATCCAACCTACTGAAGCCAGCAACTATTGTTTTGTGTCCTCTCACTCTTAACAGCATATGCTGAAATATTATTACTGAAATGAAATAAAATCCTGCATAAGGGTGTTACGCCAACAGGTAATTCAAATCGGTCAAACACTCCTCTAGCTTATCACTAAAATAAAAGTAGTACAATTTGTGCAAGTTATGCATTAAGTATAACCTTGAATTAATCAGGTAGGTCATGTCAGACCTATCAGGTTTTTTTTTTTCTTTAATGAACTATTTTGGTGGCATCTCTAATAAAAATAGAAGATATTATGACAGCCAGGAATTTCCTGACATTAAATAGAAGGCTCATTGCTCTTTTTTTGTTCTCATTTCTTTTGAAAAGAAGTCCTTTTGGTACGCACACTTAAGCCATGTCCTCCTTACCTCTGAGATGTATGCTTACTCCACAGTCTTCCAGCCTTTTATATTTCATTGCTGCCTACCATCCAGGATTATATTTTTTCAAAACAGAAGATAAAATCAGATATTTTTTCCTGAAGTATTTTAGAATGTGACTCAGTAACTATTAAAGAACATCCTTCAGTAAAATGTAAAATTCTGAGTTGACAGCTACAGGGCCATTTCAGCTCACTGAGACTGACATACACATCAGAGAAGAAAAAGGTTTTAGCTCTGTGGGATAAATGTGGCTCCAGGGATTAAAATGAAAGCAGCTCTGCACCAACTCAAAATACACACACCTTTCTTTTGGAGAAAAGAGTAGAGAGAAAGACAAGGAGAGAAAAATCTTCCAAGAGATGGAAGTTCATATTTTGAAAACAGAAATAATAGTTAAAAACTACTAGCTTTACTGCAATTTACCATAGGAAGTATAGCTTCTTCTCTTAAGCAGGTAGAGGAAATTCTAAGACTGAAAATTTAAATGAAAAATTTTCAACGCATCCCTAGTGGTTCTTTCTGTAATTTTCTCAGGATTAAAAAAGAACTCTATTGATGTATTCAAATATATGAATCCACTCAAAATATTTCCCATTCAGAATACAAGAGACTTAGAAGCCCTTATTTTCCTCTAATCAATACTGTGGTTAATGAGTGGCTGACAATTTCACTGTCTACTATAAAGTTATAACCCTCATTCCCTGTTTAGTTTAGTCAGTACCTTAAATTCGGTGTTTTCAAGGGGATTTTTTATTCACTTTCTTTATAAACAGTGGAAGAGGAAAAGCAGAAAGATCTCTAAACATTCAGATCGCAAGGATAATTCAGATACACAGAGTGTGTTTTGGTAATTCATTTTTGCAGGTAAAGTAACAGTTCATCTACTTGTGCTGTCAAAGGTATGCCCAGAACAATTCAATCTTTCTGTATCCACTCTACATTCCTACATTCAGAATGTAAAAATGCCATTGTGACTCGCCAGCCTTCTCAGAAAACATAATTTTACAGTAATTACTTCTGAAAGAAATCATGCAACCATCTTCCACTCTACTTTTTTTCTTATTTATGGGGGAAAAAAAAGGTACACAGGATTTGACCTTTCTAGTGCTTGTTTCTAAAATCTGTGTAATAGCTGTCTTCTAGTACTCTGCTGAGCCTTAAGACTGGGCAAAGTGATCCTAACATTCAGAATCTCTTCAAAATATCCTATTTATGTTTTTGTATATGTATGTACATATATATGTATATACACATACAGTATTATTATTATTACTACACATATATTCTCATGTATATTATAATAACTAAAAACATTATTGTAAATAATAATAACAACACTTTAAATAGAAGCAGTCAGGATCACAGGTTCTACAAAAAAGCTGAAGGTAATTTATCTCTACACTCAAAAGTTTAGAACTATTTACCATCCTACTGCATTTCATTTAAGTAAAAACTTGATACTAATGTTATTACTTGACTTTGTTCCCTTCCAGCACCTCCTTTATAGAAAACTTTTCAGTGTCCTGTGGGCTACTGGTTCTGAATTTGCTGGTACTTTTGTCATGCTGAAAGCACTGAATTCCAAACCACATTATCTAGCCAAACAATATCAAAATAAATGAAATGTTCCTGTTAGACTGACCACATAACCTGCTACTTTTGCAACTCACTTTACATACAAGTACAGCAGCAGCCTCCACCTGAAACCAGCAAAACTCTGTGAATGCCTCTAAGAAGCCTGAGATGATAAAAGTCACATTTTAAAAATATTTGAACAAGACAGCTTATACTAGCAAGGAGAACCTCCAGACATGGTTTATAGTCATCACAAAAGTAATTTAACAGAAGGTCTTTAGAAAGAAAACACTGAATAGAAACAGATATTTAACTTGACTTCTGAAATACAAATTTACCTCAGAGTAAAAATGTAAAAACTTATCTTTAATAGGAAATCAGCCATCTGGGTAACCAGCACTGCCTAAGAAAGTACCTTTATTGATCTTCAACACCTAATGCTAACACAGACTCAGGAATATGGCTTCTTAAGTGAACAATCAACCGCAACTAATTATACTAATTATACTGATTAGTTATACTAATCAATCAGCTACGTGAATTAACTGTCCCATGCTTTCTGGGTTTCCTCATGACATAGCTACTCTTCACTTTTACAGGACATAGACCAGACTGTCCCAGTTCCACTAAGAGAGGACAATTAATACTTAATCCATCAGCACCCAAAATGCTTCTCCATTCCTCTCCCACACCTAACAGGCTGGGCAAGCAGTAGCTTAGAACTACTCAATTATTCTGACAAGATATTAAGAAATTAATATACTACCACTGTATTCAAGTCAGAAGACAATGAAGAAATAGCCAATATACTGCTAACTGAATTCTACAGCTTCTGTGTGTGCTTAATATGTGTATATATAAATATATATATATTCAAGAGTTTCTGTTATATTTACAACAAAGTAAGTAAGCAAAGCACAGTGCATAACATAAGAAAAAAGACTTCAGTTTTTGACTTAGAGATGCAATAAAGTGTCACACTACATGAAAGAAATATATTTTAAAGTGAGGTGTCTTTGAACAGCTATGCTAGTTTTAAAACTTCTCTCCTTCAGACTCCAGAGCAATACCAACAAACATCTGGCAGGAGGAAATTTATAATACAGAAAATACAAGCCTGTTATTGTGTACATCAAGCACTCCAGAAAGTAGTAATGTAACTTCAGCCCTTATTTTTGCTAACCTGATGTCCAACACAAGTAAAAAGGAGTATCTGAGTAAAGTTGAAACACCAGAGTATCTACAAAAATCCTGAAGACATAAAATCTGCAAGTTTTTAGGCAATCTAAAGTCAGGGAGCTGGGAGGAGAGATTTCTGATAACGAGCTTAGCATGATAGAAAGTTCTTTCCAATCCTCAAAGAACCAAACCTTTTGAAGAATATGCTCTCAAAGGACTTTTTTCAAAAACAGAGGGAGATGTACTGTTTGGCATGTAATAAGAGACCTTTTTTTTTTTTTGTAAAGAGATGAATGTTTTTGCATCCTTACCTTTTCACTGAAACACTCAAGCAAGTCTTGGACATACCCTCGCATTTCTTGCAAAAACTTATACCGTTCACCAATACCCCCAGAAGACCCTTCTAATCTTTCAATTGCCTTGGTAGAGTCCTCTTGGCTTTGCTGATGTTTCTCATATTGCTGCCGATTAGCTTTGTGCATTTCTTTCATAGAGTCCAACCTGAAGGGCAATGGATAAATAGTAAATTTACATCCAAAAGTCTGTCTATTTCAGACCATTGTGACATCAAACAGACAGTACAGTGCAAGTACTGAGCCTATATATGGGAAATTTTGCAAAGAAATTCTTGACCTTTTATTTGTCACCTTCTCCCCTCTCCTCATGAACAGCCCGGCTAATGATGCACACTCATTTGCTAAACTGCTGTAGTGCACAGCACTGGCCACTCCTACAAACTTGTACAGGAGCTGACAGCACAGAGAGCAGGGCAAGGCTGTCCCTAATGAAAAGCTGGCAGAACAGGTTGGGGGTGAATGGGGACTACAGCTTATACAAAGCATTTTTTTTCCTGTACTAACTTGATTCACTGTCAAAGGCTGCAACACTACAAGGGGCATACAAACCAATTTTGAAGACATGTAAAGTGCAAGATGTTCATTACATATGATTTCTCATTGCAATTGTGTTGCTCATTCCATACCTTCTGCGTACCTGACAAGCAGATTACAGTGTTTAAGCCAAAAAATCCCTGTATACACTAAAAATTAAATTCTTTATCTACTGAAGGGGAAACCTCTGATTCACAGTTTAAAGGAATGCAGCTTGATAAGCTAAACACCTCACTGGCCTTTTATTTCTTCACTATAAGACTGTGCAGTGTCCAGATGATGGAACTCAGACCTCTCTTCAACAAGATCAATGGCCTCATATTTAAAGTTTCACTTCCAGAGAAGCAATCCAAGGAGATTTTCGAACAAAGTGTCAATGTCATCTTCACTTTGAGCTTTTTTGTTTGCCTTTTTTTTTTTTTTTTTTAATGGATGTACCAGTCAGTTTCCAGCGATGAAACTCTGTGTTTGCTCCCCAGGACTAAAAGACACCTGAGGAACAGAAACCTAGGGGACAGGTCTTTAAGTCTAAAAAGATGGTCTGTCCTACCTGTCTTTAAGCTGTTTCTTTACCAAATCAATAGTAACAGGAGTCATCTCATTACTGGGAGTTTTGAAAGGAACTGTATTATCTGTTTTTTGAGACTTGGTTTCCGATGATCCATATGCAGCATAGGTGTATGGAATGCCATATGATGAACCATAAGACAGTGTCTGGTAAGTGTTCTGGTAGTACACATTATTCACTTCTGCAGGCTGACTTGGTTGAACCTAGTGGCAGAGGAAATGTAATTGTACTATGTTAGACTTTAAAGAAAGGGGAAACTTATTTTTTTACACATTCCAAATCAAAGTGAAAAATGCAAGCAGATACAGTTACAAAATGTAATTATCAAGGAGATTTAAGCATCCAATATCCAAGATAGAAGAAACAAATACCCTCAAGAAGGAACAATTCTTAGTATCATTACCATTCTAAATACTTATACTATTTCTCTTTAAAGAGCATCAGAATTTACAGACTTAATTTCTCAAATGAAACTACTCAAGTTTGTAAAGGATTTACCAATACTTGCAGAAACCAATCAAAAAAGAGTGCACAATTATATACATGCCTGGGGTATGTTGATTCCTTTTCTTATCTGCTCTTGCTCCCATCTACTGAGTTCTTCATCTTGCTCCCCTGCCACTAGTGCTTCATCATCACTTCCCTCAATACCTTCACACAAGGAAAAGAACATAATGCATTCATAATTGCAAGGGCCACAAATTCAAAAACCTGAATCCATGCCTCAGTGAGAACATCTCAGAGCATCTTCCTTTCCTCTTCATGAGGAATTAAGGACACTGGCCTGTGAATTATTAGCACAGGGGTTCCACTTGAAAGATCCAATGGGAAAATTTACAATTCACTGCTGGTAATCCTCTAATGTCTAACTCCTTTTCCAAAAGGTTATTTTACTTGCTAGCCAGCAAGAAGAATTCTATATCAAATGTTTTTTTCACAATTATATACTTCCTAAAAACAGAGTACAGGAAAAACAAGAATCAATCCTTAGTGTAAGTTTCTATCATAATCAGCAGTGTGCACAGGAACAGAGTTTTGTGCTCAAAATTTTACAAGTATATTCCATTATGTAGTACTTTCCCTCAGAAATGTTATGCAACTCTATATTGTTTGAAAAACATGTTGTTTAAAAATGCTGAATGGGAGCACTTGCAGTGAAAACAGTGTGAACATTTATCAGCTGACCTTCCAAAAAAGGGTTTACCTATTTCCTCAGCAATCTTTTGCCTTTGGGATTTTTCCTTCACTGTAAAAACTATCCTCCTCTTCTCGTCATCATCTTCATCATCACTGGCATCATTTTCATCTTCTCGAACAAGGCGGCCTTTACCTGGTTCACTGTCAACGGGGGTAAAGTCTCCAAGCTCACGAGCCATTTGGCGCTTTTTCCTAGCGGCATGAATAAAAGCAGCATCTGGAATTTCTCCTAGAGACAGATGTGGGCACGGTTAAACAACCTCTGGAACACAACAGGTGTTACAACTTCTTACTGCTCATCTCTGTCACTGTATCAAATCATCTCTGCACACAGAAAAAAGCATGAGTGGAAGTAAATCCATACTCACAGAAAACATCTGAAAGCATCTTAGATGCTAAATATGTCAACTTTCTGAGCAGAAACCCTCAAAGTCAGGATCAACACAGAAAGTCTGGCTCTGCTTCCAGCAGCTCATGTCATAAGACAGAAGCCTAATGCTCCTATGTGAAATACTCCCAAACAAGAGGAAGCCCTTTAGAGGAGCTGACTATTGCAAAAGGAGGAAAAAAATAAGGTGCATGACTGGGTAAGTTCCTATCCCAGTACTGCTCCCAGCTCTTCTTATTTTGAGGAATAAAAAGCATCAACCATTTCAACAGACAGTCATTGGTCAGAGATTAAGAGGCCACCAAATCAGACACAGTTAATACACAGAAAATTGTACAATCAAGGGGAAACATGAAAAGCATCAGACCTAATCAGAAAACTCTAAAATCTACAGCACAAAACTTAACACAACTTACATATGTCATATAAATCAATGCGTGGGCCCAGGACACACAGCTGGTATTTGGGGAGCAAACTACCATAATCAGCAAACTAGTTTCAAAAATATTTTCTCAGAGGGATTTCTTTGGCCTCAGGGCCTGACTAGAACATCAGTATACAAAACAGGATAGGGAAATATTTCAGATACCTTGCAGATCCATCATTGAAAGATTTTAATTAAAAAAGAAATTTTAACTGAAAGCAGTTAAAGCTTATGTGAAGTCACCTATTCCAAATCTAGATCTTCCTGCAGTTTGTCATCTACCTGAGAGATGAATTCCTGCTTCTGACATCAGGATGAAGCATTCCGTAGCAAAACATTTTCTCCCATAGGACTTGTAAAACTGAACACCTTTAGAAAATAGCAGTTGCTTGAACTCTCAGATGCTAAATTGTTGGAAACTATTTCCTAATCTCTCACACACATTAGTCTGCTACAACATTGGCTAAATCACTTGGTAACTTATCAGACGTATTACAAAAACCAACCTGGGCGGAGAACATTCAGTGATGACAGAGCACTTGAAAAAGCACCACCAGCTTTTGGTTTTTCTTCTTCCTTCTCACTTTCAACTTCCATTTCTTCTTCACCATGCTCACTGTTTGCAGTCCCATCTTCTTGGCCTATATCCTTATTCTGTCCTACCTTTTCTGGTGGTGCTTCAGCTGATAAGAGAGCAAAGTCCATGTTTTATTCCATTCATAAAGATCACTCAGAAGTATTTTTTTAAAGATACAACAACCAAAAGTGAAAATCAAATGAAAATGTTAAATAATAATTTTATTGCTTGAGATCTAGGAAAACATACTTTAACTGTGATTAAATCACTGACATCCTCTCAAAATAAAATGTGACAAGGCAGGCCCCACCAACCACTAAACATTCTCCATATTGTCAAGTATTAAGAAAGTGAGGGAACTCAACCTTGTGCAACCATGTCAAAGTCTCTTCCAAGAAAGCACTGCCTGTGTTACACCAAGTCTTTCCACAAGAAGTGATTGATTCCAAAAGATCCCTTTATTTCCCTCTTGGGCTACATCCTACATTAAGTGGGTAACATACAGACACAGGCAGCAAGTATAAATAATGTGTAAAAAGATGCATGCTAAACCCAGCTACTCAAACCAAGCTGCACATATCTGAGGTTTCAGACTCAAGCTCTTGTTTAGAGAATCCAGGCTACTCTCTCAGTCCTGTCCCATCCAACAGATAACCTGAACACTAGCCACAGAAATTATAATTTCTGGTTTTGCTCATGCCCCACACCACTGCATAGGCAATTTAAGGATTCTAATAAGAAAGAATATGTGGGTTTTCCAAATGCAGACAAAACCTTTAACATAATTTAATTAAATTTAAAAAGGGTATTTCCTGCATGGGACCATGTTCAACCTCCATGTGCTTCTCTAGATCATTGCAATCTCTAGATCATAAGCCTCCCAGCTCATGCTCATAGCATTACATAATCTATGTAAAAACTTAAGTGGAGAAGGAAGCACTACTCTTTACCAATGAGCTTCCCAAAAACCAACAGTACAATGAAATTGAAGTCCCAGGCTCTATTTCAAGCTCTCAAGGACTGTACATTGTTAACAGACCCTTCTGCTCCAACACTTTGTCCTAATCAAGTCTACTGGAAGGTCCAAGTCCTGAAACAGGCAGCTGTTTAACAATTAACCTAATAACAAAGACCACCACTCTGCTCACCCCTAAAATCTTCCTTTTTGAAGAAAATGCATTACAGGACACATCTTGTCAGACAAGCACCAGGTATGTTTTCAAACAAGTGGAATTCCTTCCTAATTCCATAACCAATTCATCTGTCATAAACACAACTGCAATTCAGAATACTGATGTCTACTGACAACCATCTAACAGAGCTGGGAAGTTCCATCCTTCTATGTTAATTTCTACATGAGAACCAAAGTACTCTCTACCAATGCAGAAGAGCATTCCTAAGGCTCAAGTAACACATTTCATCTGTGCTTTACTTCAGCTCTAAATGTGAAGTTCTCTAGAAGACTAACAATTCATTCTGAAAACAATACATTAAATTACAGTACTTTATCTTTTCCACTACATAAGTTACTATTATTATTAGTTTTGCAATTACCATCTGTTGGAGAATTGGCCTCTGTTCTAATTTTTGATTTTTCAAGATCTTCTTTGTATTCTTTCTTCAACTGTTTTACAATCTTTTTGCTGTAACTTGATTTCTTCACTTTGAAAACTTCTTCTGTTTCTTTAAAAGAGAAATTGGATAACGTTACATCAGATATGTCAAGCAGATGTCATTTATCAAATCTCTAAATTTTGTACCTGGAACTTCACAAATGCCACTAACAAACATTGTAGGGTTCTTTCACAGTCTATAGTGAAAGTCTAATTCTATGTCTTCAGTACTTCCATCAAGATTTCAAATCATGAGTCTCAGAAACCAAGTTTCAGTAATTTCAAGAGAATTCCTTCTAAGATGACTCAAAACTATACGAACTGTTCAGACAACAGGCAGTGAGTCCGAGGTGACCCATGAACACCAGCCACATCAGATTAAATAAAACAACCTAGACACAAACCACGGGACAGATGCTCCTCAGCTAACACTGCTGGCTCCAGGGGGAGGCTACTGCTGCACTTACTCCCGCACAAACCTGCGGGCCACGCAGGTGCAGTGAACGCAGCACAAGCGATGCACCAGCAGCACAGAAGCAATTTGAAGCCCTACACCGCAGCCGAGCCCTCGGGGAGCCTGCAGGAGCCACGCCGGGCCGCGGAAGGCGCGGCTGCACCGGGCCCGGGCATCCCTGGCCCCCCGCACCTTGCCCTCAGGGCCCGCCCTCCCCTATGTGATCCCGCATCACCCCTGGCCACAGGGGGGTCTGCCCTAAAAAATAAATACGGATCCCGGCTCGCTTGGAGGGACGGGGGAGGCCCAATGCAGGCTGAGCAGCTCCGGGTTCCTTTCCCGCAAGAAGAGACCCAAAAGCCGGGCAACCACCGCCTCACCCTCCTCCTCGTCCTGGAAGCTGAGCAGGCTGGCCCTCGGCACCTCTTTGTTCTCCCGCGACTTCTTCTTCTCCTTGGGGCGCCCGGCCACCGGCAGCCCATTGCCCTGCTGGGGCTGCGGCGGCGGCGGCGCCGGGGGCCGCAGCACAGCGGGCGCCGGCAGAGCCCCCAGGCCCGCTCGGTCGCCTCCCATCAAGCCCAGCCCCAGGCCGAGAGCCGCTCCGTAGCTCGCGGCGCAGGCGAAGGCCGCGGGGCTGCCGGGCAGGGCGAGGGGCACGCAGCCGGCGGGCAGCGGCAGGAGCCCAGCGCCCGACGCCAGCGGCACGGAGGCCTCGCTGGGCCCTTCCCCCGCCGTCCCGGCCGCCGGCGCCGGCTCCTGAGGCGGCTCCTCGTCGCGCTCCTCATCCTCCTCTTCCGAGTCATTCCGCTTCCGCACATTCACCCTCCGCGCCTTGCGGAACATCCCGCCAGGCCCCCGCCGGCCGCCCCGCCAGGCCCCGGTGCCGCCCGCTCCGGCCGCCCCGCGCTGCGGCCCAGGCCCGGCCCCGCGAGCATGGCACCGCCGCCCGCAGCGCCCCCTGCCGCCGGCTCCACCAGCGGCGGGCGGGGAGAGCGGCACTGCGCCTGCGCGGCGGGCAGCGCGCGGAGCGGCGGCTCGAGCGGCCCGCCCCGCCCCCGCTGCGCCCTCACGTCCGGCCGCCATCTTGGGCCGGGCGAGCGGCGCGACCCGGGCGGGAAAGGGGGGGGCGTGGAAGGGGAGAGGAGGGTGATAGAAGTGTAAAGTGACTTATACTAAATGTGAAAAATGTGTATTTTATGATCGGTTTTTGCAAATATTAAAATGAATATTGTATGGTTGTGTTAGAAAGTTACGCTGTATTAAGACTCTTAAGTAGCGTGTTAAATATAGGTTTAGGTTATAACAAAATGTTAAAATAGAAACTATGCTATGTAAGATACTTTTTTTCTAAAGAAAGGACTCGCACCGAGCCAGCAGCCACAGGATACCTCAATCTTTCAGAGAAAAAGAATTTATTGCCCTCTTATCAGGAGTAACTAACTTCTTGGCTCGCTCAGGCAGGACGACGCCGTCAGGATTAAGAGGAAGAAGATGACATGACCAGACAGAATCCTGTGTTTGAATGGAATTTATGCATCATGTATGAGGTGTATGAATATACAACAGGCTGTTGTTTTTAAGGGTTAATCCTCTGTTAACGGGTGTCCTTTTTTTGGGCTTATGCTGCCCAGAAAAAGGTACCCGGACTGTCTGTAACTCTTCGTTTCTATTGTTTCATATTGTCCTAATCTAAATTGTCCAAATTATTATTACTCTAATTATATTGCTATTTTTATAACCATTTTATTATCATAAAACTTTTAAAAATTTTAAAAACAAGTGATTGGTGTTTTTCACAAAAGAAAAGGTTCATCATGCAAGATGAGTTTGTTATAAAATTTGTCTTATTATACCAGACAGAGATACGGTTTGGAGACGTTGCTCTGGAAAAATTCTGTGAACTTCTAATGCAGTACTTCCATAGCACAAAGCCATATAAAATAGAATTGGTAGTGGGTTCGTGGTATCTGCTGAGGCAAAATAGGGTGGTTGGGAAGCTGACCACAATATCTGAGCTGTGGATTTCTGTAGTTGAGGATTTTTTGCTCTTTCCAGGAAAAAATCCTGCAGTGCTTACTTGGGCACTGGAATAAAATGTCTTTTGCCTGAGCCTTATTCAGAACACTAGAGTGGCAAAAGTAACTAGAAATTTAATTTGCTCTGTAAGAAAGCCCATGGATTTATTAACCTCATTTCTTCCCAACAAGGTCAGAATACATACGTCCTCAGCTACTGCTGCATGTGTGAATTTTTGGACACCACTGTCATGATAATGGGGAATTACTGTGATTTCAGCACATTTTTTACCAGAGGGAAGCAGATCTTTGCTGAAGATCATTTAGGTTAATTTTTCCAGATTTTGGAGAAAGCCTTGGTAACATTTAGAAATCAATATATTTGTGTGTACTGTTTTTTTTTTTTTAAACACAGCACTCTCCTATGTAGGATTGGTGAGTTGCTAGTTTGTGAAGGCAAGGTTAGCTCTCTTGCAGAGACAGCTGGATAAGGGCAGATGACATGAATTATTTGCCTGTGTCTGTAACAGGCACTCATAAGAGGTATCACTGGAAATATTTGTAATTTGGAGAAAAAGGCTTATGGTTTGTTGCCAAGGTGCTGACAAAGGAAACGATTTCTTTACAACATCTGATTCAATTGTTCTCTGGCTGAGTTAAATGGAGTTGGGTACCCAGCTTGCAAACACCAGTGTGCTTAAATCTATTTGCAATTGCAAACAGACTCCATTAATTCCACTGTTATCACATTTTCGCTGATTTCAGTGGGAAAGCTCACAGTAATGGATGTTGGGCATGTATTTAAGTCTTCTGAAAAATTAAATTTTGCTTCTGAGCAAAACTGCTGTTATATCACTATGATTATTTAAAATAGAAATCTCCACTGGTTCATCAGAATCTTGATAGCCATTCCCCTAAGTGCACAGAGAATCATGGAATCCCAGATTGGTTTGGGTTGGAAGGGCCCTTAGAGACCACGCAGTTCAATCCCCCTGCCATGGGCAGGGACACATTCCACTAGAGCAGGTTGCTCCAAGCTCCATCCAGCCTGGCCTTGCACACTCACAGGGAGGGATGGGGCAGCCACAGCTTCTGTGGACAGAAGTTTTCATATATTTTTTCTCATTGGCTTGGATTCTTCTGCAATGGGAGCTACATGGATATGCCTTTTTCTGTCAAGGCAAAACCTGAAAACAAAATTTATCTGCAGATTTTAATTGTCAACCTAGAATATATAAACAAAAAAAAAACCTAACAATGCTTTGGAAAACAGCTGTTTCACATTTATTTTGTTCTTTAAGAAAAGCTTTGCTGAATTAATCTGATGAGCCTCTCACTTCAAACACCTCCTTGTGGAGTTCTCTCACAGTCCCCTAACACATCCTCCTGGACAAACCAGACAAACTTAAAGGCATCCCATCACTCTTAGCAACCTCCTATGCCTCTCACTACTGACTGTGTTAAATAACTCAGTAAATGAATATTACAGCTCTCATTGTCTGAAGTTGAGAAGACATCAGAGTACAGCAGGCTGGGAAAGTGCTTTATGATACTAGAGACATTTTCCCCACTGTATGACTTCAGCAATGAATATCCATTGAAAAATGAGAGATATCCAGAAAAATAAATATGTGCAAGCATTTGCCTGTCTTTGTTGTGCACCTCAAGTAAGTCCTCTTTGTCATTGATGCTGCTACTGGAGATAGTCACGCTCTGCTCTGGAAATTGTCCCTTGACCTTGTTTACCTGGAGCTTTCAAAGTCCCCAAACGTCCAGATATTCCACTGGGAGAGGAGTGGTGCTACAGAAGGACAGCTTCAAATCCCTGTAAATCTCTGTCCAAAGTTTCTCTCATCTGCCTCACGATCATTGTGAAAAAGGACAGAAACTGGGACCACTGGGAAAGACCCTGTTTGGAATCCTGGTCTTGCTTTAGAGGGTTTCTTGCCAAGATCCTGAGGCCTGAGTGGAGCTTCTGGCCTGCCAAGCTATTGTTTGCAGGTGTGTTTGCTATATGCAACACTGAGCCCAGTGAAAGGAGAAGGGGCACTCTGCCCTTTCTTTGCCTACTCCCGCTCTTCGCAACAATAGCCCTGGAATTTCCCCAGCTCTTGGCTTGGGTGGACTTTTCTGAGGTAGCCTTTGGTGATCCCCATGGAAGACCCTTCATCTGTTTTACAACCACCATGACAGACAGACTGAGATGGGAGAAGCCTCTCCCTCAAGGACTGAGACATGAAACCCCTATATGGAAAAGCTCCCCCTCCTCCCAAAAACTGAGACTGAAACCCCTAACCCAGGGGAGGTGTGTGGGGAAGGCAAGCTGACCAAAGCCAGATGGATGCCTGCAGGTGTGACCATTGGACCAAGAAGAAAATGGTTCTCGTCTACTGCTGAGAATATGGACTGTTTGTACCCTCCTTCAATGCCTTCTTTTTTTTTTCCATCAGCAATTACAATAGACTATTCTTTATTACATTTGATTCAAGACTTGTCCCCTTCCCCCATCAAAACAGGACTATAATAGAAGCTTGAGTTGACCAGTATCTCCGAGATCTCCCCTGACATGACCAGCAGAATTCCATCAGCTGGACTTTGAAGGACTTCATCGTTCTACATTTGGTAGCTATATACCTTCCTTTCTCTCCCTCCCTCTCTTTTCCCTATTTTTCCCTTTTTCCCCAATTCCTCCCCAATGCATTTTGCTGTGGTCATTCAATAAAGGTGCATTTGTTTTTGATTATTACTGCAAATCCCCTTACTGTGTCAGTTTTTTGCACTCTGAGATCAATTAACGAACCATCACGAAACCCGTTTGTAAGGACGGATAGTGACAATCCCACACCTCAGCTTGGAAGCTGAGGATCATCTCCAGCACAGAGAGGTGTGTGTGAACCAGATGGTCAGGTGGCTGTTGTAGGTATTTTTTTCCATGGTAGAAAGCAGCACTGTTTTGCAGTTGCACACCAAGTTTGCCAGGCAGTAATTGCAGTCACGGATAGGCATGGAACAACTGCAGTTGTGAATTGTGTTTTCCTTAGTGAAAATTAGTGTGTGGTTCTCCTGACTTCTGACAAAACTGATGTGCATGCCAAGGAATCCAGCCAAAATGAGAGCCAGACAAATGGAGAAAGCAGGGTAGGCTATTGGCTTCCTTAGCATTGGTGCCAAGCTGCCAATTGTCTCCTCCTTTTACTGATTTAGACCACTTAGCTTTACCTAGTGAGGAAAAGCAATTTCTTTATAATACTAAAGATCTCTCAATGGTTAATATTACTTTGCTTTTCCACTCATTATCTGTCACATCTATTTAGAGCCATTTCTCAGTTCTGCAGTAAGGAGAAAGCACAACTACACTGATTTAGAAAACAGATTGTGACTAAAGTTTGGGATTCTTTTTTCATTCTTCTTTTGTTCTAAATTTTCATCTGCTGTTTCATCTGTTGTTTCATCTGCTTATAAGACAGCTTGGACACATTCTTTTCTATGGCAGCTTTTTGGCCTGGCCTGTGCAGAGGTAAGGACAGGACAAGGAGTTGTGCAGGAAAATTGCTGCTCGTTTCTCCTTTCTGCTTTCTTTGCTTCCAACCAGATAGGAGTGACAAAAGACCCTGTTCTCCACTTCCCTGAGTGAGGCAGTCTGAGAAGAGCTGGAAGTGATAGTTTTGTTTTACACCTGAATTACTAAGTAACATTGTGATAACCTTTCCCTTAAACTGGTGTAGGATATACTGGGACAAGGGAGGGAGGGAGGGCAGTTAAGGGCAGAAGTGTTGTTGGGCACAGCAAATATCCTTCTGAGCTATGAGAAATGCTGATAAAACCTGATTTTGATCCATGTCAAGCTACATCTGCTCCAGCCTTAGTCTGTAAGTTTTGAGGACCTGGAACCACCTCTCACTCTGTCTTGCACAACAACTACAACAGGATAGATCCAGGCTCTGTCAGTTGCTCTGCCCCCACTTCATTTACCCTTGCAAAGCAAAATAGCAGCTCCACACATACCTATGACAAAGGAGTAAGTTCCCATCCCAGCCATGGGCCACCTCAAATAGCTGGGATCATGTTTGGCGGGATTCTTGGATTCTCAGTTGCCAGCCCTTTGGTTTTCAGACTGGAGTTGAATTTTACCAGGAGCATCTGTGTTTTCCTGACGTACTATTATATGATGGTACAGCCAATGAAGTACAGTGCAGTTTCTTAACAGAAATTATAAAGATGTTGGAAAGTTTGTCTAATTTGATGTAACAGGTTTGAAGCACCAAGAAGCATTAGAGACAAATTTTGATCAAAGATGACAGGTTCTAGTGAAAGCAGCAGTAGAGCACATGATGGATATAGAATTTGGTCCTTATAATGTAAAAAGATTGATTCACATCCATAATGCTTGTTTGCAGCACTTCAGAAAACATGGCAATACACCTAGTTTTTTAGACTTCTGTTATTAATATTCTTGTTCCTGTTTGTCCTATTCCAGTAAAGATAAGTAGACAGTAAACTGTTCTTATCTCAATCCACGAGCTTTGCCTTTTGTGCCTCCAGTTGGAGGTGGGGGAAAAAAAGCATGGGAGGCTTTTTCAGTGGGAGTACTGAAGTGGAGAATACCATTCCCAAACCATGACAAAAGGATGCAGATATTTAAGTTTTTAAATCAAATATTTAATCTATGTTGTGGAACATACCAGAAATTCCAGTCCAGCTGCTGGCTGATGTTTAACTCCAAAGGTCAGACTCAAACAAGCTGTAGCTGTTGTAGTATCATTATTGCTAGAAATGTTTCCACTATCTAAGCATTTAATCACATGGGAAATCCTATTTCTAGACCTCCACACTGCTCATTTTCTCAATCCTTAACAGTGACTAACAGTTGTGATAGACCAGAAGTCTGTAACATCAACACAGTTTCACAGCTAAATTAAATTATTTGGATTTTTCTGTGCTGGAGGCACTATTTGTAAGAAATCCTAGACAATGTTGACAACATGAATTTGGACTAGGTAAAAGAGATTCAAACTCCTACCTGTGTCAAAAGGAGTGATACTGCTTTTTCTACTTAACATTTGAGGGATTAATATTCATCAAACATTAGACTAAAATGCTTTGATGCATCCTCATTAGTTTTAACTCTTTTTCTCAGTACCTGAAGAGTGGAGAACCTTTAAAGTTCTCTACTGGTTTGCAGCCAACCAATCAGGTTTATCTTAGCTGATAACATTTGGGCTCCATCAATCTGAATCCAAACAAAAGTCTAAATTCTGGCATTCCGGGAAATTTAAACTCCAGAAATACATCTGTTCTTCTCTGTTCCCTGCAAATCAGAAACATTTCTATCCAGTTCTCAGGATTTAGTTTCTGTGTGGCTTTGGTGAGGGATATGCAAGAAGTTAAATATATATTCAGAGTTGTATATCTGTGAAGTGTCAAAGTCACCTGCAATGCATCTTTTCTTAAGCTAACAACTATCTGCAGAAAAATATGCATTATATGGGTCTTAATCAAATCACATTGCTGTTTCCATTGCTTAAGACTTGACAATTATTGCTTTAATTTTTAGGAATGGGAGAACTGCTTTCAGCAGGACTCTTGGAGATACACAGAGCCCTTTTTTGTAATATTACCATTAAGATGAAATAAAATATGGAATGATTTTCTTACCTGTTGTAGTTCTGTTCTCCATCATCTCCAAAATTTAAAAATGAAGTATTTCAGAAAACTGGAGAGTATGGTGTGTGTGGTGCATATTTCCACCATGGTTGCTCTCTGAGCATTACCCGCTTCCCTTAACAGAGATAATTTCTCTCTTGAACTCACCAAAATACTTTTAGGCATAACCTATAGAAATGCAAAGAATGCAGCAGATTATGCTAAATGTCAAGATTTTCTATGCAATTTTCTCAGAAAACTAATTTTTCAGTAAAATTTAGCTAGACTTCCAGTATGATCAGTACAACTATTCAAAGTCCCATCCACCTGAAACAATGGATTTTACAACTGGCTTCCATAAGCTATTTGACATGTCTTTATGTAATGTAGCAGGTATAGAAGTTCTGTAAAAATCATAGAAGCCTTTTTCAGTTTTCTAGTTTATCTTAGAAGATTTTGGAACTCAGGAACCCAGGAAACAAGAATAGGATTTCAAATCTGAACTTGGCAAATTATCTGGATGCTCTTTGCTCACTGATGGGTAACCAAAACTTACCTGCTTTTATTTATCTATTCTGATGAAAATAACTCTACAGAAGCTCAAGCTAAGAGGGAGCTGGTTTTTATTTTATTTCCATATAATTGTCCAAGACAGCTGGTTTAGACCATTATTCTTGTCCAACCTTGTACCCAGTGTTCATCAATGCTTGAAAGTGGCTGGAGTAATAAAACTGGTGGCACATTTGCACACCAAAAGTGATTGAAAACTGGATGCCAGAAGCTACCTGCAGCCTGCAGTGCTGGCCTGGGAGGGGTAAGGCCACTGCTGCTTTGCAGCTGGAATCTCTGCAATAGAGAGGGAAGAAGGGAAGCTGCATCCTCTGCTTAGCAACAAGCAAAAATACCAATTATTTTAGGGAAATACTTACTTCTGGTAGCAAAAACCTGCGTCTGAAAAAAACTATTTTGAGTGATCTAAATGTAGTAAATGATTTGTTCATTTTTTGTCCTGAGTGGGAGGCCTCTCAAGTAAAATCAGACTAGATATAAAGAGCAGCAGAAAATTATTTGTTTGATTGTTTCAGCCATGCACAGTTTTAGATGTGTGCCTTCCATCCAGCATGGAAACCCATGGTTTATTACGTGTTATCCCAAAAGCTTTCTAGCACAAGATTCCATCCCTCCTTCTTTTGCTTTACAGGTTTTGACTGCTAAAGGAGATTTTCAATCTTTATTTAGTAGTAGCATCATTTCAGGATTTTTTAATCTGCTTTGATAATTCCACTTTTTTTCCCCCCTCTAATTGCAGGTCTGTGTATTAAGAAAACTGCAAAAAAGCAATAAAAAGCCTTTGACTATTGTGTGTGAGAATGCTACTGTCACAAGGAAAGTTTATCCTAATCAGTGGAAGTTCCAAGCCTATAAACTTGGTAGAAAATTCAGAAAAAAAAAATTAAACCCCTTATTCATCACTTGTGCTAACATATGTCTATCTGAAAGTGGTGTATTAAGCAAAGAAGAGTTTAAATCTTGAGTAATGTACACAGGATGAATAGAAAACCCATCTAATTTAGATTAAAATGGCATTTTAAACTGAGCAGGTGTTAAAATACAGGATTACAGGAAAATGCAATGAGTCAGTCCCTGAATAAACCTAATCTGACTAGCTACATAATCTGATCAGAAAGCCCTAGGGATACCGTGGTGTTAAGGAAAACAAAATGCTGGATTTGCTGGTTTTACTCCATGGGAATTTTAGGAATTCCCTAAGTGGGCTGATATCTGAGAGGAATTTTGTTTTCAGTCTCTTTGCTTAAACAAATACTGTACTTATTTTGTTAGTCCATAAATAAATTGAGGCAAATAATTTTGTGATCAAAGCTGAAGTTCTACAGCCTTTCAGGCTGCAGCATGGTTCATTCTTGTTGTCAATAGCTTGAAAATGATATTTGTGTCTGCTTGTGCAGCTGAAACCTGGGCTACGGGCATTAGGTTGTAGAGGTGGAGTGCTCAAGGGTAGTGGAACAAATTCCTTCCCAGCAAGATAAAAATGCAAGATAAAATAGGCAATACTGTAGCACTGAACTTGAACAACACTCCAACCCTTGAAATGTTTACTGTATGGGTATTTTGATTTTCAGGTGTACACAGACTCCAGGAGAGGCAATTCATGTATAAACACCTCTGTAAAATCCTCAAGCCTGTCCATCCTCTGTAGAGCTTCTGTCCACAGCAGAAGCAAATGTTACAGCAGGAAAGGCTGTGACATGGAACTGCAGGGAGGCAGAATAACAGGAGAAAACTCAAGGGAAAGGAGGAAACCTTCTCCTCCCAAAGAACTGGGAGTGGTGATATCTCCCTTTTTCCCCCAGATGAAGGTCAGCCTCAGCAGCTCACAGCCTGATTATTCCCAGCCCTGAGAGAGCAAAAAGGAAACATGTGCAAGAATTTCATTTTCATGCTGTGTTTCATACATGCAGCCTGCACTTTTCCTAATAAAGAGTAGGGGACCAGGATGAATGGCAGGATTTGCTTTGCCGGAACACACCTGGAGCTATTCCAGCTTGGAGGTGTGCAGTGCATGCTGTCTGGGAAGGCAGACACACACTGACCTGGGCATTCACACTTGAATTGCATCAGGATAAGCATTTACATAAATGAAAAGTGAGAAGGAAGTGTTATAAAGTTTTACCAGCACGTGAGGAGAGAACTGTTTTGCACAGATGTAAGGTAGAATGATTGGTGGAGTTGTGCTCCCTGGGATTTAAAGTCCAAGTATTCAAAAAAACCCCTCAAGTCTATATCCATGCATAAAGCATGAAGGTGCAGGCTCACAAATACACAATTGTATTTTCATACAAGAAGTGCTTTTGTAATTGTAAGGTATGCACAGTCAAAGCCCTGTTTATTCATGTGTCCTGAGAAAGGGACAAACTTCTGGGAAGCCAGGTGTCCCACAGATGGGTGATCAGCACTGTCCAAAAACCAGAGCTACCTTTGGTGGATCAAGGTGAGCACTTCAACACTAAAGTACTTACATTTATTTTTTAAAGACCTTTTTAAATTTTCTTTTTTGTATGTCAAACCAACTACTCCCTGGAACAAGGGCACTTACACTGAGTGAATGTTAGGAAATAAAGTTTGACAGCAATTTTGGTTATTTCCCAGTACCCTTTCTAACGTGACCTGGAGAAAAGTTCAAGTTAAACATTACATGAAACTAAATATTACCTAATCCCAAAACATAATGGTGAAAATTACAGTCTATAGTAGCACCTGATTTTCTATTGTTCAGATCTTAAATTAGGGGAAAAAAGTTAGAGCAGAAAGTTGCAAGATCAAAAAACTGGTATGAAATATTAGTGGTCACTTAGCAGATGGAGAATGCGACTCTGGAGCAGGGCACCTTGGGGCAGAAAATCTCAGCTCTGTTCACTCAGATAGTGAATGTTGTCATTGCCATGCAGACTCCAGAGCTATACAGAAATAGTAAATTTATTTCAGTTTGTCCTTACTGTATCACTGACTTTATTTATAAATTAAATGGCAGAATAAAACAGAGGTCCTAGATGCTCTTTCCTTGAGACTTCTTTTCCAATGCTCTTCTCAAGGCAGTTTTAACTAAATAAAATGCCTCAAATCCTGTCAGCTGGAATAATTCCCATGAAAATTCCTGTCCCCTTCTAAGATTTTTACCTAAAGGAGTCTTTGCAAAATGGAGCAAAATCACTCCACCATTCCTTGTGGTTATAATACATAGAACTATTAATTATTACCTTAGGCATACAGATACAGTGTATAAACAATGGCAACACATGAAGGGCAAACTTTGCAGTATCTGTTACTTCACCTCCATTACAAAGCAACAAATTTGAAACACAAATACCTGCTAGGAAGAGTGACTGGAAAGGGAGAGAGACAGCCTCATTCATAAAAAAGCCACAAGCTATTAAATGTTTCTCTCTTATTTACCCCCCTCCTTTAGAGCCAAAACAGTGAGTTACTCTTTCTCTGGATGCCAGCAGATGGGTTTGTCCATCCAACTGGAGGGAGTAACTGGAAGGCCATAAGAGGAATGGCTGAGGTCACCTGGCTTGTTCAGCCTGGAGGAGACTGTGAAGGAAAACTTCATAGCAGTCTGCAGCTTCCTCACAAGAGGGAGCAGAGGAGCAGGCACTGCTCTCTGTGACCAGGGACAGGACCTGAGGGAATGGCCTGAAGATGTATCAGGGGAGGTTTCAGCTGGATATTAGGAAAAGGTTTTTCCCCCAGAGGGTGGTTGGGCAGTGAGCAGGCTCCCCAAGGCAGTGGTCATGGCCTCAAGGCTGCCAGAGCTTAACAAGCATTTGGACAATGCTCTCAAGCACAGGGTAGGATTGTTGGTGTTCTGTAAAGGGCCAGGAACTGGAAGCAATTATCCTTGTGGGTCCCTGCCAACTCTGGATATTCTGTGACTCTATGAAATTTTCAGCCACAGCTTAGCAGAGGCACAACTGGCTCTCAACTGTTCAAACACTGTGTAGGCTTCTCCCCAATCCACATGGAAAACACCACCCTTGTGGCATGTTTTACATTCCTGTTTTCACAGCAGAGTACCTACTGAATGCTAGAATTTCTGCTGCTAGCCTGGGACTAATTCTCCTGAATGAGCAATGAGATCATTTGCAAGAACTTATGAACAGCTTCACAAGGAAATGCAGTAGAACTACACTAAAAAAATCATGAGGCAAAGTGCTGTGGAGCAAATGCAATCTAGTAGGGCATATGTAAGGAACAAGGACTAAGATTTGCTGTGATTCAAATGAGAACATATTTGCTGCTTTTTCAAAAATAATTCCTGGCCTTTACATGCTACAGGTCCCTCTGCAAACAGCAAATACTGGTGCTCCACATGGCAAGGCAAGATGTATTCTATTACCATCTGTATGGCAGTTGTCTTTTGTCAAGTGGGCAGTTTTCCTTATCTCTCTCTGAATTATCACAACCACTCCACCCTCAGGAGGGGACACCTGCTGATAACAGGCTATTGAATGTCACTGCATGACTGATAAGAACTACAGCATCCCATTGTGAGATGCTCCACCCAGAGGGAGGAGCTGAGCATTCCTACCCAGATATAATCTGGAGGCACTGGAATAACTGCACGGCTTCTCCACTGGATTTCCCAGAGGAACAGCAGCTGCCTCTTCTTCCACTACATCTTTGGAGGAGGACTACACCCTTTTCTACAAGATCTCTGCTCCAGCAGAACCACACTTGACACTCCAGGAGGACTGCAGTCACATTTCCAATTAGACTTCTACCAACACCCTGACCAACAGGGTGTCAGCTTGGGTTCTGACTCTGCCAGTGTTGTTCTAGTGTACTGCATTATTTTATTTTAACCTTTTATTTTCTTCCCTATTAAAGACCTGTTTTTTCCTACTCCCATATTTTTTGCCTGAGAGCCCCTTAATTTAAAACTTATAGCAATTCAGAGGGGTGGGGAGAGTTTACATTCTCCATTTCAGAATAAGCTCTTGCCTTCCTTAGCAGACTCCTGTCTTTCCAAACTGAGACACATGGTAAGAAAGTTTGGCCAAAGTCAGGAGGAGTTAGGGTGCCATTTGGGGCCTGGACATCCAGGCATTTTCTTTTTCCAAGCAAACAGCACACCTGTCCAAGCCATGAGCTGAAAGCTTTTCCTCAAGAAAGCTGTGGGAAATGGTGTCAACAGCTTTACTAAACCCGAGGTAGGCAACCTCCACAGCCTTTCACTCACCCACCAAGCAGGTCATCTTGTCAGAGAAGCCAGGTTGGTCAAGCAGGACTTGTCTTTCACAGACCCATGTTGGCTGGGCCTGATCCCTGGTTGTTCTGCACGTGCCAAATTATGGCACTCAGTACCCTTTCTAACGTGACCTGGAGAAAAGTTCAAGTTAAACATTACATGGTCTGCTCCACCACCTTTCAAGGTACCTGAGACTTTTCTTCATTATTTGTCTCTAGATTTCCCCAGCCATCCCGTAAAGGAGATTCTCCTTAGCCCTCATTTTATGGTTAATGTATTTATAGACACATTTGTTTTATTGTCTTTTACAGCAGTGGCCACATGAGCTTCCATTCTTCTTGTTTTCTCTCTGCCTCATCACATCCTTGTTGATTTCCTGATTTGCTGCCCTTCTTTCAAATATTATAAACTCTCCTTTTTACTCTGAGTTCCAGACAAAGTTCCCCTCCCTCTGGCTCTTCTTTCAGTGTAGCCTGCTTCTGTGCCCTGAAGATTCCTTCTTACAGCACATCCAGCCTTCCTGGGCTCCTTTGCCCTTCAGGACGGCCTCCCGAGGTGTCAGAAAAATTTTGCAAAGCACTTTGCAAGGCTGTACAGTTAGCAAAACACCATTCAAACTGCTCATGTGTTGTAGGAATAATAAATTGTGAAGGATCTCTGGCATTCAGTTGCAAACACTGACCTTTATCTGCAAAGGCTTTGCCTTAGGTATTGTAACAGCACAAACCATGTTAGGTCTTTGATCTCCTATGACATGCATCCAGTTCACCTGAGGCTGTCTTGTTGATCTGAAGCCTTGGTCTTTGCACTCCCTAGACTCTGTTTTGGGGACAGAAGATTAAAAAAGGATAAGTTGAGCAATTCTGGGTTTTTTCAGGTATAGTCATGGGTGCAGTAGAGGTAGAAACCATTGCATGTGTTTGTCCAGTAAAATCTGCATCAACAACATCAGGGTGCACAATGATACCTTGCATTGTGGTACTGGACCTTCCAATTAACAATGCACTCAATCCTTTCCTGATAGGCGCCTGAGCCTTGAGAGGGACCTTATGTACCATTGAGGTACTTATGGTTACTGTGAGAGAGGTGACCACATCCAGAGACAGGGACAACACACACCCCAATGTCCATGTGGCAAAAGAGCAAGTTTATTCTTCAAACTCCTCTTTATAAAGGCGATCTGAAAAACCCAGTCTGGATAACTCATTGGTCTGATCTTTTACACTGCCCAGCTCCTGGACCAGTGAGATGTCTGCAGCTTAGGACAGAATGCAATTGGCTGAGGTTCCTGTCACTCAACTCAAGGGCTGGTCTTATGGAGCCAGCTCAGTATCTTATTTATAGCTGAATTAATTGCCCAGTACAAATCAGCTTGTACAGTAACATCCAGGAACCTCCTGAACTCTCTCCTCTGTGCTGGTTGTATTTTCAGCCGACATCTAGTGTGTTGAAGCCCCCATGAAGACAAGGGCTGGCCATCATGAGACTTCTTGTCTGCCTCTTGGTCCTTGGTTGAGTGATCTGTACCCAGCTCCCACCTGGATATCTGCCCTGTTGGCATTCCCCACAATTCTTACCCACCAACCTTCAACGCTTGCATCATCATTGTCAAGCTCTAGACAGTCAAAACACTCCCTCACATACAGGACTACCCCATCACCTTTCATTCCTTGCCTGTCCCTTCTGAAGAGTTCATCACCAACCATTGCACAATTTCAGTGGTGCCAGTCATCCCACCATGTCTTTGTGATGGCAGTTATGCCATGGTTTTCCTCCTGCAACATGTCTTCCAGGATCTCCTGTTTGCTGCCCACGCTGCAGGCACTGGGGCAGATGCACTTCAGTTGGGTTATCAATCCCAATCCCTTTCTGGGGAGAGTTCCTAAGTGACCATTCTTAGGAGCTTCCATGGTTTCTAGCACATCAATAACACTTGCACTCTTGCTGCTTCATAGCAATGAAGTAGACATTTCCTATGTCTACTGAGATGGTAGCCCGAATGACCTCACTAACACACCATCCTTCGAACAGTGTCAAGCCATTCCCAGGCTTATCTCAAGTGACCTGGTTTTTATCCCCTTCCCCCTCCAAATCCAATTTAAGGCTCACTCAGCATGCCCTGCTAACTCTTGCACAAAGATCCTTTTCCCTCTGAGACAGGTGTACCCAGTAGGCTTGTCACCAGTAGACTTGTCATCTAAACCATTCCATGATCAAAACCCTCAAAATTCTGTTGGTTTAAAGCCAGAGATTTGTCTGTACAACTTTCCTGTTTCTCCCCTGAACAGTGGACCCCCCCCCAGACCAACCTCCCCCAGTTCTACTGCTGACCATGACAACCTGTGGTTGGGAATATGTCAGCTGGGGTCCAATGTCCTGGCCATGTCCCTTTCCAATTCCTTTTACACCCCCACCTTACTTGCTGGTGAGGCTGCATGAGGAGCAGCAGAGGCCTTGACACTCAGCATTGACTGAACATCCCTGGTTTATCAATCCTCCCTCCAGCAAAAACCCAACCCACAGCCCCAGGGAAGAAATGGAACTTATTCTCTGCCCAAAACAATATGTTCTCAATCCCTCATTCTAAATTATGTACATCCTGCTCAGGTCTTGTGGTATCCAATACCCACCAGCCCCTTCCCACCCTAAGCTATCATGCACAGATATAATTCCCTTAGTCTATAGACCATTCCTATGAAGTGTCCATAAAATGCCCATAAAATGTCTGCAAACGTTCACAAAGTCACAGAATCACAAAATGGTTTGGGTTGGGAGGGACCTTAAAGCTCATCTTGTTCCAATCCCCTGCCATAAGCAGGGACACCTTCCACTGGACCAGGTTGCTCTCCAGGCCCCATCCAACACTGAACATTTCTGGGGATGGAGGATATACTTGGTCTAGTTTGGCCTTCTGGATGGCTGCAGTGCCTCCAGGGGTGTACCTGTTCTGTTGGGGGTTTATGCATGGCCACACACTTTGAGGTGTTCCAGCATGACCTCCAGCACAGCCACACATGCTTCAAGGTGTGCTTTCTCTGGCATGGTCTTCTTATCCTTGGACCACATTCCCTTCAGAGGTGCTCCCGCTGCACCATGGACATACCCATGGTCACCGATGCTTTGGGGTGTCCTGCTTCCACATGGACACGTCCACAGGTCACAGTAAGCAGCAGCAGCCACTAACAAGAACCAGACTAATTTACAGGAAGGCGAGCACAGGAGCCCTGTGGTTTTACTTTCCCTTTCTCCCTGGCCTCCAGGGCTGCCTGGCCAGGCTTTCCTCACACCAGATCTTACTCCTCATCCCAGATGCCCCAAGGAGACCAAGTGTCTCCTCCTCCCCCAGCTGGGCTCCTGCCCTCAGCCAGGGATAGTGCTGCTCACACTTTCCCCACTATAGCAAATCCTTTGCGTGCCATCACAGCAAGCCCCAGGATGTCTCCTCCCTGGTGTCCCCAGCACCTCCAACTCTCGTGCCCCTGACCCCCCATCACCCATGGATATCCCCCTACATCTGGCTGTTGTCCATCTCCCTGCTGGCTGATGGTGCCCCTCGTCTGGGGAGGACCCTGCTTCTGATGGACATGAATCCTGCCGGCATGTGGGGGTGATGGCTGAGCATGGCCAAGTCACTGCTGCCAGCAAAGGAGGAGTCAGAGGTGGCTGAGCACGAGTGATAAAGCCTTGGGGGTTCACTTTGGCTTGGAAGTGAGCCTGGGGGCCTAGCTGTAGGCTGCCATCCCAGTGTCATGAGCATTGTCCCCATGGTCCCCCTGCTTTGTCTCTGACCCTCCAAGTGTGCTGTGCCCTGCTGTGCAGACCTGGGTACCCAGGGAGAGGTATTGCTGCTGACCTGAGCCACAGCCTACGCCCTCCTCAGCAGCATGAGGGGACTGGGGCAAGTACCACATCCCAGGTCAGGAGCACCCTGCACCCATGCACCCATGTCTCCCCAAGGACACGCAGCTGTGGGGTTGTTCCTGGTGGGTGACACAGCAGGGCAGGTTTCAGCTGGTGCTGGCATGAGTGTCTGGGTCAGTGCCAGGATGTGTGTAGAGGAGGGGCTTTGCCCTCTGATGCAGCTGAGGTGCTTCCCCCAGCCTGCCCTGCATCTCTCAGCAGCCCCTCCCAGGCCCCACCACCCTCCCTGACCTGACCTTTCTCCTGCCGCCACACCTCCCCAGCCACTTGCAGAGCAAACAGCCTCCCTGTCCACAGCACTGCAGCATCTGAGGGCTTCCCTTAGGGTCGCTCTGCCCACCATGGAGCATCTGCTGGCCAGGACTCTAGCCATTGACCCCCACACCAGAAAGACCTCCACCTCATCAAGGAGATGGTGCTGGACATGGCTTCCACCTTCTTAGCTACTACTGTGTCTACGGGAGCATTCCAGTGCCACCAACCTATCCATGTTGGCTGCTCCACCTCCCTCAGGAAAATGGCGGTTGCCCTTCAACTAGGATGTCATCTTCATGATGGAGACCTGCTACAAGAACTTGTTCCATGAGGACAAGGAGGTCCTGATCCCACTTTTCCAGATGTTTGAGGTTGCTGACATCACCCTCATCCAGCTCTGTTTCTGACTGTGCGCAGCACCTACAACTGCGATTTTGTGAGAGTTGATGTCCCTGCAGGACAGTCTCTCCTGCCACTGGGCCATGGGGACATGTGCCAGGGAATGGTCCTGTCCCACCAGCTCTGCCAGGACAGGGAGGTCTTGATCTTGGTCATGGTGGGGGGCGTGCCATGGGCACAGGGCTTTGCACATCTCTGAGCTGCTGTGACCTGTGGTTTGCAGTGGGGTCTGTGGGCAGCACAGTGTGACACAGTGTGACACAGCACGGCACAGTGTGACACAGTATGACACAGTGTGACACAGCATGGCACAAGATGGCACAGTGTGACACAGCATGGCACAAGATGGCACAGCATGGCAGGGCTGGGTGCCATGCTGCGCAGTGAGGAGTGTGCTACTGCCATCACACGAGGCAAGGAGAAGGGGTCAGGGATGGAGCCACCAGCATCCCGGGGACAGTAGGACAGGATAGGGGACACAGAGACACCCACATAGGGTCCTGCATGGCAGGTATCTGTGCCCAGCTCAGCCACTGTCCCCAGGACGTTGGCTGAGCCTGGCAGCTGAGTGTGGGGTCTGTGAGAGGGGATGGAGGCAGCTGTGTGTGGGGTCTGTGAGAGGGGATGGAGGCTGGAATTAACCAGGCTAGGGGGTGCAGCAGGGCTGCCTTGGGCAGGTCCCTGACCAGTGGCTGCTCCAGTGCTTGCCTTCTCCTGGCTCCCAAGAGTCACTGTGGGACTGGGGTGTCCCCAGGGGGTTCCTATGGCACCCTGGGCTGAGGGCAGCTCATGGGGGCTGCATCTGGAGGCTTCTCCATCCCCCCCATCTCTATCTTTCCCACATTCTGAGCATCTGAAGTGTGATGCCCAGAGCCAGGGGTTGCTCAAGAGGTTTGGGATCTGTTCCCCAACCTGTCCCACAGCCCAGAGGGCTTGCAGCCCCCACAAGCACTTGGGGGAGCAAGAAAGGGGCTGGGACACAAGAGCAGGGGCCCTGCCAGCACAGGATGGTTATGGGGAATGCCCCATGGAGCAGCAGATGGGACTCAGCAATGCCATGCTAAGGAACAGCCCCAACCCCGCCAAGTGCAGAGAGAGATGTGATGGCTTCATCTTCCACAGTGCCTGCAACCCAGGGCTTCTCCACCTACCCTCTCCTCCAGGGCAGGGCACAACCATTGTGCCAGGAATTCCCTGTGGCTCTCTAGCCCTTTGCCAGGCAGGAAGGGGGTGAGGAATGGATCCTGCCCTTCACAGGCACCAGGGCTACCTCCTCTCCCTCCCTCCTCATCCCATGGGTGCCCTCTACACCCCTGGGCAGCACCATCCCCAGGATGCAGGTGACACTGGGCAGCCTTGATGTACTTTAATAAACTCTGGGGTCCCAGGCCAGCTATGGGCAGAGCTGGTTCCAGCCCAGGCAGTGCTCCTGACTCAGCTTGGGGCACCAGGAGCCCCACTCACGTGGGCCAGCACACGTGGGGCTGTGCAGTCCCCAAAGGAGGTCACAGAGACAGGCCTGCCTGGGGGTATCACATGTGCATGCAGTAGTGTGGGGCTGTCAGAGCAGGGAGCTGCACTGCAGGGTGCTCACCCAGCATGGGAGCTGCTCCCTGGCTCAGCCCAGGCCCCCACTGTTCCCAGTGACAGGGGCCGGTGCTCGGGACGGCCATTGCACCTCCCTGGCGTCGGCACCGAGGGGACTGAGCACCACGCAGGTGAAGTTGGTGTGCAGGTGCTGTTTGTTGAAGGAGCTGAAGTGCAGGTCACGGCGCAGGGCCCACCCTGAGCCCTGCAGCTCCTCTCTGTGAAGCCAGCGGGGAGCAGTCAGTGCCCACTCCAGATGGGCAGACCCAGGGGCCTTGTCCCAGCCTGGGCTGCCCTGCTGTCACTGCCCCTGTCCCCATACTCACTGCACTGTCCCCTCACGCACAGCCCCGTCCGGGTGCAGGCTCTCCACGAAGGAGCCATTCTCCAGCCAGTAGAGCAGCGTCATCTCTGGAAGCTCACTCAGTGCTTCACATGACACAGTCACACTCTCACCTGCAGCCAGAGGGGGTGTGAAGGTCAGGGGGGCTGCAAGGGTCCCCTGTGCCCCCCAGGCACAGCCACAGCCCCCCTCCCTAACTAAGGGGAACATTCCCCCACCTCATCAGCACCCTGAAATCTTGGCTGTGGCTGGAGGATTCACCTTGTTTCTGCTGGAGGCTGGCACAGGAGCTGAACCTCATGGCAGCCTCCTCACCCCCAGGCCCTGCCACGGCCCCGAGGGTCTCTCACCTGGGCGAGGAAGCTCTGCTGGCATCCGCAGGGTGGTGATGCTGGGTGGCTGCAAGGCCATGGCACCTGGGGGAGCACAAAGGGGTGAGCTGGGAGGCTGAGAGTGACCCCGAGACACTTTTGTAGTGGGTGAGGAGGCAGGGTCCTACAAAGGAACAGAGGCACTGCTCATCCCCAGACCCCTGAACAGGCCTCTTGAGGGGCACAGAACCCAGGGCTGACCTTAGGCTCCCCAGTACCCCCCACTTACCTGTGCAGCAAGCAGCCAGGCTCCAGCAGAGCAGGAGGACCCAGGCAGGGCTTCCCAGGGGCTCTGCAGACAAAAACGGACCTCAGTGCTGGGCATGATCCTCATGAGCTCGGGATGGTTCCCCTAGCACTCCCTGAGCCTGGGACGGTCCGTGCTCTCAGCATCCTCCCAGCTGGCCATGGTAACCCCCCAGGACTCTGCAATGCGACGATCCCGTACCCTCGCATCCGTCCGGCACCCCCCGAGTGTGGGATATCCCGTACCCCCCAGCATCCTCCTCCCGCGGTCACTCAGGTGGCGGCCGGTGCCCCCCAAGGCTGTCCGCCCAGCGCTCCGGTACATACGGCAGTCCGCGATCGGGCACGGCGCTCGGCTCGGCTCAGCTCGGCACGGCGGCGCTTTATGAGGCGGCGCGGGGAGGAGCGAGAGGCAGCCGTGACTCACCGGGAGCCGCCCTCGGCCCCGGCCCGCCGCACGGAGACCCGCACCCGGACGCTGCTGTGTGTCGATGTCCATGTCCCCGAGCCCCCTGCACGCGCCTTGCGTCCCCAGCACTCCATGCCCCCCGTGCTCTGTGTCGCCTGCACCTGGGGATACACATCCCACATCCCGCGGGCACTCCCGTGATCGCATCCCATGACCCCACACACACCCCTGGGGGAGCATCCATGGGCTCGACAGGGATGTGGGGCCCAGCTGGGCCCCCCAGTGTCGAGCACACGGGGCGCTGGCTGAGTATCACAGGATTCTGAACAGGCTGGTTTGCTCCCCGATGCTTTAGGATCAGGGACAAGGCAGGGTCTGCACAGGAGGAAGGTGGGTGAAGCCCCCAGGACATGAGTACAACAGTGGCTGGCAGAGCCTGGGTGTTGGCCTCTGGGTGTCCCAGCTGGGGGAAGACAACAGCTTAGCAGATAGAAACCCCCAGGGCTTTAGTTCTTGGCTGCAAGAAGCCATCTCCTGTGTCCCACAGCAGTCCCCGACCCCCAGAGCCAGCCCCTTGACAGCAGATGTGGTTTTGACAACCCACTGGTTACAAAACCAGGGGCCAGGCCGCACACCCCACTCCCCAGCAGCATCAAGGCTGGGAGCCAGTGCAGGTACAGCAACAGGGCAGAAGCAGCCCCCTGAGTCACAGGCCTTGGCAAGTCCTGGAAAATAGTCCCTGAACTCCCAGTGAGTTTTGTTATCCATTCCCAGCAGAGGAGGAGGGTGACAGGAACAGGAGTGTAATCTTGGAGACCTGGCAAGTGCAATATGTTCCCAGCCTCCTGCTGGGATACAGCCAGTGGCTGCATCCTCCTCACAGCAACCATGGGTGTCAAATGGGCAGTGATGGATCAGAGGCAGCTCCCAGGGCAGCACCCAGCTCC
The DNA here is from genome assembly GCF_027887145.1 of Ammospiza caudacuta. Lineage (NCBI taxonomy): Eukaryota > Metazoa > Chordata > Aves > Passeriformes > Passerellidae > Ammospiza > Ammospiza caudacuta. The sequence continues at coordinate 16,460,576 of NC_080594.1, read as the reverse complement.
TCTGCCACCTTCCTGCTCCCACCAATACCAAGCAGCTTAGCTCTGGATGCTACAGGGTGAAAGAGGTGAGCAGGGAATGCAGATGGGTGCGTGGTCATCATCCACCCAATATCCATCCCCTAGGAGAGATGAAAGGAGAAACCTTCCATGCCCTGCAGCAAGGAAGACAACCAAGAAAAAAACAGGACCTTGTCTCCGTTTCCAGGGCTCTTATTTTGGTGTTTGGCACAACACTGCAATGTGGTTTCACTCAAAAGAAAACTCAGAGGATTCAGAACGATGCTGGGGTTCCCCAGGAGGAACACAGCCCACACAGACATGACAGGACTGTGGCCACTTCCTAAATCCCCTGAGCCAGGAGCTGCCTTGTAGCTCTCCACCAGACCCCAGGGCCCTCAGGGAATATGACTCAAGTTTCCACATGCCAAAATACCACTGCTGGCCCTGGGATTGGGGACTTTACCCCACCCACTACCAGAAACTGAGACCAAGCCCACTTGCCCCAGCAGGACTTTGGCATGGCTCCTACCAGCAAGGCCAGGAGGATGTCATGGAGTAATGCTGGGGCAGGGAAACGCCAGCACCAGCCCAATCTTCACTCCATCCCTTTTATTCCAGTGCCAAGAGCAATACGCAGTGAGGGCGGACCTGCGCCCGGGGCAGGGGCATGTGCTCTTGGCTGCTCCTGAAGTACCGTCACCATCAACCACAAGGGCACAGAGAGGAGCAGCACTGGCCCCACCCCATGCCTTGGCTGACCCCCCCCTGAGCAGTCAGGGGACACTGCTGGACTCCAGGGAGGAACACAGAAAATTTGGGAGCATATAAAAGGGTTCCCCGAGGCAGAGCCCACCATTACCATGCTGGAGAGCAGCCTGGTTCCTGCTGGCATACCCGGGGTGCCCAGAGCGGACCTGGCAGCCAGGGGTAGCTAGGTGACTTTCATCTCTTCTTTCAGGGCACTGGGCTCCAGCCTGTCCTCTGCAGCCCCCATATCCCATCCTCGCTGCCAGCAAGGCTGCTCCAGGGTGCTGGCATTGGGGGCTGACAAAGCCTTGGCTCTTCTCTGTCGTGGCCTCCCCTGACAGAGTGGCAGGAAGGAGCTGGAGAACAGCCCCCAGCCCAAAGCTCAGCCCGGCAGGGCACTGCAAAGGGCTGGACAGGGACAGGGAAAGGGGACAAGCGTCTCTTTTTGGCTGCAATAGAAAGTTTTAAATATGCTCATTAAAATAATTGCTTTTTAAAAAAATCCTCCCCTAGCCCCAGCAGGAGGGGCCCTGATGTTGCTGTCCTTGGTGGTGGCCAAGGTCCTGAGAGGTGACGGAGCAAAGCCAGCATCCCTGGTGGCAATGTCCTCTCGTGGTTCCGCGGCTCCCCACCGCCTGCCCTTACTCCAGCCCCAGGATGTAATTGATTCCCTGGACCAGTCCGATGATCACCGGCTGCCAGGCCACCAAGTAGCGCAGCCAGTCCAGCAGCTGCCCGTACATGACATGAGGCCTCTCCCAGCTGGGCAGGAAGGAGTTAAAGAGTCCTGGGGAAATGGATGAGAGAAGCATGGCCCACCCAGAAGCCACCCAAAGGTGCCCCAAAGCAGGGACAGAGAACACAGGTCCCAGAGAGATGGACAAGCACCCAGGAAGGACAGACATGAAGCTTGCCCTGGGCTTTGCAGGGTCTCTGCCAGAGCCACGTGCTGCAGAGACCTGCTGAGGGTACCAGGCAAGCCTCTCACCCCTTGTGTGCTCTACCCACTGCTTCCCTTCCCAAAGTGCTGGCTCCCAGCAGGAGAAAGGATACGGATTACTGAACATCCTCTTGAGATCCACCTTCTCTTTGCAGTATGGACACGTCTGCTTCTTCCCGACAATGCACCAGCCCCGGATGCAGAACTCATGGAACCTGGGGAGTGGCACGTTAAGGGGAACTGGAAGAAGAGGGGGATACATGGCTCAGTGTGGAGGAAACAACCAAGGCCAAGGAAGTCCCCCCAGAGCCATGGAAACATCCCCCCATGTGAGGATGGTGCATTGCACAACCACAGCCCTTTCCTAGAAGGTGCAGCAGCTTCCAGGACAGTGGAAGGAACTCATGGGGCAACAGAACAGAGCCAGGGCGGCAGCATGAAGGCCCTGACCCATGCATGGGCACCAGGGAGACTGAAACTCTTCGGTGATGGTGACCAAGCTCTGTGAACTGCATGCATTTTGGAAGCCTTCTTCAAAGGCTTCCTGGAATTAACATTTAAGGAATTTCTCTGTAAGTAAGGGTCTGACTTACAAGTGCTTGCTATGCTCTTTCAAAAGGATTTGCACAACCTGAGCACAGCCTGAAGAAGTTACAGGAAAATATGAGGTGGCTGCAGATGATTCTGCCACGTACAGGGGTGTCACAGAGCAAACAGACTTTTCCCAGAATATCTCTGCTGCTCAAAACATGGAAGAATGCCAGGCAGCAGCAACAGGAGTCACTTCCTTGTCAGCCCTGGAGCCATAGATGCAGGAGTGCCCAGCCAGCCCTCACCCTTGAGGACCACCAGGAGCACCAACCAGCTCCTCTGGCAGCCACACCACCCCAAGCTGCTGCAGTCCCAGGCCCTTGCACAGTGTCAGCCATAAATCTCAACAGCTCCCAAGAGTTAAATTTAAGCTCCTGTTCTGCCAGCATGACCTTTGCTCAAGCCCAGTTTGGAAACCACCTCGCAGGCAGCAACACACACAGTGCCAGAGGACATCTCATGTGTACACTGAGTCACCACAGGGAAAAAACCCCAGCGTGCCACCTCAGCTGGGACTGAGCACCAACTAGGACTTCCAGTTCCAAAACCCACTTCTCATCAATCAGCTGACAGGAAGGGCTGAGTGAGTCCAGCGTGCTGGAAACCCTGGAGGAGTTTTGGAGAAGGAGGAAGCTGCTGGACTGTGGCCAGAGCAGGTAGCAATCAGCAGTGCTGGACCAGGGGGCTGTTTTCAGAGGGAGCCAGCAGTGTTTCCCCACAGTTCTTCCTTATAGACACTCGGGACCCACTGCAATGCATCTCTGAGGGGCCAGGGTGGCATGGAGCAGGGATGCCTCATGTCCTGACCTCACACCATCACCTCCACCAGAATATCTGCTGGGGGCACTGCCAGGCAGATGGGCCACAGCAGATTTGTCAAAAGCAGGTAAAAACTGAGGTGCAGCTCCATGACTCAGCAGAGGGAACTGGGGATGTGAAGGAAGAGAAAACAACCACTTGGGAGTGGCAACGAAGTAATTTCAGGGACACCTCTTCCCATGCCAAGTCAGTGATGACACAGGCACAGATCACATGCAAAGTCAGCCGGACAGCCCCACTTCCCAGAACAGGCATTTCTCCACCCAGCACAGGAGAAGCCGTGGGGCAGGAGCTCCCTGCTGCCCACCCCAGCGTGGGGCCAGTGAGGCAGGGGGCTGGCACCTGCAGAGAAGGATACACGTGGTTGCAGGAGAGGCGGTAGGTGTTCTCAATGATCCCTTCCTCGTTGACATCCACGAAGATCTGCTGGCCGCAGACGGCGCAGACGCTGTCAGAGAGGTGCTTGGTGGGCATCCCTGAGGCGCTGTAGAACTGAGCGAGGGCAGAGCAGAGGGAGAGCAGTGACAGTGGCACGCCACGTGTCCCACACCCGCGGCGGCACAGCTAAGCTCTAAGGAGGGCTGGGCTCAGCACCCCACGAGTCCAGCCTTGGCCTTTGGGGCTTAAAAACCTTGTTACAGGTCCGGCTGTGGGAAACAACTACAACAGGACAGCTGCTCAGTGATGCAGTGGCCTGTCACACCCCAGCCCCATGCACCCCCTCCCTGTGTCAAGGGGCCAGCCCTCTTTGCTCCCCAACAGCCAGGGGGGTTTTCAGCTGCCTGCCAGGGTGAGACTGGGGGAGAGAGCAGGACAAGTTGGAGGTCACAGCTCCTCCAAATAACAACCTTGGGCTGCCAGTCAGATACAGCGCCTACCTCCAGCCCTGCAGGTCCCGGACACTCATTCAGCAAAGCACAGAGAGAGCAGCCACCCCTCTCCATTTCCCAGCCTCATGGCCCAGTACAGGGCTGACATACCACAGAGAGTGCAGTCACAAAACCAGGTCCCACACACTCCAGCTGCAAGGGACCCCTCGGGATCATTGAGTCAAACTCCCTGCTCCACTGCACTACTAAACCTAAACCATATGACTAAGGGACTTTCTGAACTCTGGCAGACTTGATGACATGATCATGTCTCTGGGGAGCCTGTTCCCTCTGGATAAATAACCTTTACCCCATGTCCAATCTGCACCCCCCCCAATTCAGTTTCACTCCCTTTTCCTCATGGCTGGACAATCACCTCCCCTGGCCACACATTGATGCTGTGCCTGATGCACCCCAGGACACAACTGGCCCCTTTTAGCTGTCAGGACACACTACTGGCTCATATTCAACTTGCTGTCAACCCTAATCCTTTCCAAAGAACTCTCTCTGCACTCTTGTTCCCAAATTTGTACCTATAACCAGGATTACACCATCCCAGGTGGGGAATCTGGCCCCTGTTAAATTTCACACAGTTGGAGCTTGCCCAGCTCTCTCTCCAAGGAGGTCACAGCTCCTCCTGGTTTAATACCCTCAGCAAAACATGCCTCTGGCAAAGCCCTGGCACAGGTTTGCTCTGAACATCCAACAGAGCCCTGAGAATCTAAGAGAAACCCTGTTCCAAGCTGTCCAAGTGTGGCAGGCCAGGGGCTGGAGCAGAACCTTACAGAGCAGCAGCAGAAAGCTCAGAAAGATGGAAACACAAAGTCCAAGACCCTAAACAGCTGCTGAAAAGAAGAAACATGACCTACTCCACTGGTGTCCTAGGTCATGTATTTTTGGTGGAGTGAGTTATTTTGATACCAGGTGAGTGGGCTACAGATTTTAGGCCACTGCGTCCTCTGTCCACAGGGACAGCAAAAGTTGCGGCAGGTACAAGGAAGGAAGCCCACAGTGTGAATCCTTCCCTGGTGGCTGCAGGTCACAAGTTAATGCAAGTACAGTGGTGTCAGAAATGGGAGTGTTCATTGGAGATTTTAAATGCCCAGGAAAAGAAATATTTGTCAGTTCAGCAGGGCTAAACAGATCATTCCACTTCTCCATAGAATCAGAAAATGGCTTGGATCCAGGCTGTTACAAACTGGATCTGGTACACTTCCAGGGGATGGGGCACCCACAGCTTCTCTGGGGAATCTCTGCCAGTGTCTCACCACCCTCAGAGAAAAGAATTTCTTGTCCTGGAGATGGAATCCTGCAGAGGCTGCGCTCTTCAGGAAGAATCTCAGAGAAACTCTTATTATATTAGATCCAGGGACCCTTCCTTGAGGGCAGAAATTCCCTTTTGAGGGAAGCCAAAGCTGCTGCAGAGCCCAACATGTTTCAGACCTCCTGATATGGGGCACAGCTCTGGCCTGGGGTACAATCCACCCTGAACTCACCCCGATGGTTGAGGCCATGTAATCCGCACACATCTCAGCAAAGTCCCGCTCCAGCACTCCATAGTAAAGACCATAGAAGAGGAGGGAGATGCCAAAGTCCATTGCATCTTCTGGTTTGATTCTACAGCAGAAAAACCAGCAACAGGGTTTTTTGAGGGCAAAGTCACTGTAATCATATTCTAGAGAATGTTTTACTCCAGAGAAGCAGTCAAACTCTCTAACAATGAAGCTGGTTTGGGGTAGAGTCTTCTGCCACCACCTATGGACTGGCTGCTTCTTACAGTATGGCAAAAAAAAAAAAAAAAAAAGCCACTGCTGCCCCCAGAGCTGGGGGAGCTTCCAACAAGTGAGCTGGAAGAAGGGCTCTCTAGCAACCCAGACCAGTTCAGGTACCAGCATCCTGTCATCCTCCCAGGAGTGAAAGGACACCCTAATAGTCTCTTTGGTCCCATTAATCAGATTGCCAAGTAAACTGATTTTCCAGAGTAATAGCCAAAGGTGTGTTCCACCCCATCGCCCCAGGAGTGGGAGCTGAAAGATTCACTCACCTGAATAATAGGTTAAGTCCAAAAAGTGTGAACATGACAGCCATGTACCCCACGATCCCAGTGGCATAGCTGATCTTGTATATTAGTAGAAACCATTTATAAACCAGTCTGTAAGGAATTAAAACAAAGAATTTAATTACTTCATTTTCCCTGAATGGAAGTGTGCCAATCATCTGAAGAGTTTTATTTTTCACACCTGTTGCATTTTTGCAGACACTTCACCTACCCCTACACATGGGCAAGAACTTTACATTCCTAATTCAACCTGTCACAGGCTGCTCACAGTCTTGACTACCAAAATAGAATCCTCATGATCTCCAAAGGCCATAAGGAAGTGTGCTGCGTGCTGGGAATGCCTTGGGTGAGGACACCACCCCACATGGACTCCCCACGTTTCCACCCCCCACCCAGGTACCAGGTATATTGGGCTGGCTGCCAGCTAAGTGCTTCACACCCTTTCACATGTGCAGGGCTCTCACACTGCCAGGATGCAAAGCTTAACTCACATCTGTGCAGGGAAACTGAAAAGAGATCCTTGTAATGGTTACCCTGGGGCTGAGGAGTTTCCCAGGAACAGCAGACAAACCTGGGTGTTGTCTGTACCAGAGGCTTTCGAGTTGCCCGGAAGGTGACAAAAGCTGTGACTGCTGAGAAGAGCACCCAGATCACCAGGAACCGCCACCAGTTCAGCTTGATAGTGAAATACAGAGGTACTACCCACATCTGGAAGAGGGTCACCATCTGCAGGAATAGAGGAAAGGCATTTGGAACTTGTTCTCTGCTCCTCAGACACCAGAAACCCACTGTCAGCCATTCTCCTGCCTGCATCAAATGGCCCTGGATTGCACCAAGAACCTGGGGAGGTTTGACCTGTGGCACCTAGAGCAGAGCTCAAAGCACATGAGTCAGACAGAGAGCATCTGAGGGAGCTGGGAGTCTCAGCCTGGAGAAAAGAAAGCTCAGAGAGGACCACCCTGCTCTCTGCATCTACCTGGAAAGAGGTTATAGCCAAGTGGGGCTCGGTCTGTCCTCCCAGGTAACAAGTGACAGGACACTAGGAAAAGGCCTCAAGTTTTGCTAGAGAAGGTTAAGGTTGCATATTGGGAAAATTTCTTCCCAGAAAGGGTGGTGAGACCCTGGCACAGGCTGCCTGTGACAGTGATGGAGTCACCATCCCTGGAGGGATTTAAAAGCCGTGTGGATGTGGCACTGGAGGACAAGGTTTAGTGCAGGGCTTGGCAGTGCAGGAATAACAGCTGGACTCAATGATCTCAGAGGGCTTTTCCAACTCACACAGTTCCATGGTTTTGTGAGGCAGCAGCCACATGGTTTTTGGGACCAAAGGGTACAGCTGGCAGGAGAACACAGAGGAATCATCATCTCCAGAGGAATGTATGAGAGATGATACACACAACTAGCTGTGGTAAGGCGGCTACATAAACCTTCACCTTCCCAGGATCCCAATGCTGCAACCACAGACATCTCAGACAGGAATTACACAAGGCAAGAAGGTTTTGGCTTGCCTCTGCATTACAGCCTATTCCTAAAAGGATCTACAGCTGTGCAGCTGAGCTCCCACAGTGCTGCTGGAGGGACACAGGCAAAAAAGTTTGGTTTAAAGTTCACAGAGAACTACAGGTGCTACCTGGAAACATTAATCAATATTATTACTGTGACCATGAAGCTGCTTCAGGTAACTAACAGACCCAGACAAGCTGGTGGCATCAGCAAGTGGCAGGTCTGCTCAGCAGAGTGCTGCAGTGTAGGAAAGGCATTTTGTGCTGTTCTTGTGCGCCAGGGAAGGCTTCCTGAAGATAAGGAAAGCCCTGTATCTCTCTCCAGGAAGACACCAAGGCTGTCACCATGGTGACGTGATGAAGGAGAGAAAGAGATATGGACTTGAGCTGGCTCACAGAATTGTGTGGCTCCTTTTCACCTATTTAGAGTTTTGTTTCTTTCTTATGACCAATGGGCAGTGAATGTGTCTGTTAAGTAAACGCAAATACCTTGAAAAACTGTAAAGGCAACATGTTGCTTTAACAAATTGCTCTTATGCACCTTCTGATGGAGTCTTGGTGCTTTGTGCCGTGTCATGCTCTATAGACACCACAGGAACCATCAAACCCAGGCTGCCAGCAGCAAGAAGCCCCCATTGCTTCCAAGGGAGCACCCACAAAATGCAGCTTCCCTCAGGACAACCCCCAAGATCTGCTTGTCCATCCCTGATTGAAAGCACTACATCACACCGAGTTATCTGCATCACTTCCAACAGAAACCTGAGGCCTTCCGAGTCATCCATCCTCATCCCCAGCTGGAATCCCGCACGTGCTGGGAGAAACAACAGGAAAACCAGGAACACTTTCCTCATCAGCAAAAGGAGGGCACTGCTCAGCACTCCCATGCAGCATGGCAGGCAGACTGGCTGTGGGGTAACTCACATTGTAGGAGCGAGGGTGCCGCTGCTTCCACTGCACGAGGAGGAGCTGTGCCACCACGAGGGTGGCGATGAGGATGAGCACCATCTCGGCGTGCATGGCCTCGTGCCCGCGGTGCTTGGCGTGCATCCGCACGTGCTCCACCCTGCAACAACCAGGAAAAGAACCTGAAGAGCACGCTGCATGCTGGGCTACAAACACCTCAGGAGAGCCAGAAGGTCAGATGGATAAACAGCACTATGAAGAATTGTGTTTGTGAACAATCCAGAGGGAAAGGGACAAAGGGCTGCTCTGAAACCAGCTAATTTCTACGCTGTGAAAGCCAAGAATGCCACCTTGCCCATCTGAGTGTGAAGGAGGTGACCTGACCTACTGAACATGGAGTGCACAGTTGGCATAACTTGCAATCCCAGAATGGGTAAGGTTAGAAGGGAACACCAGTGGGGTCATCTCTCTCAACCTTCCTGATCAAGCAGTGCCTTCCTGGAGCACGCTGCAACTGTTTGACCCAGAGCGCATGCTAATTCTCAATACCAAACCCTCAGCCCAGTTTTGGAACCACTAACACTGTTCTCCCTCTTGTCCAACAAGGGAAAGGCTGGAAGGGTCAGCGTGGAGAGCAGGAGGAACAGCTGACATCTGGCAAAACCCCCAAAACCCAGCAAATTGCTTCTCTCTACCCTGAGCATTCTGGAACAAGCGATTTCCAGCCTGATACTTGCCAGATACCTGGAGTTTCTTTGCCCAGCTTGTGCTGTTTGACCAAAAAAGCAAGGTGGAATTAAGAGCTGAGAAACATTGATGAGGTCCCCTGTCAGTCATCTGCTCTTGAGGCTGAACAGCCCCAGCTCCCTCAGCCTCTCCCCTTAAGGAAGACACTCCAGTACTCTCACCATCTCTGCAGCCTCCACAGGACCCACTCCAGGAGCTCCCTGTCTCTCTTGTCCTGAGGAGCTCAGAACTGGACACAGCACTCCCAGCGGTGCCTCAGGAGGGCTGAGTAGAGGGGCAGGATCGCCTCCTTTGACTTGCCTGCCATGCTATTCCAAATGCACCCCAGAATCCCACTGGCCTCCTTGGCACACAGGGCACTGCTGGCTCAGGGACAGTTTGCTCTCCACCAAGACCCCAAGGCCCTTCTCCACACAGCTGCTCCAGCAAGTCAGCCTGTGCTGGTGCAATACTGAGAGTCCAGTCTGACTGTCATTTTCAATAAGCATCTGGATTAAATTGGTTTTGCTAAGGAAAAAAGAGGAATTTTTCAAGCCCCTTACTGTAAGGCAGATATTGAAGGGCTGGAGGGTGTCCAGAGAAGGGTAAAAGAGCTTGATAAGGGCCAAGAGCACAAGTCTGGTGAGGAATGGCTGAGGGAGCTGGGTAGGCTCAGCGTAGACCAAAGGAGGCTTGGGGGTGATCTTCTTGTTCTCTACAAGGCCCTGACAGAAGGGTGGGCCTAGGTGGGGACTGGGCTCTTCTTCCAGCTAACAAGTGAGGGGACAAGAGAAAATGGCCTCAGGTTGTGCCAGGGGAGGTTTAGGATGGATATTGGGAAAATCTCTACACAGAAAGGGTTGTCCAGCCCAAGCACAGGCTGCTCTGGGCAGTGGTGGAGGCCCCATCCCTGGAGGGACTGAACAGACATGTAGATGTGGCACCTGGGGACATGGTTTAGTGGTGACTTCAGCAGTGCTGAATGATTGGACTCTATGATCTCAGAGGGCTTTTGCAACCTTAACTATTTTGTGATTTTATATCAAGCAGCAGCTTAAAAAGAAAAATACTATTGCCTTCTAAGACAGCCCATACTTCCCACCATCAAAAACTGGTGATCCTTTCCTGCCCCACTGTGATCACAGGCCATGCTGCTGCTACTTGCTCTGCTCAGTAGCAGGAGCTCAGTTGAGCTGTGTGCTCCAAATCAGCTCCCAAAACTCACCTCCATCTCTCCTCTGGGGACAAGTGTGAAAGATCAATCTAGGGAGAAAAAAAAAACCATCCATGAAATCAGCTGCTGGGAAACTCTGGATTCAGATGCTTTAAATAAGAAACCTCCACAGTGCCAGCAAGCTGTCCTTCACTTTCCCAGGAAGAGCAGCAACTCTCCCTGCTCCTCCACCTTACTTACACTCCCATATTTTATTGGAGCCAAAGCTCTGTGCAACATCCCATGTGAGCAGAACAAAAAGACTGGCTTAAATCCCACATTCACAACCCAGCCAGGTGTCTCAGGGCACAGAGTGGTGATCCCAGTGAAGCCAGTGCTCCCACCAGTGGCAGGAGTCCAAAATCCCACTAGGCTGCAGGGACAGGGGACAGCATGTCACACACCAGCAACAAATCAATGCCAAAGAGATTTCAAAATCACAGTAAAATAAATATTTAGGCCTTGCTTTGCTGAGATAATTGGAAATTCCTCCCAAACTTCACAGGCAGAAGCAACAGAGAGCAAGGGGAGCTGCTGTTATTAGTGATGATTGACAATGGATATTTGTATCCCAACTTCTCCAGTAAGATTCACAAGAAGTATGAATATTCTCACTTTTGGACAGGGGAGGAGTAAGGGGAGCTTCAACACCTCATTTCTGCTTTCATCTGGAGCTTTATATAGAATCAAAGAACCACAGAATGCTTTGAGTTGGAGAGACCTCAAAGGTGATTTTACTCCAACCCTCCTCCCATGGGGACACCTCCTCTAGACCAGGTTGCTCCAAGCACCATCTAACCTGCTCTTGAACACCTCCAGGGATGGGGAATTCACAGCTTCCCTGGGCAAAACCTTCCTTTGATATTGTGAAAAGTGCATATTATATGGCTCTATGCAGATATTTACCATATGTATTTTGATGTATTGATTAGTAGTGCTGTATTAACATTTTAATAGTATGATAAATGTAGTCTTGTAGTTAAAAAGTAACTTTTGTAGTTAAAATAAGAACTATATAAGTGGGATATTTTCTTAAGAAAATAATGAGGCGCTCACACCACATAGCAGCCACAGGACGCCTCAATCTTTCAGAGGAAAAGAATTTATGGTTCTCTTATCAAAAGAAACAAACTTCTTCCTGCCTCAAAGGCACAGTTAGGATTCAGAGGAAGAAGTTGACGATGACCAGACAGAATCCTGTGTTTGAATGGAATTTATGCATCATGTATGAGGTGTATGAATATGCAACAGGCTGTTGTTTTTAAGGGTTAATCCTCTGTTAACGGGTGTCCTTTTTCGGGCTCATGCTGCCCAAAATAAGGTACCCGGACATCTGTAACTCTTTGTTTCTATTGTCTCATATTGTCCTAATTCAATTTGTCCAAATTATTATTACTCTAATTGCATTACTATTTTTATAACCATTTTATTACTATTAAACTTTTAAAATTTTAAAAACAAGTGACTGGCGTTTTTCCTCTAACTGCTGAGGAGCCTCCAGCATCCCTCATGTCCCCACCAGGGTCACTGAGCAGACAGCACACCCTGACCATGGCACTGGGGAGGGAACCCCACAGCTCTTCCCATCACCTTTTCTTGGTGAGACACAAACTCAGGTTAAATCAAGAGCAGCTCACCTGGGCTGGGAACATACATGTGGGGTTTACTGGAGACACTCCAGTATTGCTGAGGCACTGGAGATGAGGGCTGGAAACAAGCCATAGACTTGTTTCCACAAACACAGACTGTTATCACTCTTTCCTGCACACACCAGAGATGTGTACACAGGAACGAGCTCCACCTCACCCCACTGGGTACAGGGCCACAGGCTTGTATCCAACCTTTATGCTGGGGCTCTCCATAGGCTGGTGCAGCAGTCACCTCACCTCACCTGCCTGCTCACCATCACCAGCACACAGGGGTCTGCAGGCAGCAGCTCTGATCACAGCCAGGCTCAGCTGAGGGTGCACAGCTGCCTCGTTTCCTCTGTGACACCTAATTTACCCCAGGGTGAGGAGGTAGGGAAAAACACAGCACAGCAATCCATCTGCCTGATGTGGAACATCTGCTGAGCTTCACCCCAGAGCAACACCTGTGAGAAATTCAGCCCTTGAGAACCAAGGCCTGAAGAAACACTCCAGGACTTAGATGCAAAATCTAAAGTTATGAAAATCCTCGTTGGAGCTCACTGAACTGTGTCAGAAGCCAAGGGAAGGTGGTGACAACCTGACACCAAGAAGGGTGTTTGTGTCAACCAAATTCCCCAGCACCTCTGCTCCTAAAGCAGCCACATCCAGATCCATCAGTTCAGCAGTTGCAATGTAATTTAGAGCAACAATTTCTCCAAACAAACAGGAAAAAGGAGATTTTGAAATGTTTGCTGGTGACTGCACACAGGAGACTCAGAATCCCCTAGTGCTTGCTGGCTCCAGCACAGGTCAATCCCTCTGCAAGCTCTGAGAGTGACCTGGGTGCTCCCACTGCCTCCTCCCAGGCTCTGCCCCACCCTTGCTGGATGAAGATGTTTGACAAGCACCTTCAAACCACAGCAGTAATTTACATTTCTATACAGTGGCTCAGCTTGCTCCTTTGTACCACACCAGCAACCACTCCACAGTGCTGGTGCCATCTTAGAGACTGGGATATTTACCAGCCTATTTCCTTTGGCATTTTCCCTGAATCTCCAAATTCTTCCAGCAAATGCATTCAAGATGCCTCAGCTCCAAATCCTGTGGAAGCACTGCTGGCATTGCTCAGAGCAGGCTTCTCCTGAGCTGTGCTCCCAAGCCAATCAGGGATCCATGGCCCTGGACACAATTTTCTCTCAAGTACAAGGAGTGAGCTTCACCAGATTCCCCAGAGCTCAAAGCTCCTGAAATAACTTTATTAAGGGGGGGCCAGGACATGACAGAGGGGATGTGAGAGGGATCTGATGACTGTCAGACAGGACTTGGCAGAGCAGCCACCCTGAGCCAGACCTTCCAGTTAACCCCTCCTTGATCTGCATACTCTCTTAGCACAAAAGTTTTGGATTAGAGCTAAAAATGCACAGGAATGGTGAAGGAAGCACCTGCTCTTGCCAGCAAGCACTCATTCCACTTCTAGTTTGGGGTTGTCTGATTTTAACATGCAGTTTTTGAGTCTTTTGGGTCTCTTTCTAACCCCAACAGCTAGGTAGAAGAACCTCCACTCCTAAATCTCCCTTTACCAAGAGGGGTGTACCCATGATATTTTCTGAAAAATCCTTTTGCCGGGATTTTTCTCCTGAGGAACCTCAGAGGAAAAGAAAAACAATAATTACCTTCTGCTGTGGAATGCAACAGGTGCATCTTTGATTGGTCTCATGTGGTTGTTTTTAATTAATGGCCAATCACAGTCCAGCTGTCTTGGACTCTGGTCAGTCACAAGATTTTATTATCATTCCCTTTTTATTGCTTGCTAGCCTTCTGATGAAATCCTTTCTTCTATTCTTTTAGTATAGTTTTAATATATCATTTTCTTTTAATATAATATATATAATAATACATCATAAAATAATAAATCAGCCTTCTGAAACATGGAGCCAAGATTCTCATCTCTTCCCTCGTGCTGGGACCCCTCTGAACACCCCCACAGAGGGGTTTGACAAGAACATTTAGGGTGACTGAAGCAGCTGAAGATCAACTCTACCAAGTGTTCAACACCAGCCTACTCCTGTTTCAGCATCCTTCAGCTGCCACACCAACACTGGATCCAGTGTGATACCAACTACAGCTCTCAGACAAACTTTTTGTTTTTAAGAAAAGGATTTTAAAACAATTCTTCTGCTCTCTGTCTCCTCTGTAATTCACAAGCCTCTCAAAAACCTCAGCCTCCTCCAGGTGATGACTAGGAGAAACTGGATATCTAGGACTAAAGTCTAATCCTCTCCTTGGACGTGGCATCATGGCCTTTGGAAGAACCTTGTGCCACTCCCTGGTTTCCTGCAGGAGCTGTTGTCCCAAAGCCTCCACAAACCTGTGATCCCCACCACTGGGACAGTCACAGAATAACCTCCTCGAGAAAATCACAAGGATTGTTGATATGGATAACAGCAAAGCTGGAGCACACGTTCCTCACAGCCCAGGGAGCTGGGAGGATCTCTGGGCAAACACACACTGCTGTGAGCTGACTGTAATCCACTTATGCTCTAAATCTCCAAAGGAGGCAAGAAGAATGCCTTGAGGATGGAGAATAAGCAGCTGCTGATTTCAGCTCAAAGCTCCAGAGCAATCAACAGCCCTGATCTCACTTTCCCACTGGCCCAACTTCAGTCTCTGTCTCTCAGCACCTACCAGGAATAGCCTGAAATAAGAGGAATATAAATTTCCACAGTGCTCTAAGTGCAACCAAGGCAGGTTGGGATGAGGCATACTCTTTAATGAAAGGCTGAAGAGATTCTGGAATCTCAATTCTGCATTTTTTCTGCTTGTAAGATGCAGGAATAAGGAGCAGAGAGCAGGAATTTCCCAACTGATCAAACATTTGGATAACTGGAAATTAAACCTTTGCCTCTGCACAGGCAGAGCCAGGGCCATGGGACATTCGGCTTTATTCTGGTCCCCACCATGAGTGGCTCATCAGCAAACTGCTCTGCCCAAAGAGCTGCCAAGACCTCAGGACAGCACAAGCAGATAGGTTTCACCCCAACCATTTGTGGAACCACAGGGATAAGCAGTCCTATATGCACCTCCTCATTCGCTGCCTCCTTCTGATGCCCTCTCTGCCAGGCCCAAATGGAATGAAAAGGGACCAGAGAATCTTCCACATTTTTACATACAAAGTCACCAAGGAGTATCTTAAAATATAACCAGCAATATAACCAATATAATCTGGGATTCAACCCTCCCATCACCCCACTGCACCACTCTCCAGCAGCAACACAAGGCACAGGGCAGGGGTACAAGCTCCCACAGCTCAGCCGTGCATGAGGGAATCTCCACAACTGGGCCCTGCCAGCAATCTTCTCCAAAACAACCACCAGCATCTGACAATTTTTAAGCCACACCACCAATTCTTGAGGAAAGGCACCAAAAAAATTACCTGACTGTACAAGCTAAGGGAACTTATGACCGCTGCGCAGCTGCTCCCACAGTGCAGACAGGATAGAACCAAGTTCTCCTGGTTCTCTACAACTGGGAAAAACCCTCCCAAGCACGAAGCACAGGGGAAGGTGAAAAGCCACTGCAAAGCCCGGGGCAGCAGTGCCGGAAAGTGGCACGAACCTGTGACAGAGCACCCACCCTGCTTACAATTCCATCTTTCCAGACAGATTTTTTTCCACTTCTGTAATTTTTCATCCCCAGGAACATTAAAAGCCAGCACGGGAACAACAGCTGTGCCCCCATGGCTGCCCTCC
Organism: Ammospiza caudacuta; assembly: GCF_027887145.1. Classification (NCBI taxonomy): domain Eukaryota; kingdom Metazoa; phylum Chordata; class Aves; order Passeriformes; family Passerellidae; genus Ammospiza; species Ammospiza caudacuta. The sequence goes on along the minus strand of NC_080594.1, from coordinate 16,444,830 downwards.
TGCCCCCAGAGCCCGCACTGTCCCTGCCCCATGGGCCCTCCGAAGCTGCCAGTGCCACCCTGCCCCTGTCCTCCCACACCAGGATCTCCCCCGCCCTAACACTCCCCACACCCATTTCCCCAAGGCTCTACAAGATCAAAGTGACCCAACGTCGCCGCTGTCCCATTCCAGGGACCCTCCGAGCCCCTCAGCGCACATCCCCACCCCATTCTCCCAGACCCCGCGTCCCCCAGGCCCCACGTCCGCTGTGTCTGCCCTTCACAAAGCACCCAACAGCGCTGAAGCAGCCCGTCCGCGCCTCGCCTCCCCTGCCCGACCCGGTTCGGCGCAAACCGCGCCCCGCCAGCCCCGTGCCCGCACCTCCTCCGCCTCACGCTCAACGGGGCCGCCAACCTCCACCTCCAGCACAGCCGCCATCTTGCCCCGCCCCCCTAGTAGCCAGCCTGTTCCGCCGCCGTCCGCCAATCACCGGGCACGCTGCCGCACCTTGAGCCAATCGCTGCGCGCGGCGCTGCTCCGGCCACCAATCAGGCGAGGGGAAGAGTGGAACGGCTGCCGGACAGGCCCCTCCGGGCGCATCATAGCGGTGAGCTGTCACCGCCGGCCGCTGGCTCCGGGGTGTGGGCCCGCAGTGGGACGCGTGGCCCCCGTGGGCAGCACCGGCAGCACAAAGCGCCTCGCACCGCCGTGCCGGCAGTGCCGCTGCTGCCCTGCCCACGCTCGCCACTCTCCGCCACCGCCGCACGCTGTTCCGCACAGGGCGCAGATAGCTCCTGAGCTCCGCCCGGGGGCTGCGTGTCGTGTCTCGCCGCCTGTGTAACGTCCCCCGCGGGCTGTGTGCGTGTCCCCCGCGGGCTGCGTCTGTGTAACGTCCCCCGCGGGCTGTGTGTCCCGTTAGGTCCCGCGGCGGGGAGAGGCGCTGAAGGGAGGCGGGAGCGGCGGGGATCGGGGCTCGCGTCATTTGGGCGGCCGAGATCGGTGCCGATGGGGCTGGGCGGTGAGTCGGGACCTCTGGGGTCCCCCAGCTGGGTTGGGTAACGGCGTGGAGAGGCTGTGGGGCACAGCCAGGGCTTTAACAGGGCTGGGAAAGCGGAGAACGACTGGGGAGCTGCAGCGATAGCGGAATGGCGCTGAGGCGTTCTTCGTGCGTCTGGGAACACCGGCCGTGGAGCTGCGGGTGAGCACTTGAGGGCCCTGGAGAACAGGGCTGGGGCGTGTGGGTGGTACCCGGGTGGCAGAATGAGGCGTTGTGGGCTGAGCTGGGGGATTGTGACTCAGATCTGGGGGTTACTGCTGGGACGGGAACCTGAGGGGTGCTGGGGCAGCTCTGGGGGGCACCGAGGCGGTGGGGTGGGACTGGTGAGCTGCTGGATGGTACCAAAGCCAGGAGATGTCCAAGCTCGTCAGACTCTCCTCTCTCCCCACCAGGCACCGGAGGCATCCGAAGGGAAGTTACACTTTGGCAGTGCTGTCTCCAAAGGCTCCAGAAAGGCTCTGGTTAAAATCAGCTGTGTGGTGTCCTTCTCCTCCCAGGTGCCTGGGAGCTCCCTCTGGGGGGCTGGGTGTGGGGCGGATCCCTCTGAGCTGCTGGGGTCTTGGAAGAGGTGGGTCAGGCCATGACAGGGTGCAGTACTACAGAATCACAGAAATTCAAGGCTGGAAGGGACCTGTAAGATCATCAAATCCAACTCATGTTCTAACAAATCAACTAGATCATGGCAGCAAGTGCCACATCCAGTCTTTTTTTGAACTCTTCGAGGGATGATGACTCCACCACCTCCCTGGGTAGATGATTCCAGTATCTGACCACTCTTTCTGTAAAATACTTCCTTCTTAATTCTAACTTGCATCTCCCTTGACGCAGCTTGAGACTGTGTCCTCTTGTTCTATCTGTTGTCGCCCGGAGAAAGAGACCGACCCCCAGCTCACCACAGCCACCCTTCAGGAAGTTGAAGAGAGTGATAAGGTCACCCCTGAGTCTCCTTTTCTCCAGGCTGAACAACCCCAGCTCCCTCAGTCGTTCTTCATACGGCTTGTGCTATAAGCCCCTCACCAGCCTCGTTGCTCTCCTTTGGACACGCTCAAGCAACTCAACGTCCCTCCTAAAGTGAGGGGCCCAGAACTGGATGCAATACGCCAGGTGAGGCCTCACCAGTGCTGAGTACAGGGGAAGAATGACCTCCCTGCTCCTGCTGGCCACACTGTTCCTGATACTGGCCAGGATGCCATTGGCCCTCTGTTAAGCTGAAGGGCAAGGATTCACATCATTCTTGCTCTCTCAAAATGGGATGTTGTTCCTGTAGGTTACCAGAGAATTCCATGCTTCTCCCCATGTCCAGAACAAGCTAGAGCTGGAGGGAGGGTGTTTAGGGAGGGGTTGGTACCTGATGCTGTGTCCCTGGTGTGTGTGCAGGACCCCAAGTACCCCAAGGCAGAGAACCTGCTGAGTGAGGACAGCATCCAGCCCTGGCTTGGCTGCCCCAAGGCTCACAGCAGGCAGCTGAGTGTGGGGCTGTGACTGCAGAGAGCCAGTCCCATTGGCTGTGTTGACGTTGACACTTCCCTGTTCCCCACTCCCGTGCAGGAGCCAGGGCCACGTCCCACAGCGGGGTCAGCAGCTCTGAGCCCCCTTGCCCCGTCCTTCTCGCTGCTCCCCAGGGAACTACAGCTGTGCCTTTCTGCAGGCTGAGGTGGGATGCTCCTCATGGCCCTGTGACCAGCCCTGTCACACCTCGGTGTCCACTGATGACACCAGCTGACTCAAAGCTGGACCAGAATCACTGCAAGGTTCAGGTGTTTTAGGAAGGTAAGGATTGATCCACAGGAAAAGGGCATGGGGAAGAGCTGTGGGCCTGATCGTGGGATGAAGCTGATTAGGGAGGATGGTGATGGAATGGGGCTGCCAGTAGGATGAGGCTGATAGGAGGGTAGAAGGACAGGTAGGGAAGAGGACAGGTAGACCAGGGTTTAGGGTTGTTTATGGGCTCAAGAAAGCTGTACCAGCTCTGCTTCCCTGCGCTCTCTTGTGCCCATAATCCCCCACATGTCCCGGGTGGCACAGCAACAGAGAAACAAGCAGAGGCAGGAGTGCTGTTGGGCCAGTGGCCAGTGCTCTTCCCCACAGCAGAGCTCAGAGCCGACCATGGGGCAGACAGGGACCACGTGCTGTGACAGCTGCAGCTGGTCTGGAGCTGCACAGTTAAAATTGGCCATAACAGACCCCAACTTGACCAGCCTGGTACATTAAAGAGTAGAGGTAAACAAGTCCCTGGGTAAGACAGTGATAAGTAGGATTTGAACTCCAGCAGGGGAGCCCAGCCAGTCCCATTCAATCCTGAATGCAGACATCAGCTGCCCAGTGAGCTGGGTGGTGTTGAGACCCCAGCCAATCAAATGTTCAAGTGCAGGAGTTCTGAAGCCCCTATAAAAGGGGGTGCCCACCAATAAACTTTGGCTCTTGTTGCAGGAACTCAGTGTGTTCAGTGTTTGCTTGTGTTCTTTTGTGTCCGATAGCGACACTCTCCTGCAAGGCTGCCCCTCCCTATCCCCAGGAGATCCAGGGAGGAGAACCAACTGAGGAGCTGCCTGTGGAAGCTGGATGGGGCTGCCTGGAGCCCAGCCCACCTCAGCCACTCTGCCTGGATGGAGCTGTTGACAACACAGAACCAGAACCAGGCCCTGAGGCCCAGAGCAGGCACGAGCACCCTGGGGCGTCACCTGGAGCTGCTGGCCAAGGATGTGGGAGGTCCTGCAGTGCCAGGTGAGTGAATCTGCACAGCTGTGTCCTGGGCTGGCTCCCAGCCACTGTGGGCAGCAGGGCAAGGGGGGAATTCTGCCCCTCTGCTCTGCTCAGGTGAGAGCCCACCTGCAGAGCTGCTCCAGCTCTGGGACCCCCAACATCAGAAGAGTGTGGAGCAACTGGAATGAATCCAGAGGTGTCAGAACTCAGTAGATCCCTCCGGGTGTCCAGAGTTGCCGAGGACCCCACTGGGGGGCTTGGAGACCCTGGCATGCTGCCCAGAACACCTGGGGATTTGATTTTGACCCTTGGAGCAAGTTGCCAACTTTGTATGAGGATGTGAAGGTCACACAGGTTTGAATAGTGTAATAACAAAATGATCACAGGGTGAAAATGTAGATTTTAGGATTTTTGGTACAGTGGTTATGGGGACAAGATGGAGGAATCTGGGCGTGTCTGACCTTCCTCCTTTTGCTTCTTGTTCTCCATTTTCTGCTGGGATGTTGGCACTTTGGGATTGGTCTAGAGTAGAAGTGCACTGTCCAACATAGGTGATAGGTATTGGGAATTAAGTGTAAATAGGATATACGTAGTTTGTAGTATAAAAGGACAGCACCGCCTCGGGGGCGGTCAGAGCGCTCGTGGCTGCCCTGCAGAGCAGATCTCTGCCGGGCAGAAAGAAAATTTTATAGATAAGAATTAATAAACATCCTCAAGACCAAAAAGTGAAGAGTCCAGACTCGTTCTTCATTTGTGCAGAGACATCCTACGCATCTCGGGGCAGCAATTACCAACAGCAACCCAAGATTTGGCATCCCTGGCTGGGCACGTTCCAAGGGGGCACTGATAAACCTCTTGGGAAGCAGCCAGAACAGCCTGGGAAGCAGCAGCCACTCTCAAGGCCATCCAGAGAGCTGCTGCCGAAGGGACTCGTAGCAGAACAGTCCGGAGGGAGCCAGAAGGTGCCCTGGATCCTCTCTCCTGTGAACTGCTGGCATTTCCAGCTGGACCTTCAGACTGCCCCGACAACTCGGATTTGGTAAGAAGGTCAAAATTAAGAACATGGGGGGAACATGTTCCCAGGAACAGTTAGGGATTTTGTCAGCCTTACAAGGCATGGCAGAAGCACACCCGATGGAAATTTCAAAGAAAGAGCTTAGAGATCTTTTGCTATGGGTATGCTGTAATTATCTGTACCATCTGCACGGGTGATGCTGGAAGCAACCTTAGCAAGATATGGGCAGGTTGCCAAACAGCAGGTTCCTGAAACTCCCACAGGGGCAGAGGGAGGGGAGCAGAGGCAGAAGCAGAGGTTGGCTCTTGTTCCAATTGTCCCAGGGGAAATAGCTCCCACAGAAGGGGAGCAGGAGGGAACTTCATCACCTCCGATTCCCTCATCACCCCGGAAGCCCACGGGACCTCCAAAACGCCCAGAATCCCCAGATACTTCAGGTTTTTCGGGCTCCGACTCAGACACCCTCTCACTCCCGGGGGAGCTCAGGGCTGAAATTTCCCCAAGCGAATTCGAGGAATCGGACTGTGCCATTTTAGAGGCGTGTCCTCCCGATTCGCAGGAGCCAAAGGGACACAGGGTAGGGAAAACAGCAGAGTCGGGCCGGGGGGCCGAAGTGGGACCAGAGGGGGCAAAGCTCTCTGGCGGCGGGCGCGGTCCCGCGGGCGGCGGCCTCAGGCGGCGGCGGGGCAGCGGCGAGGGGGGGGGGGGAAGGACCCGGTGGGAGACTCGGGAGCTGACGCGGTTTGCGCGGTGCCGGCGGCAGCTTCGACGGGCGCGGTGCAAAAAACGCGAGCGAGGGGCAAAAATCGCGAGGCAAATGTGGCGCAGCCACCCGGGGACAGCTCTCAGACCGCGGCGACAGCGTCCGGGGACGAGCCCGGCGGGACAGCTGCACAGTCCCAGCCGGCACCCGTAGGCAGGCGCGCGGTGATGACGCCGTACCCGGATTCGGGACGCGGAGATCTGCCCGAATCGCAGCGCGGGCAGAAGCCCAGCGGGAATTGCGCGCGCCGGTGGGGATGCGGATACAGTGCCGGGGGAAGAGGAGGGGATTCAGGAACGGATCAAACCGGGGGGGGAAACATCGGAGGCGGAACGGGAAGGAGACAGTGACGTCAGTCTAGGGGAGGCAGGAGGCGTTCCCGAGCGGCTGAGCGCGGTCGGAGGCGGGTCCGCTCCCCTGTGACGGCACGGGCAGGGAAGGGGCGTGCTCGGGGCTCGGTCACATCCCGGGGCTCCGCCCCCTCTCCGGTTCCCGTCCCTCCAGTCCCAGTCCCTTCGATCCCGACCTCTCCAGTCCCGGGGAGACACACACGTATCCAATCTCAACTGCTGGCTCAGTCAAAAATCACAGTCTCGGTCTCACTCAAAATCGCGAACGCTGCAGTCAGCCGAACAGGAGCCGATCGCGGTCGCGCCGCCATCACGGTCAGCCAGGCGGGCGACAGCGCCACCTTGTGGTGGCGTCACCACATTGCAGGACATGCCAGGCCTGCCCGACCAAGCCACAGCGCCGTCTGGTGGCGGGACTGCAACATTGCAACACTTATTTCCAACTACGTAGAAAAGGAAATCTAAATCAAAGACAAGTACAACACAACAAATGGAGTTTTCATCAGCTTCTGAATCTCATGAAGCTCAAGACACTTCTGATGAGGCACAACAACAGGATGATACAATAGGCATTGCTGCCTCAGAGGGTGTTCCAGCAGGGATGTTTTCAGCAGCAACAGCAGTCAGTTCTTCAGGCAGGAAGCCAAATACCTTCTACAATATTTAAGCACGGCCATGGGAACACAAGCACGAGAATTTCAGATTCCTGTTCCGGATTTAGGAGCAAGGCCAAAGACCTCAACAAAATGAGGATTCCAGAGACACCAATGACTTCTACAACTCCACTGTACATGCAGATACCCATGGAGATGCAGGTTCCAGAAGAAGACAAAGTTGAACAACGGATTGGACAGATATTACAAAAGAACTAGGAAAAGAAAGAGACTTATTACAAGGTTGGGGAGACATCACAATGCCAGTGACATATGATGCACAGGGTCAAAATCAAATCCCCAGCTGTTCTGGGCTGCATGCCAAGGTCTCCAAGCCCCCTGGTGGGGTCCTCGGTAACTCTGGACACCCAGAGGGATGTACTGAGTTCTGACAGAGAGGAGGCTGTGAAGATGCTCTTCACTGCTGGAGCCCCTCTACTGTGGAGGCAGGCTGGGACATCCAGGGCTGTTCAGCCTGGAGATGAGAAGGTTCTGAGAACTTGGAGCCCCTTCCACTGCCTAAAGGGGCTCCAAAAGAACTGGAGAGGGATAATAGCCTGGGAGGACAGGACAAGGGGGAGTGGCTTCAAATTGACAGAAGATAGGGTTATATGGGATATTACAAAGAAATTCTTCCCTGTGAGGGTGGTAAGACACCAGCACAGGTTGTTCAGAGCAGCTGTGGCTGCCCCATCCCTGGAAGTGTTCCAAGGCCAGGTTGGATGGGGCTTGGAGCTACCTGGTCTAGTGGAAGGTGTCCCTGCCCTTGGTGGGGGGGGGCTTAGAACAAGATGAGCTTTAAAATCTCCAACCCAAACTGCCTTCTGCCTCTGTCATTCCTGCTTTTCCCCAGGCTCTGCACTGGATGTGCCTGCTGGTCCCTTGAGTACCTGCAGGCAGCTGGACAGGCACTTGCTCACAGTCCTGTTGGCAGGTAGTCCCCTGGGTCACTGTCTTCTCCTGCCCTCACCTGGCTGTTTACTGCTCTCAGCTTTTCCCAGACAATTCTGGGCACAGCCCTTCACTCTTTTGGGCTGGCAGGATGTGGCATAGGGTACCTCCAGCATGTTACCCCTGTGCAGGGCTCCAGCTGCCACCTCAGGGATGCCCAGGGGGAAAGGAACAGCCCAAGCCTGTGGTTCCCAAGAGAGACAAGTCAGGAGAAATGACAGAGGACAGGCCAGCAGTGATGGGGAGATGGTGTCTGCCCCATCTGCTCAGGTGGCTGCTTGGCAGGGGTGTCCTCTCTGGGCAGTAAATGGGCATAGTGGTGGCAGTTCTGTAGCTGGGACACATCACTCCTACTGGTGCCCTGGCACTGGAAGGGCATCACTGTGTATTCCCAGGCTGCCATGAGAACCATCAGGGAGGGTGTCAGTCCAAACCCCACATCATCCCAACACTAGTGAGTCTGTGACAACCATATCACCTTCCCTTTCCACAGACCACTTCCTGCTGAATCTGCTCCCCACACGCCTCCCAGTGTGGAGAAGAACCTACTGTGGCCTGGCCTTGCTTGTGCCCTGATGCCTGGGTGCCCTGCCCCATTTGCCCTTTGGCATTGCCCTTTGGCGTGGCAGGGATGGAGCAGTGTCGCTGTTGAGGCGGTCACGACAAAAAGCAGACCCCACAAGCAGTCTCAGTTGGCAACTCTTTATTATTGAACATGGCTGAATTTATACACTTTCCAGTTGTTTATGCTGCTTCTACCCTAACTATTGGCCACAATAAGTCAACATAATACCATTAGTGAGAAGTTACAGTGACTTCAACTATCTTTCTAAAAATACTTCGTCTAGCTGCAAGGTTCTCTTATCTTTCTTCTCTTGGTCTACTTGGTTACAGCCTTGGAGAGAGCTCCTTATCAGCTTCGTCATACTTCTCGGCTTCTTCTCACTCCTTTAGCTAACAGGCCTGCTGTTAGCCCCTTCCACAGAGCAGCATGCTGGCAACTGCAGGGAGACACCAGCTAGTACTGCCATCTGGGGGTCAGCCTGCTGTGGGGCTGGCAGCAATGAGGGAACTGAGGGGACACAGGGAGGGAATGTGATTGAGGGTTGCTGTGTCCAGGGAAGGCAGAAGGCTCAGCCCTTCGCCTCTGGAATGGCCTCCTTGCCAGCACTGGGAGCATCACGAGTACCAGACACACCACTGGATGCTGGGAATACTGGGCACAGGAATCCAGGATCAGTGGGAACATGTGGCAAATAGGGGCCACAGTAGCTCCCTCAAACGCTGGAACCCATCTTGTGCCCAGTGGGAGCTGTGATGAGCTCCTTGTTCCCAGTAGGGTGCTGTGCTGGGGGACTGGGCTGAGCTCACCGGGGGGGTGTCAGGGCCCTGGTGGGTCTCCTCCGAGAGGCGCTTCCTCCGCTGTCGGGTGGTGATGCTGCCGGCCTGGCTGCTGCGCTGGCTGCTGGCGGCCACGGGCTGGGAGGACTGCCTTCTGCCACGCTGCAGCGTCTCTTCTGGGTCCCCCATCTTCACATCCTCATCTGTGATGGTTCCCAAGGAGGTGGAGGGCTGGGGAGAGGATGTGGGGATGTTGCTGAGGGGCACTGTCCGTTCCCAGACCCCCTCCCAAACCCCAGTTCTGGACAAAGGGCTGCCTGACCTCCCCCTCCCAGCCCTTACCATGCTCTCTAGGGGGTGTTATAGGTTAGTTGTGGTGGGGAATTAATCACCGACTAATAAGTCCAAATAAAATGAAATTTATTAATTAATACAGCAAGCGATAATAGGCAAAGTCACCGCCCTGGGTGTGCTGGGTGACAGGAGAGTCCCCACTCTACCACTGCCGCACTCTTCTGATATTTCGTGGAGTTCTTACACAGTCCTGCTTCCGGGTTGATGTGTAGTACTCTGCATATTCTTCTTTTGTGTCTAGGTGGTCATAGTCCACCCCCCGGAGGTCTGAAGATGAAGATTGGTGTTTTCCTTTGTCTGATTCCTGGAATTTTAGGCTCAATCTGCTGAGTTCCTGGAATCTTAGGTTTACTGAGCGGATAAGCTGATACTGTGCTATCAATCATAGCAAACCCCCTGTTGAAGTGAGGGGGAGAATGACCATCCTATAATGCATCGAACTCCGAATTTATTGATCGATCAGTCACTTTAAATAACAGTGTTAATTAACTTCATGCATATTCCAAAATACAGCTTTATGATAGGCTAACAGAGAAAACTCTAACCACTCCTTTTGTTTTACAATACCGTTGATTGTTTACATCAAACAAAATCAGTGTTCTCACTGTGATACGAATGGTTCTCAAAACTTCCATAACTGTTCCCAGGGTGCCATCTTTTCCCAGAGAGGATGTTACCTTTGTTATGGGAAGACTGCCTGAGAACTTTATTGTTTATACAAGGATGCCTGAGAGAGACTAATTGTTTATAGAAGTCAGGCTGGAAACTGCTTTGAAACTGCTTCACAGCTACCTGTTACTTTTCTCTCAGCTGCATGGCTTCGTGGCCTTTTTCTTTAAGCCATGCTTGAACTAAACTCCCGACATTTCCCCCGTTTTTTTCTTTAAGAGAAAGGAGGTTAGTTTGCCAGGTCTTCTCTATCATCCTACTAACCATCTTTTGGATACAGCCACAGAAACAAGGTAATATAAGTAAAAGCAATAAGAGTACCCCTAATATCCCTATAGCATATGTTATAAGGTTTCTTAGCCAGGGTCCCAATCCGAAACTTTTAAGCCACCCATCAATACCTAATCCTTCTTCTTCCTTAAGCTTAATAAGCCCTAGCCGTAGCTCTTTTATTTTAGCATGAATAGATACAGAATGATCAGATAAATTCATGCAACACATTCCTTCAAACTCTTCACACCCATGGCCTTGAGCTAATAATAAGAAATCTATAGCAGCTCTATTTTGTAAATCAGTGTGGTTAACACTTTGTACATCTGAAGATAACATATCTAATATCTGTGAAGTTCTATTTAGTTCACCCTTAGCCCAACACCCTATTTGTTTTGCTAGAGTCAATGCTTTGCTTGCAGCACTCCATGGTAGGAGAGCTGGAACAATCACTTGTTTAAATCTATTCCAGAACCATGGATCCCCCACTGGACTATAGTCCAAGTCATGTAAGCTGCGCCCTTGCCTGCTTGTCTTATGACTTAATTGCATTAACACAAATATATTAGGGTGAAATAGTAATAACTTGCCTAAATAACAAGGTCCACCCTGAGGTTGGGCTGGTATTCCATTCCAGGCTCTATCTCCACAAACCAGAAATATTCCTGTAGGTAATTTCTTAGGTGTCATGATGCTAGAGCCTTTACAATGGCTGTAGAGTTGTTTAGACACTATGTTTGGCTTTAGAGCTGAATCCAGAGTAGCCCATGTTTGTTTATATGGATTCATCTTTTGAGGATTAGAATAATCAAAGCTAAACCATCCACTGTTGGAAGTGCTGGTCATGCTAGCATTTGCACTTCCAAAAAGCTCTAACTCCTCAGGTGGAGAATGCAAAGGAATATTAAGAGATTGAACTAACAGGCATTGACGGTAGCCATCACTCTGACTGGCAGTATACCCTTTAGGCAATTTAATATTTACCATACTGTGCATACATAAGGCACGGTTATTAATAAAACTGCAGAATTCTTGAGGAGACCATACTGGGAGTCCTACCAAACAGGTTCGAAAGGGGTTGGTAACTCCTCCAATGCTGAGACAAAGCGAAGTCTGATTAATCTGCCTAGCAAGTGTTAGCCATACATTATTTCTAGGTTGACTAAAATGTGTTAACTTAAATTCTTCAGCTACCACTACACTAAATAATATAATAAAAGGAAACCTCATTTTTCTGGTTTTACTTTGACCTTCTTCTTCTTGTCAGTTTTTAACCTTACTGTTCCCGAGACCTGAAGACCACACCTTTGTAACTTTTTAATGCAGTTGTCTAATGCCTGATTGGGATCTCCTTTTATAGGCCCTACAATGGAATGTTGTGTTAAAGGCACCAGTTTTCTACACCTTACAGAGGCTATATATGATGCACTTTGAGCTTTAACCCTTTTTAAAATACACTGTACCTCCCACCGATAATAAGCCAAGATTTTCTGCTCATGTGATTCATAAAGATCTAAAGCTGAGGCAGTGTTTAGTCCTGTTGCATTCCGTAGAGCCCACTCCCAATTATGTTCCCAGTTATGTCTATAATTACAGGTGTCACACCATAAACGAAAAAGTGACAACTGATCCACCCAAAAGGTCTCATCACAACCTCCACAACACAGTGCAACCCAAGCAGCACAATGTGGGCTGTGACATTCAAGGCAGTTCTCTTTTGCCTATCCTTTTATATGGAAAGATGATAATAATTCAATAATGTCAATCAGTTCCCCGGTCGTCCGGCAACAGCGTTTTATCCCAAAGGGTTAAAACCACCCTCAGCTGAGCCACAATGTCCGGCCTTATCAGGCATTGCACGGTAGGTGGTAATTGGACTAAGAAAAGAAAGCTGTTAGCTGTTTTCATTTATGTAAACCTGGAGAGGAGGTGAATGGCAAGTCTGAAAACGATCCTTTCTGTCCATGAGATTTTCACATCCACCTCTTCCCTGGGTTTCTCAAAAATGTTCAAAATCAGTTTTATAGTCTGTAATCCTTTAGTCATTTGGCTGAAATGGCATCAGCTGGGCGATTCTCAGTCCTTTGTTGATTTGGAGTGGTGAGAAAGTAGTATGCACTTGAAGCACTTAAAATACTTAACTTAGCAGACTTATTTTCAAATTAACAGAACTTAACTGGCTTCAAAATTCTATGGGCTAACTGTGCTACACTCTTTGCAACATAAGAATAGGCAATTCTAATAACTAAATAGTATTTTCAGCTAGCAAGGTTTCTCTGATGTTCACAACAACACTTTGAACACAAGTCATAAAACAAACACCTATTGTAAAAGCATAAATCTATCTAACATCACTTAAACTTAATAGCACTTATACTTAAAATACTTAACTTAAAATATTTAAACTTAATAGAACTTAACATTACTTAAACTTATCTTTACTTAAACTTAATAGAATTTTAAATCAACAGAACTTACATGTAAAATCTCTTAATTCTAACAAAACTATAACAAAATCTAACTGATTTTAAACTTATTTGTAAATAATGTAAGATCAAACTTAACAGAATCTAACTTATCTTAAACCTAATATGATTTAACCTTAACAGACCTCGAACTTAACAGAAAATAAACTTAACAAACTTAACCTTAATAGTATTTAGCATTTAATTTAACTTAGACTACTTAATAACAGATAAAACTTACTATAGACATAAAATATAGCATTTACTATAACTTACTTACAGGCCTGATTCTAAAATATTAAGCTAAAATAACTTTGTTCACGTGTTTGCTATAGCATTTCTATATCAAAAAGCACACTCACAACATCTCACTCATACAATCAGTCTAACATATCTTAACATTTTTAAACTTTCCAAAATATAATTCTAGAGTCTGATGTTCCACTGACTGAGCCATCTGGGCTTCTGATGTTAAAGTCTCTGCCAATACAGGTGATTTCAAGACAGCATACCAATGCCGAGCCAAACCGGCCGAAATTTGACCCATGCATACAGTACGCTGATTCCTGTTTCAGTCTCTGCCAGGAAGAACTAAAGTGCTTTTAACTTTCCTTGTTTACCATCACTTGTTTCTTAATTTCAACAGGGATCTTTTCCTTTTGTTGACAAAAGTTACATCCATTAGGCTGTTAGGTCTTAAACTGAAGCTTTTGCCGGCTGTGGGGGGAGGGAGAAATGCTCCTGCTGCAAAAAGCGCTCCAGTCCCGCGGTGCGTGTGTCGGAGCGGGCGAAAACCCCCCCCCCTGCGCTGGGCTCTTTGTTTACTCGCTGGCAGGCTGACTCCGCTGCAGGCACCGCTGCACCCGTGGCTCCCCCCGCGGCGGCTTCGCTCTCTCCCCGCGGTGGCTTCGCTCTCCCCCCGCGGTGGCTTCACTCTCCCCCCGCGGCGGCTTCGCTCTCCCCCCACGGCGGCTTCGCTCTCTCCCGGGGCGGCGCGCCTCGGCTCCCGCGGCGGCGGCTCCGCTCTCGCCGCTATAGCGCAGCATTTTAGGCGGTCGCTCACCGCGGCTGCTCCCCATGGCGGAGCGCCCGTGCCGAGTTCGGAGTAGCACAGACTCGGAAGCGCCACGAGCTGCTGCCGCTGTCTTGCACTCAGGGAGATAGTAAAATAGTGCATCATATATCATTCGCCATGGCCTGCTTAGCTTCTTGGCAGTTTTACCACTCTCTAAAGCAGCCTCTGACAATAAATCACCGAATTCACGCAATTCCGTTAACTCGTAAACTGTGTGGGGATTCACAAAGACTCCCCGTTCCAGACCATAAGCCAAAAGACCTTGCAATTCCTTCCGTAAGTCTATTCCCTTAATTTGCCTTTTTTGCAAAAACATAATAAAAAGTTCATATGCGGCTTGTCTTTCCATACCTCTTTTTAAGTGCGCACTTTCACCTAGCAGCATTTTCCCAGACTATGCCGCAAATCAGCTGGTCCCATCTATATGGTCGCCAGGGCACGGCGCGTATCGGCGGTTTTCCTTTTTTCCTCCGCTTTAATTTCGCACTTATTGCTGCTCCCGCTGCTTCGGAGCCTGAACCATTCCTCACTTATCCTTTGGTGTTCGCAATCCCCGTGATGGCCGCGATCGTCGTGGTGTCCGCTATCACGTCCAGGTGTCACCAATTTGTTGAAGTGAGGGGGAGAACGACCATCCTATAATGCATCGAACTCCGAATTTATTGATCGATCAGTCACTTTAAATAACAGTGTTAATTAACTTCATGCATATTCCAAAATACAGCTTTATGATAGGCTAACAGAGAAAACTCTAACCACTCCTTTTGTTTTACAATACCGTTGATTGTTTACATCAAACAAAATCAGTGTTCTCACTGTGATACGAATGGTTCTCAAAACTTCCATAACTGTTCCCAGGGTGCCATCTTTTCCCAGAGAGGATGTTACCTTTGTTATGGGAAGACTGCCTGAGAACTTTATTGTTTATACAAGGATGCCTGAGAGAGACTAATTGTTTATAGAAGTCAGGCTGGAAACTGCTTTGAAACTTTGAAACAGGTAGCTTCACAGCTACCTGTTACTTTTCTCTCAGCTGCATGGCTTCGTGGCCTTTTTCTTTAAGCCATGCTTGAACTAAACTCCCGACAACCCCCCACCCATATTAACAGTTTACTAAACAGATAAGCAAATGTTTGTGAAACCCATTGTCTTTGGTTTCACCTTCCTTATCCTTTTAAGTCTGGAAATGTACTTAAGCAAACAAATTGAGGTGGTGCAACTTTGTCAGCTTTGATGAACAAACTTAAAGTTTTCACCCATTACAGGGGGTAGCTGGTTTTCAGGTGGGGAGGGCGGGCCTGGTTCCGCCGCTGCAGCTCTGCAATGCGGTTCCAGTCATCCAGCTGCTCCGGCTCATCCTGGCGCATGCCCCGCTTCATGGTGCTCTGGCCTAAATCCAAAGCAAGGAAGGGTCAGGGGGCTTCCAGGTAAGACCTGACTCCGCCAAGGCAGGGCAGAACCCCACAGCCAGCAGTCCCGGTGCCTTCCCCGCCCATACACACCGAGGCTGGAGCTGCTGGTCCGCTGCAAGCGCAGGGAGCTACGCGTGACTGGTCGGTACCCAGGGAGGCCCAGCAGTACTGAATGGCTAGGGCTCTTCTCTGGGGAGGAGGCTTCCAGCTTTGCAAGGGTTTCCTGGGAGGGGAAGCTGGTGAGGGAGCGGGTGGAGGCACCTGAGCGCAGACGGCCCTTAGCAGGGGAAGATGTTTTTGTGGACTGAGCCAATGGGATGTTCTTGATGCAGACCAGTTCCTCAGACTCACCCTGGTTCTGAGTGTCCAGGTTTAGAGCAAATTTGGGGAAGAATCCCCCAAAGGAGCTCCGGTGGGAAAAGCAGATCCAATTGGCCCCTCCCCCCAACTGGTCCGGGAGGAAAAAATACCTCCTTGGAGAAAGGTGGAAAAAAACTGTTTATTAAACAATAAAACCAAAACAATATCAAACAATGAGACCCCTTGCCACTCTAAACGAGATGACAAACTGAGAAAACCCCATCCTCAGGTTGCAGCTCACTCAGTCTTTGATCTGTCTCTCCGGTGCTGGAATTGTCGCAGGCCAGGCCCAGCCCTGTGGGCCACAGCTGCAGCTGCCGGTGCTCTCCTGGGTGTTCAGTCCAGAGCAGTTTCAAGGGGTCCAAAGAAAAGGGAAAAAAAAACAGTCCAGGGAACTTCTTTGCCTCAGCTGGCTAACACTAACTAAAAAGCAAAAGAAGAGCTCTGTCCCACTGTCTGTCCACAGACAACACAGTCAGGAGCAGGAATGTGGAGGAGTGAGTGCAGTGTCTGAAAACAAACTGCGCGCTTCTTTTCTCCCCGCCTTCACTCTCTGGAAGACTCTTAAAGGTACAAAACTTATTATTCAACATAAACAGAATGAGACGATTGGGGATAAAAGCATCATATAGTCAACCCAGGACATTCCACCCCTTATCCCCATATCGTCTGCTTACTACTAAAACTAATATAAATTCTAACTCTACAAGTACATATATGATACATCCATTATACAGCTATACACAGACAATGGTAACAACATTCAGCAAACAGTGATATTTACACAGGTTTTATCCAACAATCAGATCTCCCTGAGGTACACATCCTGTTGTTCCATCTTTTTTGCACCATGTGCAACCTGGTCCCTGAGCAAAAACAACCCCACAAATGGGTTTGTCTGTATTCGAGGCAGGATTAATCCAAACTGTCTTCCCTAATAAACCTCTGACATGTACCACCGGGACTTTGTCTCCATCTACTCTCTGCAAAGGCTCAGATTGGGCAGGGCCCACTCGGTTAGTAGAGCCTCTGGTGTTAAATAACCAGGTGGCTTTTGCCAGATGCTGCTCCCAGTTTTTGAAAGATCCCCCACCCAAACCTTTCAATGTGGTTTTTAACAGCCCTTTGTACCTCTCTACTTTTCCTGCAGCTGGTGCATGGTAGGGGATATGGTACACCCACTCAATGCCATGTTCCCTAGTGCAGGTGTTGATAAGGCTGTTCTTGAAATGAGTCCCGTTGTCTGACTCAATCCTCTCAGGGGTGCCATGTCTCCACAGAACTTGCTTTTCAAGGCCCAGGATGGTGTTCCGGGCTGTAGCATGAGACACAGGGTGGGTTTCCAGGTGGCTTCCAGTGCTGGCTTCCACCATGGTCAGCATGTAGCGCTTGCCCTGGCATGTCTGGGGCAGTGTGATGTAGTCAATCTGCCAGGCCTCTCCATACTTGTACTTGGACCACCGCCCACCATACCAGAGGGGCTTCATTCGCTTGGCCTGCTTGATGGCAGCACGCGTCTCACAGTCATGGATAACCTGAGAAATACTGTCCATGGTTAAATCCACCCCTCGGTCTTGTGCCCACTTATAGGTGGCATCCCTGCCCTGATGGCCTGAGGCATCATGGGCCCATCGAGCTAGGAATAACTCTCCCTTGTGTTACAACTCAAGTCTATCTTTGACACCTCTATCTTTGCAGCCTGGTCTACTTGCTCATTGTTTTGGTGCTCCTCATTAGCTCTACTCTTGAGAACGTGAGCATCCACATGGCGGACCTTCACAGGCAGCTTCCCTACCCAGGTAGCAATGTCTTTCCACTCATCAGCAGCCCAAATTGGTTTTCCTCTATGCTGCCAGTTATTGGAATATGAATGCCAATATTACCAGGTAGATTGTGCCTGGGCCAGTCTGACCCTTGCTGCTAGGCCAAAGGCGGCAACTGTGGTGTATCACCCCAGAGACACCTTTAGCTTGCTGGTGGTTGCAGCTGGGCAGCTGAACAAGTCCAGGCTTGTTAGGAACTCCATTTACCTCAGGAGAGAAGGCTTCAGGCTAATGGTGAGGAAGAAGGAGACGGATTCTGCCGGAGGGTTATATCCAGAGCTTTATTCCATGGTCACAGAGGTCTGAATTGTGGTAACAGCTCCAACAGAATGCAGGCCGCATGGCTTGATTCACCTTTTAAGCTCCCAGGGGAGGGGGAGGGAAGGGGCAGGTGAGCTACCAACCAGGTGGGAGGGGCAGGGTCTCAGGGGAGGATGACACCTAGATAGGCCAATGACCTCTGGGCATAGGGGCATCTTTTGAACTTGACCAACCACATGACGACCTTCCTGGAATGTTAAGCCTGATTGACAGGACTCACTCAGCAAGGGGGCAAGGGGGAAGGGAGAGAGGTATACGCACACCTGGGAAGGGACCCGGAAGTTTAAAACAGGCTATTACAACACACTGCAACATCTCCCCCTAGTTTTGTTTAAAAGGAAGAAGACTGGGTTTGTGGTGCAGAATGCTTGCCAAACCATAGTTGGTAAATCGGTTCTTCCTCTACAGGAGGGTCAGTGTTTTCCACTGAGGCTTCCAGGTCATCCATTGGAGCACTGAGGTCTTCCAAATGGTAGACCTCAGGAGGGGGAGATGAGCTTGAAATTAACTTGAGGACCATGTGTTTGATTAGTCCAAAAACAATGCTAACAACTACAATAACTATAACTAAAATAAACAGCACTAAAAACACAGTTTTCAGAATAGATCCCAACCAGCCCGAGAGTCCCCAGCCATTGAACAGTCCACTCAGCCAGTCGTCAGTTTCTCTCTTGATGTCGCTCACCATGGTTTTCATCTTGCCAATCGTGGCATGGATGTTCTCTGCCTTTGATGACAAGTCGAGACAGCAGAGTCCTTCAAATTCTTCACAGCGATGGTTGTGCAGAAGGAGCAGATAGTCTATGGCTGCCCTATTTTGAATGGTGGCTTGCCTGGTAATTTCCTCATCTGACAAGAGGTCACTCAGGGCAGTAGAAGTAAAGTTTGCCTGTTTTGCAACCCAACATTCCAATCGGCCTAATTCTCCCATGGTTTTTGCTGCCGAGATCCATGGCAGAAGGACTGTAATTGCAGTGGCCTTAAGTCTGGACCAGTGAACAATTTCTGAATTACAGTCAGGGTCTAATTGCCTTAGGTCTCTTTTTTTGATAGCCAAAGTATGTGTGTTGTTTTTAGTTTGCCAATGTATTAGGTTTGTTCGATTTGGTGTTAACAGGCTCAGCTTGCCAAAGGTACATGGACCTCCGAGCAGACGAGGAGGGAGACCTGCCCATGCTCTGTCTCCACATATTAAAAACACACCTTTTGGGAGTTCACGAGGCTTGTAATCACCACCAGATGAGTGCATGACTAAGACTGAATTTTCACACCAGTTCTTGTCTGTGTAGTGTGGGTTGCTAGGGTCAGGATAGGTGTTTGGTTTAGCTTCATGATATGGTAAGCGGGAATTGAATTTAAAGTGAATGCAAAAGGTTGCATTCATGGAGCCTAAGAGATGGAACTCTTGTGGCTCCCTTTTTGATACTGGTAACTTTCTCGCCCACTCCTGCCAAAACAGTAAAGGATTGTCAGCAGGGTAACAGCCAGGGGAAGGTGCGAGTAAGTTAACTTCATTTAAAGCACTCCACATTTCATTTGGGAACTCTGAGGATTTAAAAGGAACTCCCACCAGGCAAGTTGACAGGGGGTCAGAGGCTGTCGCGGTGGAGAGGCAAATGTGATCTTGTCCAAGGGCTCTGGCCAGAGTGGTCCATACATTTGCTTTGGGCTGAGGGACTAACCAGGAGATCACTGGAGAAATGATCACAAGTAGGACGAGAAGCAGGCTCGGTCTCTTAGCGTCTCGAGACTGCACATGAACAGCAGGATCTAAACCAGTAAAAGGAAATTTAAGACAAACATATATTACAAACTGTTCCAGATAGGAGGCTTAAATGGAATTTCCTCCAGAGAACGCGTACGGCGTTTCCTTCTCCAGGCAGCATGAGCAACTTGGGGCGCTTTTGTAGATTTCTCTGGGACCTTGGGAACATAGGGCTTTACCCATTTGGAAGGAACCCACCTTAAACCAGAGGGGGTGGACACACAGGCGTATCCACGTCCCCAAGTAACCAATTTGTAAGGTCCCACCATTTTCCAAGTCTCAGGGTCCTTTACTAAAACTGGAGGTTTTTCTTTCATCAACCTATGACTGCTCCCCCCAAAGTGGCGTAGGATGGGTGGGTTCAGGCTGTCAAAATAACAATTCAGAAAATTGATTGTGAATAGCGCCCTGGATAACCGGATGTGGGGAGGTTCCACCTTCAGAACCTGTTGTTGCTGGTCTAGGACTCTTTTAATATCACGGTGAGTTCTTTCTACAATGGCTTAACCTGTAGGGGAGTAGGGGATGCCAGTTTTGTGCTCTACTCCCCATTGTTGCAGGAAGCTCCCAAATTCCTTGGATTTATAAGCAGGCCCATTATCAGTTTTCAGCTCCTTGGGGATGCCCATGAAAGAAAAAGCCTGTAAGAGGTGCTTAATAGCATCGATAGATGATTCTCCTGTGTGGGCAGAAGCATAGACCGCTCCAGAAAAGGTATCTACACTAACGTGAACATATTTCTGCCGTCCAAAAGACTGTATGTTACATCTGTTTGCCACAGTTCACAACTGTTCAGTCCCCTTGGGTTTGCTCCTGTACTCACTGTAGGGAGTGCATGTTGTTGGCAATTTGGGCGTGTGGCCACAATCGCTTTGGCCTGTTCTCGAGTGATGTTAAACTGACAAACCAGGCCAGGTGCATTTTGGTGGAAAAGCTGGTGGCTGATTTTTGCCTGTTCAAAAACATTTGGGAGAGTGGCCATCACTGCAGGTGCAGCAAGAGCATCTGCCCTTCTGTTGCCTTCAGCGATAAACCCTGGCAAGTCAGTGTGTGACCTGACATGCATCACATAAAATGGTTGCTCTCAATGAGTGACTAACTTTACCAGTTTTGAGAGCAATTAGAAAAGTGTGATGTTAGACACTTCTTGCAGTATTGCTTGATCCGCCCTGGATACTACTCCTGCCACGTATGCAGAGTCTGTAATCACATTAAATGGTTCTGAGAACCTTTCAAAAGCCCTAACAACCGCAGCCAATTCAGCAACCTGAGGTGAACCTTCCACCTCAGCAACGTCCGTCTCCCACTGCTGGGTTTGAGGATCCTTCCAAGTCATAACGGACTTGTGGGACCTCCCGGACGCATCTGTAAAGACAGTCAGAGCCTTTTTTAAAGGTCTCCTACTTAGAGCACTTCTCAATTTTAAAGTAAATTAAACATCTTGTTTGAACAATTTGTGAGCGGGCCATGCTACCGAAATTTGTCCTGAGTAGGAATCCAGAGCAAACTGCAACACTTCATTTTCTTGAAACAATTGTTCCAGTATTTTCATAGTATTTTGACCTGATTTTCACTTAACTGGAATGTGAATGCACTTAAAATCACATCCTGCTAACTCCCTGATCCGGGTCCTTGCTTTCCGGATCAGTTCCACTACCAGCTCCTGTCGACGGAAGGAGACCCAGACATCCGTTGATCATCATAGGCCCAATTTTATTGATCAGTACGGCGGGTTAAATACAGTTAATAATAAGCTTCATACATATTGCAAAAGTTGAGCTCAGGATTGGTCAGCTTACATATCAGCATCTACGCCTACTTCTACATTCCTATGGTTCTACTTTTGATACTTTCTACATATTCTCAGGATATATTCAGGAATATCTCTACTCCCTTTCCTCATGTTGCAGCAAGGTCACTGCTGACCTTTCCTTTTAGCTTGCTGACTGCTGGCTTTTCTCTTTCAGCTTAACCAGCGGCATTATTTCAGCGTGGCCTTTCTCAACTAACCAATTATTAATAAATCTCTCCACATTTCCCCCGTTTTCTTCTTGCGCAAGGAGATTAGTTTGCCATGTTTTTGCTATTGTACGGCTGACCATGTTTTGAATACAGTTAAAGATACAAGGCAAAATAAGCAAAAACAGTAAGATTACACTCAGCAGGCCTATAGCATAGATCACAAGGTTCCTCAGCAACGGTCCAAGTCCTAGGCCTTTAAGCCATTCGTCAATTCCTAAACCGTCTTCTTCCTTAAGTTTGTGAAGTCCCTGTTGCAATTCTTTTATCTTAGTGTGAATGGACACCGAATGATCAGACAGATTCATGCAACACATTCCCTCGAACTCTTCACATCCATGCCCTTGTGCTAAGAGCAAAAAATCTACAGCAGCTCTATTCTGCAAAACAGCATGGTTAACACTTTGCACATCTGCAGTTAACATGTCTAGAATTTGTGATGTCTTGTTCAGCTCATCCCTTGCCCAGCATCCTAATTGTTTTGCTAAATTCATGGCTTTATTGGCAGATCCTCCTGGCAAGATAGTTGAAACCACCACCTGTTTGAATGTGCCCCAAAACCGTGGATCTCCTATCTTGCTGCAGTCTAAGTCATGTATGCTACGTTTTTTCCTGTTTGAATTTTGACTCAGCTGCATTAGCAAGGACACATTAGGGTGAAACAGTGACAATTTTCCCAAATAACAGGGTCCACCCTGTGGTTTAGCTGGTATGCCATTCCACGCCCTGTCTCCACAAATCAAAAATATTCCTGTGGGTAATTTCATTGGTGCTGTGATATTTGTGCCATTACATTGATTGTAATGCTGTGGAGAGAATTCACTCACATTCAGTGATGAATCTAGGGTGGCCCATGTTTCTTTAGGTTGGTTTAAATTCTGAGCACCCAAAAGTCTGAAGCTAAACCATCCACCAGCTGTAGTGTTAGATACGCTGGCATTTGTACTTCCAAAAAGATCCAATTCCTCAGGAGGAGAATGCAAAGAGGTGTTAAGTGATTGGATTAGTAAGCATTGACGATAGCCATCACTCTGACCTGCAGTATACCCTTGTTGCACTGGCAATGTGATGTTTGACATGTTAGACATACATAAGGTTTGGTTGTTTATCAAACTGCAAAATTCTCCAGGAGACCACACCGGAAGTCCCACCAGGCATGTTCGAAATGGGTTAGTGACTCCTCCAAGACTAAGACAAAGTGATGATTGGTTAGTTTGATTAGCAAGTGTCACCCATAAATTTTCCCTTGGTTGACTAAAGTGTGTTATTCCTACTGCTTCACTTGCTACAGCATTGAGCCTCATTTTTCTTTCTGCTTGCTTTGCTTCTCCCTTTCTTCCCTCTGCTTGCGTTGTTTTTCCTTTCTTCGCTGTCTTTTCCCTGGTTTGTTAGATTGTCTATTGTAGGGCTGAGTTAATTTTTGAATGTACTGATCTAATTCTAAATCAGCATCCTTGCTTACAAGTATAGCATGAGATAAGTTTGAAGGCAAATCAGCTTTACAGCGAGCTGCTATGATGCGTGAAGCCTTAGTAATTTCAAATACTCTAAGGTTTTCCTGCAACTTCCACCTAAGATATGCTATAATCACTTGTTCTGCACTCTCAAAAAGCTGTAATCCTGTCCGTCCTGGCAGGCCAGTACTTTGTTCAAGAGCTCTAACCCAGAAATAATTTCGAATCCACTTTCCAGAACAAGGTTTACACCATAAATAATCTACTGACCTCTGTGAATACCAATAAACCTGATTACAATCTGCACAATGCAAAGCTACCCATGCATAGCATTTATCATTATCCCTTTTGCAAACATAACAAGGAAGTGAATATAAGTAAGGACCAGTATGAAATTGTGGTTCTTCAATCCAAAGCAACCAATTCAATGGTGGTGATCGCAAAGCCTCTTCTGCCTTTTTACTGTATGAGGCTAACAGCTCAAGGTCTCTCTTTAACACAAGGTGTATCTTATTTCGTAATCGTAGTTCTTGTTCGTTATCCTCCTCAACAACTATATCTTCCCGAGGGTCCCACAACTGTAAAAGTGTTCTAATCATAGAAAATTAATTAGCAATCACTGATACCCTTATTCAAATGAGACCCTTCCCCTTTTGCCTTCTTTTTCTTATCTGTCTTTAATCTTGCTGCTCCTGATTTCACTGGTCCTGCCACTTGCAAACTCAATTTTTGCAATTTGTCAATGCAGCAATCTAATGCTCTATCAGGATCCCCTTTGAAGGGTCCTACAATTGAATGCTGTGCTAAAGGCACTAATTTCCTACACCTTATAGAAACTATACGTGATTTACTTTGAACCTTAATTCTATTTACAATACATTGTAGTTCCCATCGATAATAAGCAAGAATTTTCTGTTCAGGAGACTCATAAAGATTTAAAGCTATATATGCATTTTGCCCTGTTTGTCTCCTTAATTCATCTTGCCAACTTTTACCCCACGTGTGCTCTTGTTCACAAGTATGACACCACAAATCCCACAATAGTGATTGTTCTATCCAAAAAGTTCTTTCACAACCCCCACAACGTAGAGCTATCCAGGCAGCACAATGTGGATTGTAACAGTCAAGACAATGTAGTTTCGCTGGATTCGTTAAATGAAAAGTTGATAATGAGTCAATAAAACCAATCAGCTCCTGGGCTGTCCGATAGTGACGTGTCAGTGCTCTGTCCAACGCTTCCGAGTACCCCTTCAATTGTAACAGTAGTGGTTGTAGGACTAGAAGCAGTTTCTTCCCCAGTCGCTCCCTGTCCTCCTCCGTAAAGCGATCCACAAGAGGCTGCATCAAAAACAGGTTTAGTCCACTTAGCAGGTACCCACAAAGGCCCTGTAGGTGAGGAAACACAAAGATACCCCCGACCCCAATATAATACTTTTGCAGGCTTTTCCCATAATCCTGTACTCGGGTTCTTATACTTAACCCAGACCTCTGTTTCCTTAGTATTTTCCTGACCTGACCTCGGATGATGTTTCATTGGAGGGGGGGTATCATCTTCCCCAAAAATGCATAAATGGTTAATCACATACAAAACCTTAGCCAAACATGCTTGTGGATCTGCCAAATCTTGATGTTTTTCAATATACTGCTTAAGGGTACCGTTTGCTCTTTCTACTATTGCCTGTCCAGTAGGAGAGTGTGGAATACCTGTCACGTGCTTAACAGACCACTGATTCAAAAATTTCTGGACCCTAGCACTTACATAAGCTGGACCATTATCGGTTTTAATACTCTTTGGAACTCCCATAACAGCGAAACAACTTAACAGGTGTCTGATAACATGTGTAGCTTTCTCTCCTGCCTGAGCCGTAGCCCATATGTAATGATTATATGTATCTATGGTGACGTGCACATGCTTGACTTTACCAAATCTGGCTATGTGTGTAACATCCATTTGCCATTTCTCATTTATTTCTAAACCTCGAGGATTTACCCCGATGCCTAGACCTATCCCACCATTATGATAACTACATGTTGGACATGCTCTGACAATGGCCTTGGCTTCTGACAAACTCAGCTCAAAGTGTTTTGCTAAACCTCTTGCATTTTGATGATATCTACTATGTGCTTCTCTGGCCAATGTGTGCTTGTCAATAGGACAAGAATTATCAATGGGTAGGGTAACCAATTTATCTGCACGTTCATTCCCTTCTCCTAAACCTTCAGACCATTTATGACTCCTAATATGAATCACAGAATATGCTGCATTTCTTTCTCGTAAAGCCTTCCTTAACTGTATCAGTAACTCATACAATCGTTTATTATTCACTTCCTTAATTGCTGCTTCCTCTATTCGTTTGGCTACTCCTGCAATATACATAGAGTCTGTGACCACATTTAAAGGCTCCTGTAAGTTGGATACTGCCCATACTACTGCTAACAATTCCAAAGTTTGTAAGCTATCTGCAGGGTCTGCTGTGAGGAGTTGATGCTTCCATTGTCCCTTTTCTTGCCAGGTAACAGCAGCACGCCTTGATTTCTTTCCTGCATCTGTAAAAGCTGTAATAGCTTCTTCTATGGGGCGTTCTTCTCTCAAAGGTCGAGTAATCCAGTTCCATTCTGTCATCCATTGCAAAACTCTAGGCACTAATTTACTAGTCTCTACTTTAGCAGGTGACATCAATAATGCTTCTTGTAAATTCTTTGAATTAATCAAGTACCAGTCCAAGGTTTCTTTTTCCATAGGCAATCTAATAGTAGCAGGTTCTCTACCATCCACTTCAAGAATTCTGAGACGCCCCTTTTTGATTAATACAGCCAATTGTTCAATTTTTGAAGATATTGTTTTCTTATGCTGTAGTGGTGGTGATAACCATTCCAACACCTGTATCTCCCCCGTTTTCTTCTGCAACTGAGAGAGGCACCAAGCAAGTGGCAAGGGCTATTCCAGATAGTAAGGTCAATGGGGTGGTCGAGTTGTCGACGAGACACATACCCTTGCTGTACACAGTTACTAATTTGCTGCAAGGCAAGATGATGCTCCTTTGTCAGGTGTACAGGAGTAGTAGGGTCCACGCCTCTCAACAAAGGCCGTAGGGCTTCTAGTAAATGATTTGGTATTCCCACAATAGGCTTCAGCCACTGTAAGTCTCCCAGCAACTTCTGTGCATCATGTAAAGTTTTAATGTCCAATTGTAATTCCAATTTTTGTGGTATTACTATTTGATCCATCAGAGTCCATCCCAAATATTTCCAGGGCTTTGTAGCCTGAATTTTCTCTGCAGCAATAACAAGTGAATATGCAGCAAGAGTATTTTTAATGGTTTCAATCTGTAAAGAGGAGAATGGCTGTTGCTGTGCAAACAAAATATTGTCCATGTAATGATATATTATAGTTGCTGGCCATTTGCGACGTAGTGGCTGTAAAGCAGCATCAACATAAAGCTGACATAAAGTGGGAGAGTTGCGCATGCCCTGCGGAAGAGATGTCCATTCAAATCTTTTATCCGGTTCTCCACGATTTATTGCTGGTAAAGTGAAAGCAAATCTCTTCATGTCATCAGGATGTAGGCCAATAGTGAAAAAACAATCCTTTAGGTCAATAATTAAAAGTGGCCAGTGTTCTGGAATCATAGCTGGATTTGGAAGACCAGGCTGTAAAGCTCCCATTGGTTCCATTTGGTCATTCACAGCCCTCAAATCGTGTATCAAACGATATTTCCCTGATTTCTTTTTGATTACAAAAATAGGTGTATTCCAAGGGCTTGTAGATAGTCGTAGGTGCCCTTTTGTATATTGTTCCTGTACCAATTCATGGGCATGCATAAGACTCTCCCCTTTTAATGGCCATTGCTTAACCACCATCGGTGTATCCGTTTTCCAGGTGAGTGGAATGGGGAAAGTCCAAGCAATGGCAATTACCCCAAAGGGTGCTGATTAGTTAACACCACTCCCAATTGTGTTAAAATGTCCCTTCCAATTAAACAAGAAACTGTAGGAGGCAGTTGAACAATTGAAAACACAGCAGATATTTGTTGATTCTCAATACACACAGACAAAGACGGCGACCTGCTTGCCAGTGTAAATCCTCCCACTCCTGTGAGCATGTTTGATGAGGGAAATAGAGGCCAATGTTGTGGCCATGCTTCTGGAAAAATGATGCTGGTATCTGCTCCTGTATCCAATAATCCATAAAGGGTTATGCTTTGATGCCCATAAGTAATTCCAACCTTTTGCTTTGGTCTATTTTGTAAATCCACAGTTAAAAGTGTAACACCAGTAGAGCCAAAACCTTTTTCATCCCGTGTTTGTCCAGTAAATGATTGTATTCCTGATGTCATTTGTGACAGTGGTACCAATTGTGCAATGCGTTGTCCTTTTGTAATTTTAATCGGAGGATAAAGGGTGTAAGCCATGATTTGTATTTCCCCAGTAAAGTCTGCATCGATAACACCAGGCAAAACAAATAATCCCAACATAGTTGTAGAGGAACGTCCCAGCAATAATGCTCCACATGTTTGTCCATTTAATATAAGAGGGCCCTTTACTCCAGTGGGTATCCTCTCAGGCCGATTCGTCATTAGTGTGACGTCTACTGCTGCTGATAAGTCCAAGCCGAGGCTCCCTGTTGTTGCAGGTTGCAGACAGGAGGTAGCAGCGATGTCACAGCAGCAGCTGGTGTCTCCGATGACACGGCGGCAACTTGTGTCTGTCCCTCATTGCCGCATCGGTAACACTTGATGAATGGTCTCGAGCCTCCTTACGTGACCACCAGTGAGCCGCTTCGGAGAGGAGCAAGAGCAGCTAACACCTGATTTTGAGTAGACTATGCTTTTGCAACCCTAATCCTAATTCCTTTTTAAGGCTTCTACTATAAATGCCTGTGAAGCTGTTGGCATTAATGCCATTCACTCTAATGCTTCCTCAATAGCCCAATTTGCCCCTAAAGTAGCTAGCACTCTTTGGGTTGCTGGATTGCTATTTTGCAAGGCACACTACTTCAATAGCGCCCTGCAACACCAGCCCGATCTATAGCAGTAGCTGCTCTATCGATAAAATTTCCAAATGATTCTTCTCTACCTTGTTTAATGCCCATATAAACCGGTAACCCTCCTGGCTCTTTAACCATGTCAATTGCAGCACTCACTAACCACATAGACTCCCTAAGTTTATCTTCTCCCGATATCATCTGTGCCTCTGTACGTAAAAATGCCTCTAAGCCCATCAGCTCCTTTACTGTTACTCCATGTAATGGGTCATGTGCATTAAACAATAACTGCTGATGCTGAGTGAATATCAACCGAACTATTCCTCTTAAATCATTAGGACATAAAACCTGAGTATTAAAAAGATAATCTAGCATTTGCTTAACAGGTTCACTTTTTACTCCAAACTGACTAACCGTAGAATGTAGCTGAGTTAACAGCTTCCAATCTAAGGGAGTATATTCTGCTATATTATGCGTAAGGTTCCCCTGTGCATCATACTGTGGTGTGTATGTTACCGGACATGCAAGACTAGAGGCTATTTCCACCGCTTCACCATCTCCCATTTGCATTACTTCTTTCGCCAAAGCAGCCCAAGCTTCCCTCCTCTGTTTAGCCATCTCCCCCCATGGATCACGGTGTGCCCCTGGGATGGGATCTGGCTCTTTAAGGGTGCTATGCTGCTGGCGCTTCGGTGCAGACACCGAGTTTTCGCACGGGGAAGGCAGTGAAGCAGAGGCTGGCTCGCGCGGGGGAAGTGACCCCCCCGCTAGAGCTGACAGTGAAACCGGAGCCGGCTCAAGCTGAGCCGGGCTGCGGGGGGCAATCAGCCCCCCCGCTGGAGCCGACAGTGAAACCGGAGCCGGCTCGTTGAGGGGAAGCGGCGGAGGCAAAGCTGGCGGCGGAGGCAAAGCTGGCTTGCTCCCACCCCCACCGTCCGACCCGCCTGAAGCTGGTGGCAGAGGCAAAGCTGGTTTGCTCTTACCCCCACCATCCGACTCGCCCGAAGCCGGTAGCGGAGGCAAAGCTGGTTTGCTCTTACCCCCACCATCCGACTCGCTCTCCCCCTCAGACAGGAAAGGTGCAGACAGTTCCACTGCGCCTATAGGAAAATCTTCCACACTACTTTCCTGGGGACCCTTAGGCATAAGTATCTTAGTTACAGAAGGTGCCAGGGGATCATCCTCACGACCATACCCTATATTCCTCTTATGAGCTTCTGTTGCCCTTTCTGCTGCCTTTCTCTCAGAGACCTGCTGCAGTAACGTGTTATACACCACCCGCCATAACTTCCCGAATTTCTTTGCTGACTTATCATCGTCCAACACTGTATCCCACAATATTTCCCCAAACTTCTTCCACTCTGCTAGCTCATGAACTGTATGAGGGTTAGAAAAAATACCCTTAGCATGGCCATAGGCTAATAACCCTGGTAACTCCTTTTTTAAATCTATCCCTTTTATCCCACGCCGCTCTAAATAGGCGGTAAATAAATCATATGCCGCTTGCCTATCCATACCTATTAATCAGCGCTGTTGCAGCTCTCCAGGCTCCCGCGGCACGTATTGGCTTAAGTCCACCGTTGTGAACCTTAAGGGTGCTTCAAATTCCGGCACCGTCCCTGCTGCCGGGACCCAAACCCAACTTCCCGACCGTGGCGTAATCCCTTTTTCTTTTAATCGAGAAAAAGGGCAGAGATTCGGTTATGCCCGCATTCTCCACCATTTGTCGACGGAAGGAGACCCAGACATCCGTTGATCATCATAGGCCCAATTTTATTGATCAGTACGGCGGGTTAAATACAGTTAATAATAAGCTTCATACATATTGCAAAAGTTGAGCTCAGGATTGGTCAGCTTACATATCAGCATCTACGCCTACTTCTACATTCCTATGGTTCTACTTTTGATACTTTCTACATATTCTCAGGATATATTCAGGAATATCTCTACTCCCTTTCCTCATGTTGCAGCAAGGTCACTGCTGACCTTTCCTTTTAGCTTGCTGACTGCTGGCTTTTCTCTTTCAGCTTAACCAGCGGCATTATTTTAGCATGGCCTTTCTCAGCTAACCAATTATTAATAAATTTCTCCACAAGCTCCTGAGGCTTTGTCAGTCTCTTGGACCTTTTGTGACTGAGGAAAACCCATTCTATGATCAAGAGAGAGTCCCTCTGGTCCTGGTCCTTTTTTGGTGCATCCTTTGCCTTAGGTGTTTGTTTTCTCTCCCACCGGAAAACAATTCCATGGAGGTGTGGCAACTTACCTAGGATATAAATTTGAATGGCAGGTCAGGCCGGCATCAG
This sequence comes from Ammospiza caudacuta, assembly GCF_027887145.1. Lineage (NCBI taxonomy): Eukaryota > Metazoa > Chordata > Aves > Passeriformes > Passerellidae > Ammospiza > Ammospiza caudacuta. The sequence goes on along the minus strand of NC_080594.1, from coordinate 16,414,744 downwards.
TTGGCCTGTCTTGTGGACATTGCAATCTGAAGCTTTTCTAGAGCTTTCCGTGCCTCTGGGGTAATAGACCTAGGAGCACCTGGGTCCTCTCCCCCTTTCAATAAATTGAAAAGAGGGGCAAGGTCTTTGTTAGTCAGACCGAGCCATGGTCTTAACCAATTCAAAGACCCACACAACTTGTGGACATCCGCAAGGGTCTTGATCCTTGGATTGATTTCTAGTTTTTGAGGAACAATGGTCCTATTTCCAATTTCTAAGCCCTAATACTTCCAAGGTGGCATCTTTTGAATTTTCTTTTCTTGGAGCTCAAACCCTGCAACAATCAATGCATCGATTGTTAGGTCAAGCGCATGTGTGAGTAAATCATCGTTGGGGGCACACACAAGGATATCATCCATGTAATGATAGATGATGGCCTTCTCTGCGGCTGCACGTACTGGGGAAAGAAGGGAAGAGACATACCACAGGCAGATAGCTGGAGATACCTTCAATCCCTGAGGAAGAATGGTCCAATGGTACCTTTTCATAGGGGATTCCATATTAATGGAAGGGACCGAGAATGCAAAACGCGGTGCATCGTCAGGGTCCAAGGGGATTTGGAAAAAACAATCTTTAATATCAATAACAGCTAATTTCCAATCTTGGGGAAGCATTGTGGGGATGGCATACCAGGTTGGGGAGAACCCATATCTTCAATTACATTATTAATTTGTCGGAGGTCGTGAAGAAGTCGCCTTTTCTTTTTGTCAGCTTTTTGGATGACAAATACTGCAGAGTTCCATGGGGACATGTGTGAGGGTCCGCCCGAAATGAACGGGTGACAAATGTTTTTTGGGTGCAAAAATAACCAACAAAGGCACAGGGGTTTTGCAGTAACAAATCAACAAGATGCAATTTTATTGATTATCACCACTGCTAAATATGTGTTTGGTTAGGGGATCCGGGGAAGAGAAGGGTAGGACAAGGGAAAAAGGGAGGAAAGAAGGTTAGGGAATGGGGTATAGCTACCAAAACGTGATGTCTTTGGGGTCCCGCTGCCGAAACTCACTGGTACACGTCTTGGGGAGATCTCAATGAGGCAGTCGAACCGAACCCCAAGATATACTGTTCTTGGTTGGGGGAAGGGTGGCCGAAATTAGGTTTCCATGGAGGGGAGAAGAATAGGAACAGGAGGAGGGGGTGAGACTGTTCCATTGTTTTCATGGCCGAATGCTCACAGGTACATTTACTCTGGGCAGGTTTTCCCCCCTCCCCAAGTTGGGAGGGGGTGCAGTCCCAGTCTCTGGAAGGAGGTTGCCAGGGGGGTGCCATGGGGGTGCCATGGGGGTGCCAATAGGGTGCCAGAGGGGTTCTTGGTTCCTTGACGAGGAGATTCTCATCTCTGTTGGTCCGTCACGGTGGTTGAAGACAGGCAAGAGGGGTCTCCTCATGGAGGGGGGGGAGCCACCCCAGAGCTCAGTCCAGCTAGGCCTGAAGTTTGGAAGAAAGTCCAGTTCAATTGTTAAGCATGAGACTTTCTTTCCCAACTGGCTCAACAGTTTTTAACCCTTCGGTGGTCTTTTTCTCATGACAATTGTGAGGCAAAAAATGAAGGATTTTCGGATGTACTTCCACAACATGGTCTCCACAATGTGGCCCTTTTTTAGTTGCTCTTCCACTAGTTCCTCAAGCACCTTTATTTTTGTTTACTGAGCGGCCACTGTTTCACGTCAACTGGTTTTTCTGTTTTCCACTTCAGTTTTTGGGGCGCTGTTGTTCAATGACTGCTGCACAAAAATGCTGTGGAGAGTCTGGAATATCAATTCTGACACCCCACTGGGCCATTAAATCTCTCCCTAACAAAGGTTCCGAATAATCTAACACAAATGGACGGATATTTGCCAATTGTCCATTTGGTCCCTCGATTTGAATAATGCTTTTGGATTGTCTTGCCAATTGCAGACCTCCTACACCTCGAAGATGACTGGCAACATTTTGCAAAGGCCAGTGTGCTGGCCAGTCTTGTACTGGAAACACTGTGCAGTCTGCACCTGTGTCTACAAGCATCTCAATGCGTTTTGACTCCCCACCCCCACTGACATTACACCATAATTTGGGTTTGTCTTTCCCAATAACTTGGACCCGGGCAACTGTGGGCCCTTGTTTTTCAGTACTTTCAGGTAAAGATGGCACAGGGATAGCTTGTGCAACAATTTGTCCCTTAGGAAGAAACAGGGGTGGGTGGAAACAGTGCAGCCCGAGAACGAATTGCTCAGGATCTGATGTTGTCATTCCTGGAGCAATTTCGATTTCTTGTGGTGTGTGTTTGGTGTCCCCAATGACAATGTGATTACAACGAATTCAGTTCCAAGTACCCTTCTGTTCAGGATTGACAGAGACAAAATGCCAGTCAGTGTCCTTCAGGTGGAGTGACTCTGTCAGCTGCAACCTGTAAGGCTCATTGACAGAAGACGTGGTTAACACAGGATCACCTAAATCATAACAAAGATTATTTTGTTTCACTTTCAACAGTGGACCAGCAGGCCTGGTCTTTGAAGTACCTGCTTCACTTACACAAATATTAATATTATCGTGCGCTTGATTTGTTTTGCTACCCTTATTCCCTTGGCCTGCTCTTTTTGTGTCTGCACGCCTCGCAGGCGGGCGCTCCCTTTTCAGTTTTTTTGTTGTTGTTGACCCCCAGGGAGGGCTTGCAGTTCTCCTCCCCTGCCATTTCTAAATTCATCAAATTGCCTTTTCAGGGGGCACTGGTTACTCCAGTGCCCTAGGTTATTACAAAGCAGGCATGGCTTTATGGGCTCAACCATTGCTGGTCTCCGCTGCTGCCCAGGGTACTGCTGTGCTGAGGAGAAAGGCGCAGGGCTGGCAACAGCGACACGCTGAGGTGGTCTTGGCAGCAGCCTTGGTCTGGTGTCTTCAGCCACACTCATCAGAGGCACTTTCCTGTTACAAACTAGAAGCATATCTTTTAGTATAGGGGGAGGTTCTAAATGAAGGCTCAGGATTGCCGCTCGACACTGTTCATTTGCATTTGTAAATGCCATTTCCTCTAAAACTGCTTCCCCAGCATTCACTTTTTAAACTTGTATTTCAATGGCTCTAGTTAACCTTTCTATAAATTTCAAAAAAGGCTCTGATGGTAGCTGTTTAATTTTACTATAGGGCTCAAAAGGCCCCTCAGGTTGGAGGGAAAAGAATGCTTTTTCAGCTGCTTCTTTTACTTTCTCGAGTGTTTCTGCAGGAATTGCAGTAGCTTGGATTGAGGGTAAAGACCATTGGCCCTCACCACAGAGGTGCTCAATGGTGATAGGGTTACCACTGTTGTCCTTCGCTGTGTTTGGATCAGCATGCAAGCCTGGGAGAGCTTCTTTTAGCAGTTGTTTCCATGCTAATTCCCGTAATTTGAATTCCGTGGAGGTCATGAGACAGGAAAAGAGCTGTTTTAAATCATGTGGAATTACCACAGTCCTACTCAGTTCAGAATTTAAAAGGCCACAGAAATATGGACTGTGTGGACCATATTCTTTATGAGATTTACAGATCTCTTTAATCAATTGTCATCCAAAAGAACTCCAGTTAGCAGTTGGGGCTGTCCCTCCCTGTGCTGCAGGCTGAAAGGTAACAGGAGACAACATGGGACTATGCATCAGGTCTGCTGTTCCCTGCTCTGTATCCCGTGAATCAGAAGCATGGGGATCACAGATACAGGTTTGGGGACAGGCAGTGGGTGTGTCCCCACCATGGTAACCCTGGGAGAGGGCGGGGACACAATGGGCACAGGGGGCGGGGACAGGGGGCTGGCAAGGGGCGGGGAAATTGTGGGAACAGGGGGCGTGGTCAGGGGGCGAGCAGGGGGCGGGGACACTGTGGGAACAAGGGGCGGGGTCAAGGGGCTGGCAGGGGGCGGGGACACTGTGGGAACAAGGGGCGGGGTCAAGGAGCTGGCAGGGGGCGGGGACACTGTGGGAACAGGGGGCGGGGTCAAGGGGCTGGCAGGGGGCGGGGACACCTGGTGACATCACATCAGCAGACGCCCCCTGGGAGGAGTAGAGAGGCGGAACTGAGGGTATTGCAGGAAGAGGAGGGGGAGGGGGGAAGGTGTTACGAGGAACAGGAGGAGAGGGGGATGGGGATGGAATTTTGGAATGCTTAAGAGGATTTTGGGAAGAAGAAGACCACAGGGGTTTGGGAAGATGCCACATGGCATCTACCATCTTGTGGACCCTCTAGGAACTGGGGGCCATTTTGGGCATCACTGCTCTCTGGAAAGCTGACACGTGCTCTGGGTTTCAGAGGAGGGGACACAGGGGATTGGGAAAGGTTCCACGCAGCCTGGCCAGGGCCTTGTGGACAGGACAACTCAGGCATTTTAACAAACTCTGGTAGTCAACTTCCCAATGAGTGTGCTCTCTTTAAAATACCAAGTTTCGGGGTAAGAGGTTTAGGGGTTTTAGAGCTAGGAGAGGGAGAAACAGGGAGAGTGGAGGTACATGGCTTGACATTTGGCTTTTTCTCCAATTCCTTTTGTTTGAGCAACACTGTTCGAATTTGTAAACTCCAGAACACAAATTTAGCTGAGGGCGTATTGCCAGACTGTCCTAAGGTTATCAATTCATTCCCAACTTTATCCCAGAATAGAATATTGTGGATATCTTCAGGGGGCATTTGTGGGAAGTGCAGAAAAAGCCATCTTATAAACTGTTTCAATTTTCCTTTTGAGAACCTCACATTACCACTGACTAAAATGCTAACAATATGATAATACACTCCTTTTTGTACAATGCTGAGATTCGAACCCATGTTAGATGTAAAAGGCAAAGTACTAAATCCCGCCTGACCGAAAACAAAGCCAAAATCAGCCACCAATTTCTAAAAAAAAACACAGATAGGAAAGCAATATCGAGCAGACAAAAGCCTTACAATGCAGCTGTATATACTGCTTTTAAAATTCCCAGGCAGCAGCAGCAGGGCATGCCCTGCGGAGCCAAGGCAGACACAGCCTCCCCCTCAGAGCTGAGAGAGAGCAGCCTCCCCCCACGCCACGTGGCAAGCCGAAACTGGGGTCGGCCCGCGCCACGTGTAGAGAACACCCCCCACCCCCGCACCGAGAGAGATCCCCCCGGCCACGTGTAGAGAGCCCCCCTCCCCCGCAGAGAGAGAGAGAGAGAGAGTCCCCCACGGCGAGAGGGCTCCCCCCCTGCACAAAGAGCCGAGAAAGCTGTGCTGCTGAGCCAGGGGGAAGGGCAGAGAGCAATCCCGCTCCGGCGCGAATTCCAAAAGAGAGCAACACACGCGGCAGAAAGCTAAAGCCTAGAACGCAATGGATTCCCTCTGTGGGGCTGCGCAGCCAAAATGCAAA